>NW_006789913.1:1084107-1136969 GCF_000442215.2 Lipotes vexillifer | reverse complement strand
GGAAACAAAAGATCCCAGAAAGCCAAAACAATCTTGAGAAAGAAAAACTAAGCTGGAGGAATCAGGCTCCATGACTTCAGACTATACTACAAAGCTACAGTAATCAAAAGATTATGATACTGGCACAAAAACAGACACATAGATCATAGAACAAAATTGAGAGCCCAAGAATAAACCCATATTTAAATGGGCAATTAATCTACAACAAAGGAGACAAGAATACACAATGGAGAAAAGACAGTCTCTTCAATAAGTGGTGATGGGAAAACTGGACAGCTACATATAAAATAATGAAATTAAAACATTCTCTAATAGCATAAACAAAAATAAACTCAAAGTGGATTAAAGACCTAAATGTAAGCCTGGATACTATAAAACTCCTAGAGGAAAACATAGGCAGAACAGTCTTTGACATAAAATCACAGGAACACTTTTTATGGATCCATTTCCTAGAGTAATGGATATAAAAGCAAAAATAAAAAATGGAACCTAAATAAAGTTAAAGGATTTGCATAGCAAAGGAAACCACAAACAAAATGAAAATAAAACCTACAGACTGGCAGAAAATATTTGCAAACAATGCGACTGACAAGGGGTTAATTTGCAAAATATACAAACAGCTCTTACAGCTCAACATCAAAAAAAAACAACAACCCAATCAAAAATGGGAAGAAGATCTAAACAGACATTTTTACAAAGAAGATACACAGATGGCCAACAGGCATATGAAAAGATTTTCAACACTGCTAATTATTAGAAAAATGCAAATCAAAACTACAATGAGGTATCATCTCACACTGGTCAGAATTGCCATTATCAAAAAGTCTACAAATAAATACTGGAGAGGGTTGGAGAAAAAGGAACCTCCTGCACTGTTGGTGGGAATGTAAATTGATATAGCCACTATGGAAAATAGCATAGAGTTTCCTTCAAAAACCAAAAATTGAGTTGCCATATGATCCAGCAATCCCACTCCTGGTCATATATCCAGAGAAAACTCTATTTTGAAAAGATACAAGTACCCCAATGTTCATATCAGCACTATTTACAATAGCTAAGACATAGAAGCAACCTAAATGTCACTGACAGATGAATGGATAAAGAAGACGTGGCATATATATACAATGGAATATTACTCAGCCATAAAAATAATGAAATATTGCCATTGTAGCAACATGGGTGGATCTAGAGATTATTATAGTAAATCGTAAGTCAGAAAGATAAAAACAAATACCATATGATATCACTTATATATGGAATATAAAATATGATACAAATGAACTAATTTACAAAGACATACAAAACAAACTTACAGTTACCAAAGGGGACAGGGGTGCAGAGGGATAAATTAGGAGTTTGGGGTTAACAGATACACACTACTATCTATAAAATAGATAAATTACAACGACCTACTGTATCATATAAGAAAGTATATTCAATAACTTGTAAAAACCTATAATGAAAAAGAATCTGAAAAAGAATGTAAATATGTATATAACTGAACTGCTTTGCTGCACACCTGAAACCTACACAACACTGTAAATCAACTATACTTCATTAAAGTGTGAGAAAAAAAGAACAAGAAGAAGTAATCACTGAAAATGATAAAATAAAAAATGATTAGAGATTACACAATTCTATGCAAATAAGTTGGAAAACCTGGGTGAAATTGGTACAGTATAATACAGTACAATACAGTAAAATAGAATGCAATACCTTTGGTCAAAATTGACCTCAGTAGAGGTAGACAGTACAAATTTGCACTGAAGAAATAAAGCTAAGAACTACTCTGAAAAAACAATAGGTTCAGATGATTTCACAGGAGAGTCAGAAAACAAAAGAGAGATTTGCAAGAAAAGAAGAAAGACATCCATTTTTCCTCTACATAGGAAGAGTTACATCGATGGCTGAACCTGAGACAGACTGTGCAGAAAAGGAAAACTAGGGATGAACTTCCTCATAAGTATTGATACAAAAATACTAATTAAAATATCAGCAAACAGATCCAACCACATTATGAAAGTAATCCACCATGACCAAGTGGGATTATTCAGTGAAAATAAGTGTGGTTCAATTATGGGAAATCCTTTAATTTAAATCACCACATTAATCGATAAAAGGAAAACACAACACGACAGGCTTCTTTCCAGAGATGGTAAAAAGACTCTTGCCACTTACTGTTCATAAAGCACTCGAATAAGAACTGAATGTAATTGATATGTGTACTTCATTCCTAAATGCATCTTAAGGGAGAAAGAGTAAACCATTACCATGAAGATCAGGAATAAGGCAAAAGCATCCACTTCCTTAGACTGTGTTTTCTCAGAAGCAGATCCTGAGTTGAAGATTTAAATGGTCAAATATTCCAAAAGTAGTCTGGTTGTTGCCTGCAGAGTGTCACTGAAGATCATCTAGACAGATAATATCTCCTAAGAGGAATAGAAGCCAGGTATGTTGAATGTGAGAGGTAATTTAGGTAGAGAGCCTGAAGGATGTTAATTGCATCTGGCCCCTGTCTGTTCCTCCGGGGTCCCAGGCACAGAGGTTTGTAAATAAACTCAGACATACCATGTCACAAGCAAACTGCCTTGAGATCTGCCTCGCAGGTTTTAGTGGAACAGAACTATCAGATCATTAACAGCAGGAAAAGTCATCTTCCCCACACATTATTATGCAATTCTGGGACCCAGAGGTCCAGGATGGTCATGATCAATTAACTGTCCTCAAGAGCAAAAATGGCCACTGGTGGTGGCATTAACTTTCTTCTTGTAGTAAATGTGAAACTATAGATATGTGTTTACCTACTGTATTAGTTATATTTCCTGTGTAACAAATTAGCCCGAATTCAGCAGCTTAGACAACAACATTTATTATCTCACAGTTTCTGATGGGGGAGGGGTGGTCAGATATCTGGATGTGGCTTAATTAGGTGCCTCTGGCTCAGACTGCCTTACAGGTTGCAATGAAGGTGTTGACCAGAACTTAGTCATCTGAAGATTCACTTGGAGGAGGATTTGCTTCCCAGCTCATTCACATGGCTGGTGGCAAGCCTCAGAAGATGCACTTCCAGGCTCACTCAGAGATATAATTTCCTTGCCATTTGGATCTCTCCACAGGGCAGCTCATAACATGTCAACTGGTCTACCTCAGAACCTCAGAAAGTGTGAGAAAGACAGCAAAACAGAGTGAGCAAGTTGGAAGTCCCAGTCTGTTGGTAACTTACTCTCCAAAGTGAAATCCCATCACTTTTGCAGCTTTCTACTCATTAAAAGCAAGTAACTAAGTTGAGTCCACACTCAAGGGGAGTGAAATGGGTATGAATATCACATACCTACTACAGGTAACTCCTGAGAAATCTTTTTTTGGGGGCAGGGGTCTTGGGAACTGAGGTTCTGTATCAACTAATGTAAATAACAAGTTAATAAACTTGGATGGCATGTTCCTAAGGATAGATCTTTGGTTTATTTCTGAATGTCTCCTTGTCTACCTTGGGGCAGAGCACAATACAGCAGTTTTGGGGACTATTTCTCTTTCAGGCTTGAAGAATGGACCTTCTAATGGAGGCTAAGCATAGTAAATTGAACCTAGACTACCTCCCGGCCATTAGAAATGTATTGGCTGAGGAAGGCATGAAGCAGCTCCATGCCCCTTCCAAAGACAGCAAAATGCCTCTCACCAATCACATCACTAATAACTATGTCTCTGCTGAGGAATCGGGGAACTGGGAGCATGCAACATTGTCTCCTGATTTTTCATATTTCCATATATCTCTCTATTTTTTTTTTTTTGCGGTAGGCGGGCCCCTCACTGTTGCGGCCTCTCCCGTTGCGGAGCACAGGCTCAGCGGCCATGGCTCACGGGCCCAGCCGATCCGTGGCCTGTGGGATAGCCCCAGACCGGGGCACGAACACGTGTCCCCTGCATCAGCAGGCGGACTCTCAACCACTGCGCCACCACGGAAGCCCTCTCTATATCTTTTGCCACTAAAAAACCTTTATATCTTGCACATGTTGTCTTCTTTCTCTCAGCTTTATTCCTGCCCCATGGTGATACCCAGGCAGAAGTCAGGACCTCTAAAATATGGCCCATGCACCTCTCTAGCCTCATGTATTTGCTTTCTCTTTCAAGTACCCTGCATTCTACCTTCTCTGGTTTATCTTCTGTTTGGAGAATATTTTGTCTTTTCATATCTTTGTGCTGAGGTCCATGCTCTTCCCCCAGTTTGAAAAGCTTATCTTCCTTGGCCTCCCTTATGCTCTATTTCCATTCTCTGTTCAAGTAAGACTTTATAACACACTGCTAGGAGAAGCCCTACATGAGTTCCCAAGCGGAAAGGAGGAAATGAACAGAGAAGCAGACTTTGGAGATTAAGTAGGCTATCAGTGTGACAACAAAGTGAAATGAAATATGAGTGCTAGAATTTGAATCACGACTGGTTTACTATCTTTGTGACCTTCTATGCACCTCAATTTCATCTGTAAAATGTAGATGTGATAATGGTAGCTTACCACAAAGAATTGTGAAAATTGAATGAGATCATCTTTGAAAAGTGTTTAGCAGGGTGCTTGGCATATAACAGGGTTTCACAAATCTAACTAATCTTGGGCCTTTTGTTTTCTTTTCAGAATGCATGCTATATTCTTCTAACTCTTAGGTATCCCCTGAGGACTTGAAGAAACAAAAACTTTTCATCCACTAAGCACCTTCCTGTTCCTGCAGTTTGGAACACTCCAGGGGGTAGAGTACAAGCAAAAAAAATCAGTCTCTGGAGGAGTTACAGTGTTTGGTTACTGGGCAGAGGCCAAGGGAAGCTGGAGGGTCCAGGGAAAAAGCAGGGTGATAGAGAATCTATAGGGGAAGAGGGCTCCCCATGGGAAGTCTTTGAAAATGACAATACTCCTCACCATGACTCTATGTTGTTCATATTTGATCTTGTGTCACTCTTCCTGCTCCTCCTGAAGGTTCCTGTATAAATCCCTCTTCTTTTGAGTGAAAGAAATGTGGACTACCAGAGGAAGTCAAATAGAGAAAACTCCAGAGTGGTGGGTAACTGAGTTGGGGACTGGGTGTTGGGTGTGATGAAGTCTCAAGGCAGGGTCACCCTAGAAAGGAGGATATAAGTCCTTAAGCCCCTAAAAAGGGCTGGTCAGGTCTTGTGAGTACTGCTGATATTAAGATCCATTCTGGAAGTGATGGGACAATTGGGGAAAGGAAAGGAACAGGGAACACATGATACTTTGGTTCAAAGCTGTGAGAGGAAGGGGTATGTCTCACCTTGGGATAATGGAGAGACAGTTTTCAGGGACCAGGGGGAGTTATGAGAATGGAAACTGGGCAGTAGGGCTGATTGGGGGTATGTGCTTTTGGTTGTACAGTGGAGGCATAAGGTTATCATAAACACAAAGGCTTCATTTGAATGAATTATGCATTACTGCTTTTACCTTTAAGACAATCTTAATTTGAATTGTGTATTTCCCACCCTTTAAATACGAATAAAAAATCTTCACATATCCTATGATTTAGTTAAGTGAATTGTCTAAGCTTTTGTTTAGTGATTGGCTCTCCAGGTCTTCATGTGAATGTCTCTGCAGAGTTGAAGGCAGAGACAGGTTCTAGTCTGGAAATGTCTTAGGAGAGTCTGGACAGAGCTTTCTGAAGAACAGTGCACCTTAACAACAAGGAAGCAATTGTGCCTGTATCTTGATCTGGGTAGTGGCCATGAGGGTGTGTTCATGTGCTCACTTTATAAAACTTTATCAACTATACACCTTCTGTGCATTTTACACAGTATATATTGATATGTTATACTTCAATCAAAAAGTTAACCAAAAAATAAGCTTCAAGATGCTGAATGAGTAAGATGTGGGGATCACCTTCCTCCCCACAAATACATTAAAAATACATCTACATGTGGAACAACTATAGAACACCTACTGAACACTGGGAGAAGACCTCAGACTTCCCAAAGGGCAAGAAACTCCTCACTTACCTGGCCGTGTGGCTGACAGGGTCTTGGTGCTCCAGTTGGGTGTCAGATCTGAGCCTCTGAAGTGGGAGAGCCAAGTTCAGGACATTGGTCCACCAGAGACCTTGCAGCCCCTCATAATATCAATCGGTGAGAGCTCTCCCAGAGATCTCAATCTCAACACAAAGACCCAGCTCCACTCAACAACCAGAAAGCTACAGTGCTGGACACCCCATGCCAAACAACTAACAAGACAGGAACACAACCCTACCCATTAGCAGAGAGGTTGCCTAAAATCATAATAAGTTCACAGACACCCCCAAACACATCACTGGATGCAGTCCTGCCCACCAGAAAGACAAGATCCAGCCTCATCCATCAGAACACATGCACCGGCCCCCTCCACCAGGAAGTCTACACAACCCATGGAACCAACCTTACCCAATGCAGGTAGACACCAAAAACAACAGGAGCTAAGAACTTGCAGCCTGCAAAAAGGAGACCCCAAACAGAGTAAGTTAAGCAAAATGAGAAGACAGAGAAATATGCAACGGATGAAGGAGCAAGGTAAAACCCAAGAGACCAAACAAATGAAGAGGAAATAGGCAGTCTACCTGAAAAAGAATTCAGAGTAATGATACTAAGATGATCCAAAATCTTGGAAATAGAATGGAGAAAATACAAGGAACATTTAACAAGGATCTAGAAGAACTAAAGAGCAAACGAACAATGATGAACAATACAATAAATGAAATTAAAAATTCTCTAGAAGGAATCAATAGCAGAATAACTGAGGCAGAAGAACGTATAAGTGACCTGGAAGATAAAATAGTGGAAATAACTACTGCAGAGCAGAATAAAGAAAAAGAATGAAAAAAATTGAGGACAGTCTCAGAGACCTCTGGGACAATATTAAACTCACCAACATTCAAATTATAGGGGTCAGAGAAGAGGAAGAGAAAGGGACTGAGCAAATATTTGAAGAGATTATAGTTAAAAACTTCCCTAATATGGGAAAGGAAAAGTCAATCAAATCCAGGAAGCACAGAGAGTCCCATACAGGATAAATCCAAAGAGAAACATGCCATGACACATTAATCAAACTATCAAAAATTAAATACAAAGAACAAATATTAAAAGCAGCAAGGGAAAATGCAACAAATAACGAACAAGGGAATTCCCATAAGGTGAACAGCTGATCTTTCAGCAGAAACTCTGCAAGCCAGAAGGGTGTGTCAGGACATATTTAAAGTGATGAAAGGTAAAAACCTACAATGAAGATTACTCTACCTAGCAAGGATCTCATTCAGAAATTAAAACCTTTACAGACAAGCAAAAGCTAAAAGAATTCAGCACCACTAAACCAGCTTTACAACAAATGCTAAAGGAACTTCTCTAGGCAGGAAACACAGGGGAAGGACAAGACCTACAATAACAAACCCAAAACACTTAAGGAAATGGTAATAGGAACATACATAGTGATAATTACCTTAAATGTAAATGGATTAAATGTTCCAACCAAAAGACACAGAGTGGCTGAATGGTTACTAAAACAAGACCTGTATATATGCTGTCCACAAGAGACCCACTTCAGACCTAGGGACACATACAGACTGAAAGTGAGGGGGTGGAAAATGATATTCCACGCAAAAGGAAATCAAAAGAAAACTGGAGTAGCAATTCTCATGTCAGACAAAATACTTTAAAATAAACACCATTACAAGAGACAAAGAAGGACACTACATAATGATCAAGGGATCAATCTAAGAAGAAGATATAACAATTGTAAATATTTATGCACCCAACATAGGACAACCTCAGTACATAAGGGAAATTCTAACAGCTGTAAAAGGGGAAATTGACAGTAACACAATAATAGTAGGGGACTTTAACACCCCACTATCACCAATGACAGATCATCCAAAATGAAAATAAATAAGAAAACACAAGCTTTAAATAACACATTAAACAAGATGGACTTAATTGATATTTATAGGACATTTCACCCAAAAACAACAGAATACACTTTCTTCTCAAGTGCTCATGGAATATTCTCCAGGATGGATCATATCTTGGGTCACAAATAAAGCTTTTGTAAATGTAAGAAAATTGAAATCGTATCAAGTATCTTTTCCACCCACAATGCTATGAGACTAGATATCAACTACAGGAAAAAAAGAACTGTAAAAACTACAAACACATGGAGGCTTAACAATACACTACTAAATAACTAAGAGATCACTGAAGATATCAAAGAGGAAATCAGAAACTGCCTAGAAACAAATGACAATGAAAACACGATGACCCAAAACCTACGGGATGCAGCAAAAGTAGTTCTAAGAGGGAAGTTTATAGCAATACAATCCTGCCTCAAGAAACAACTCAAATAAACAAACTAACCTTACACCTAAAACAATTAGAGAAAAAAACCCCAAAGTTGGCAGAAGGAAAGAAATCATAAAAATCAGATCAGAAATAAATGAAAAAGAATTGAAGGAAATGAAGGAAATTGAAGGAAATTGAAATTGAAGGAAATGATAGCAAAGATCAATAAAACTAACAGCTGGTTCTTTGAGAATATAAACAAAATGGATAAGCCATTATGCAGACTCATCAAGAAACAAAGGGAGAAGACTCAAATCAGTTGAATTAGAAATTAAAAAGGAGAAGTAACAACTGACACTGAAGAAATACAAAGGATCATGAGAGACTGCTACAAGTTTGCCAACAAACACACGAAAGAATGCTCAACATCATTAATCATTAGAGAAATGCAAATCAAAACTACAATGAGATATCATCTCACACCAGTCAGAATGGCCATCATCAAAATATCTAGAAACAATAAACACTGGAGAGGGTGTGGAGAAAAAGGAACACTCTTGCACTGTTGGTGGGAATGTAAATTGATACAGCCACTGTGGAGAACAGTATGGAGGTTCCTTAAAAAACTACAAATAGAACTACCATATGACCCAGGAATCCCATTACTGGGCATATACCCTGAGAAAATCATAATTCAAAAAGAGTCATGTACCAAAATGTTCATTGCAGCTCTATTTACAATAGCCCGGAGATGGAAACAACCCAAGTGTCCATCATCGGATGAATGGATAAAGAAGATGTGGTACATATATACAATGGAATATTACTCAGCCATAAAAAGAAACGAAATTGAACTATTTGTAATGAGGTGGATAGACCTAGAGTCTGTCATACAGAGTGAAGTCAGTCAGAAAGAGAGAGACAAATATCGTATGCTAACACATATGTATGGAATTTAAGAAAATATAATGTCATGAAGAGCCTAGGGGTAAGACAGTAATAAAGACACAGACCTACTAGAGAATGGACTTGAGGATATGGGGAGGGGGAAGGGTAAGCTGTGACAAAGCGAGAGAGAGGCATGAACATATATACACTACCAAACGTAAGGTAGATAGCTAGTGGGAAGCAGCTGCATAGCACAGGGAGATCAGCTCAGTGCTTTGTGACCGCCTGGACGGGTGGGATAGGGAGGGTGGGAGGGAGCGAGATGCAAGAGGGATGAGATATGGGAACATATGTATATATATAACTGATTCATTTTGTTGTAAAGCAGAAACTAACACACCATTGTAAAGCAATTATACTCCAATAAAGATGTTAAAAAAAAAAAAACAACCCGTATATATGCTGTCTACAAGAGACCCACTTCAGACCTAGAGACACATACAGACTGAAAATGAGGGAATGGAAAAAGATATTCCACGCAAATGGAAATCAAAACAAAGCTGGAGTAACAATTCTAATATCAGACAAAATAGACTTTAAAATAAAGACTGTTACAAGAGACAAAGTGGGACACTACATAATGATCAAGAGATCTTTCTAAGAAGACATAACAAGTGTAAGTATTTATATACCCAACATAGGAGCACCTCAATACATAAGGCAAATACTAACAGCCATAAAAGGGGAAATTGACAGTAACACAATCATAGTAAGGGATTTTAACACCCCATTTTCACCCCACTTTCATCCAAAGTGAAAGTAAATAAGGAAACACAACCTTTAAATGATACATTAAACAAGATGGACTCAATTTATATTTATAGGACACTCCAGACTTAATTGATATTTATAGGACATTCCATCCAAAAATAACAGAAAACACATTCTTCTCAAGTGCTCATGGAATATTCTCCAGGATAGATCATATCTTGGGTCACAAATCAAGCCTTGGTAAATTTAAGAAAACTGAAATCATATCAAGTATCTTTTCCAACAACAACGCTATGAGACTAGATATCAATTACAGGAAAAAATCTGTAAAAAATACAAACACATGGAGGCTAAACAATACAGTACTTAATAACGAAGTGATCACTGAAGAAATCGAAGAGGAAATCAAAAAACACCTAGAGGGCTTCCCTGGTGGCGCAGTGCTTGAGAGTCCGCCTGCCGATGCAGGAGACGCGGGTTCGTGCCCCGTTTCGGGAAGATCCCACATGCCGCGGAGCGGCTGGGCCCGTGAGCCATGGCCGCTGAGCCTGCGCGTCCGGAGCCTGTGCTCCGCAAATGGGAGAGGCCACGACAGTGAGAGGCCCGCATAACGCAAGAAAAAAAAAAAAAAAAAAAAAAACACCTAGAAACAAATGACAATGAACACACGACAACCCAAAACCTATGGGATGCAGCAAAAGCAGTTCTAAGAGGGAAGTTTATAGCAATACAATCTTACCTCAAGAAACAAGAAACGTCTCAAATAAGCAACCTAAAGCAATTAGAGAAAGAAGAACAAAAAGCAACCCAAGTTAGCAGAAGGAAAGATATCATAAAGATTAGATCACAAATACATGAAAAAGAAATGAAGGAAATGATAGCAAAGATCAACAAAACTAAAAGATAGTTCTTTGAGAAGATAACGAAAATTGGTAAACCATTAGCCAGACTCATCAAGAAAAAAAGGGAGAAGACTCAAATCAACAGAATTAGAAATGAAAAAGAAGTAACAACTGACACTGCAGAAATACAAAAGATCATGAGAGATTACTACAACCAACTGTATGCCAATAAAATGGACAACCTGGAAGAAACGGACAAATTCTTAGAAATGCACAAACTTATGAGAATGAACCAGAAAGAAATAGAAAATATGAACAGACAAATCACAAGCACTGAAATTGAAACTGTGATTAAAAATCTTCCAACAAACAAAAGCCCAGGACCAGATGGCTTCACAGGCGAATTCTATCAAACATTTAGAGAAGACCTAACACCTATCCTTCTCAAACTCTTCCAAAATATACCAGAGGGAGGAACACTCCCAAACTCATTCTACGAAGCCACCATCACCCTGATACCAAAACCAGACAAAGATGTCACAAAGAAAGAAAACTACAGGCCAATATCACTGATGAACATAGATGCAAAAATCCTCAACAAAACACTAGCAAACAGAATCCAACAGCACATTAAAAGGATCAGACACCATGATCAAGTGGGGTTTATCCCTGGAATGCAAGAATTCTTCAATATACGCAAATCAATCACTGTGATACACCATATTAACAAATTGAAGGAGAAAAACCATATGATCATCGCAATCGATGCAGAGAAAGTTTTCAACAAAATTCAACACCGATATATGATAAAAAACCCTGCAGAAAGTAGGCATAGAGGGAACTTTTCTCAACATAATAAAGGTCATATATGACAAATCCACAGCCAGCATCATCCTCAATGGTGAAAACTGAAACCATTTCCACTAAGATCAGGAACAAGGCAAGACTGCCCACTCTCATCACTATTATTCAACATACTTTTGGAAGTTTTAGCCATAGAAATCAGACAAGAAAAAGAAGTAAAAGGAAAATCAGAAAAGAAGAGGTAAAGGTGTCACTGCTTGCAGATGACATGATACTATACATAGAGAATCCTAAAGATGCCATCAGAAAACTACTAGAGCTAATCAATGAATTTGGTAAAGTAGTAGGATACAAAATTAATGCACAGAAATCTCTTGCATTCCTATACCGTAAGGATGAAAAATCTGAAACAGAAATTAAGAAAACACTCCCATATACCATTGCAACAAAAAAAATAAAATATCTAGGAATAAACCTACCTAAGGAGACAAAAGACCTGTATGCAGAAAATTATAAGACACTGATGAAAGAAATGAAAGATGATACAAATAGAGAGATGTACCATGTTCTTGGATTGGAAGAATCAACATTGTGAAAATGACTACTACCCAAAGCAACCTACAGATTCAATGCAATCCCTATCTAACTACCACTGACATTTTTCACAGAACTAGAACAAAAAATTTCACAATTTGTATGGAAACACAAAAGACCCCAAATAGCCAAACAATCTTGGGAAAGAAAAATGGAGCTGGAGGAATCAGGCTCCCTGACTTCAGACTATACTACAAAGTTAAAGTAATCAAAACAGTATGGTACTGACACAAAAACAGAAATATAGATCAGTGGAACAGGACAGAAAGCCCAGATATAAACCCACGCACATATGGTCACCTTATCTTTGATAAAGGAGGCAAGAGTATACAATGGAGAAAAGACAGCCTCTTCAATAAGTGGTCCTGAGAAAACTGAACAGCTACATGTAAAAGAATGAAATTAGAACACTCCCTAACACCATACACAAATATAAACTCAAAATGGATTAAAGACCTAAATGTAAGGCTAAACATTATAAAACTCTTAGAGAAAAACATAGGCAGAATACTCTATGACATAAATCACAGCACGATCTTTTTTACCCACCTCCTAGAGAAAGGGAAATAAAACCAAAAATAAACAAATAGGACCTAATGAAATGTAAAAGCTTTTGCATAGCAAAGGAAACCATAAACAAGACAAAAAGACAACCCTCAGAATGGGAGAAAATATTTGCAAATGAAGCAACTGACAAAGGATTATTATCCAAAATATACAAGCAGCTCATGCAGCTCAATATCAAAAAAGCAAACAACCCAATCCAAAAATGGGCAGAAGACCTAAATAGACATTTCTCCAAAGAAGATATACTGACTGGCATCAAACACATGAAAGGATGCTCAACATCACTAATCATTAGAGAAATGCAAATCAAAACCACGATGAGGTATCACCTCACACCAGTCAGAATGGCCATCGTCAAAATGTCTACACGCAGTAGATGCTGGAAAGGGTGTGGAGAAAAGGGAACCCTCTTGCACTGTTGGTGGGAATGTAAATTGATACAGCCACTATGGAGAATAGTATGGAGGTTCCTTAAAAATGCAACTACCATACAACCCAGCAATCCCACTCCTGGGCATATACCCTGAGAAAACCATAATTCAAAAAGAGTCACGTGCCACAATGTTCATTGCAACATTATTTACAATAGCCAGGACAAGGAAGCAACATAAGTGTGAATCAACAGATGAATGGATAAAGAAGATGTAGCACATATGTACAATGGAATATTACTCAGCCATAAAAAGAAACTGAGTTGTTTGTAGTGAGGTACATGGACCTAGAGTCTGTCATACAGAGTGAAGTAAGTCAGAAAGAGAAAAACAAATACCATACGCTACCACATATATATGGAATCTAAAAAATAATAATAATGGTTCTCAAGAACCTAGGGGCAGGACAGGAATAAAGACACAGACATAGACAATGGATTTGAGGACATGGGAACGGTGGAGAGTAAGCTGGACAAAGTGAGAGAGTGGCATGGACATATATACACTACCAAATGTAAAATAGATAGCTAGTGGGAAGCAGCCACATGGCACAGGGAGATCAGCTCAGTGCTTTGTGTCCACCTAAAGGGTGGGATAGGGAAGGTGGGAGGGAGACGCAAGAGGGAGGAGATATGTATAGGGAGGATGTATGTATATGTATAGCTGATTCACTTTGTTATACAGCAGAAACTAACACACTATTGTGAAGCAATTATACTCCAGTAAAGATGTTTAAAAAAAAATCTTTGATAAAGGAGGCAAGAATATAAAATGGGAAAAAGACAGTCTCTTTAGTAAGTGGTGCTGGGAAAGTTGGACAGCTGCATGTAAATCAGTGAATTTAGAACACATCCTCACATCATATACAGAAATAAACTCAAACTGGCTTAAAGATTTAAACATAAGGTATACCACCATAAACTCCTAGGAGAGAACATAGGCAAAATATTCTCTGACATAAATCATACCAATGTTTTCTTAGGTCAGTCCCCCAAGGCAAGAGAAATAAAAGCAAAAATAAACAAATGGGACCTAATCAAACTTACAAGACTTGCACAGCAAAGGAAACCATAAACAAAATGAAAAGACAACCTATGGAATGGGAGAGAATATTTTCAAACAATGCCTCTGACAAGGGCTTAATTTCCAAAATATACAAACAGCTCTTATAACTCAACAACAACAAAACAAAAAACCCAAACAACAAAATGGGCAGAAGACCTAAATAGACATTTCTCCAAAGAAGACATACAGATGGCCAACAAACACATGAAAAGATGCTCATCATCGCTAATTATTAGAGAAATGCAAATCGAAACTACAATGAGGTACCACCTCACACCAGTCAGAATGGCCATCATTTAAAAGTCTACAAATAACAAATGCTGGAGAGGGTTTGGAGAAAAGGGAACCCTCTTACAATGTTGGCAGGAATGTAAATTGGTGCAGCCACTATGGAAAACAGTATGGAGGTTCCTCAAAAAACTAAAAATAGTGTTGCCAATGACCCAGCAATCCCACTCCTGGGCATATACCCAGAGAAAAATATAATTCGAAAGGGCACATTTACCCCTATGTTCATAGTAGCACTATTTACAATAGCCAAGATATGGAAACAATCTAAATGTCCATCAACAGATGAATGGATAAAGATGATGTGGTAGATATATAATGGAATATTACTCAGCCATCAAAACGAATGAAATAATGTCATTTGCAGCAGCATGGATGGACCTAGAGCTTATCATGCTAAGTGAACTAAGTCAGAAAGAGAAAGACAAATAACATATGATATCACTTATATGTGGAATCTAAAATACAATACAAATCAAGACTTCTATGAAACAAAAAAGATTCACAGATATAGAGAACAGACTTGTGGTTGCCAAGGGAGGTAGGGGGGAGGGGAGGGAAGGAATGGGAGCTTGGAATTATCAGAGGCAAACTGTTATATACAGGATGGATAAACAAGGTCATACTGTATAGCACAAGGAACTATAGTCAATATTCTCTGACAAAGCATAATGGAAAAGAATATGAAAAAGAATATATATATATATATATATATACACACACATATATATATGTATGTATATATGTATGTGTATACATACATAAATATGTGTGTGTATAACTGACTCACTTTACTGTAAAGAAGAAATTAATGCAACATTGTAAATCAACTGTACTTCAATAAAATTTTTTTAATGAAAATAAATAAAAACAAAGATTTCAGACCAAAAAAATAGAAAAAATTAATCAAACCAAGAGCTGGTTTCTTGAAAGGATAAAGATCAACAAACCTCTGGCCAGGCTCACCAAGAAGAAAAGACAGAGGACCCAAATAAACAAAATAAGAAATGAAAGAGGAAAGATAACAACCACTACCACAGAACTACAAAAAATTATATGAACAATTATATGCCAACAAACTGGACAACCTAGAAGAAATGGACAAGTTTCTAGAAACATGTAGCCTACCAAAACTGAATCAAGAAGAAATAGATAATTTGAACAGATCAATTGCTAGATGTAAAATTGAATCTGTAATTTTAGAAGGAAAAAAAAGGAAACTCCCTGCAAACAAAAGATTAAGACTGTATGGTTTCACTGGGGAATTCTACCAAATATACAAAGAACTTAAACTGATCCTGCTCAAACTCTTCCAAAAGATTGAAGAGGAGAGAACACTCCCAAAGTCATTCTATGAAGCCACCATGACCAAAACCAAACAAAGACAATACCAAAAAATAAAGGGCCAATATCTTTTATGAATATAGATGCAAAAATTCTCAATAAAATATTAGCAAACTGAGTCCAACAACACATAAAAAGGATCATACACCACAACCAAGTTGGATTCATCCCAGGGTGACAAGGATGATTCAACATATGCAAATCAATCAATGTGATACATACCACACCAACAAAAGACAAAAACCACATGATCATCTCAATTAGATACAGAGAAAGCATTTCATAAAATTTAACATCCATTCATGATAAAAACTGTCACCAAAGTGGGTATAGAAGGAATATACTGCAGCATGATAAAAGCTACTTATAACAAATCCACCACCAACATAATACTCAATGGTGAAATACTGAAAGCCTTCCTTCTAAAATCTGGAACAACACAAGGATGCCCACTCTCACCACTGTTATTCAACATAGTACTGGAAGACCTAGTCACATCAATCAGACAAGGAAAAGAAGTAAAAGGATCCAAACTGGAAGGGAAGAGGTGAAATTGTCCTTATATGCAAATGACACGATACTATATATAGAAAACCCTAAAGACTCCACACAAAAACCACTAGAACTGACAAACGAATTCAGCAAAGTAGCAGGATGCAAGATTAACAAACAGAAATCTGTCACATTTCTTTACACTAACAATGAAATATCAGAAAGGGAAAGTAAAAAAAAATCCCTTTTACAATCACATCAAGAAAAAAAATATGTAGGAATAAACCTGACCAAGGAGGTTAAAGATTTGTATGCTAGGAACGAAAAAACATTGATAAAAGAAATTGAAGGTGATTTTAAAAATGGAAAGATATCCCATGCTCTTGGATTGGAAGAATTAATATTGTTAAAATGGCCATACTACCCAAAGCAATCTACAGATTTAATGTGATCCCCATCAAATTACCCATGACATTTTTCACCAAACTAGAGCAAATAATCCTAAAATTTATGTGAAACCATAAAAGACCCAGACTTACCAAAACAATCCTGAGGGAAAAGAACAAAGCTGGAGGCATAACCCCTCTCAGACTTCAGACAATACCACAAAGCAACAGTAATCAAAACAGTGTGGTACTGGCACAAAAATAGACATGGATCAGTGGAATAGAACAGAAATCCAACACACCTACGCTCAATTAATCTTCAACAAAGGAGCAAGAATATACAGTGGAGAAAAGACAGTCTCTTCTGCAAGTGGTATTGAGAAAGCTGGACAGCTACATGCAAATCAATGAAGTTCAGAACACTAACTCACACCATACACAAAAATAAACTCAAAATGGCTTAAAGACTTAAATATAAGACATGACACCATAAAACTCCTAGAAGAGAATATAGGCAAAACTTTCTCTGAAATAAATTGTAGCAATGTTTTCTTCAGTCAGTCTCCCAAGGCAATAGAAATAAAAGTAAAAATAAACAAATGAAACCTAATCAAACTTATGAGCTTTTGCACAGCAAAGGAAACCATAAAGAAAGCAGAAAGACAGTCTATGGAACGGGAGAAGGTATGTGCAAACAATGTGATGAAAATTGGCTTCATTTCCAAAATAAACAAATAGCTCATACAGCTCAATATCGAAAAAACCAAACAACCCAATCCAAAAAATGGTCAGAAGACATAAACAGACATCTCTCCAAAGAATATGGATGGCCAATAAGAGGCACATGAAAAAATGCTCGACATAGCTAATTATTAGCGAAATGAAATCGAAACTACAATGTGTCACCTCACACCAGTCAGAATGGCCATCATCAAAAAATCTACAAATGTTAAATGCTGGAGAGGATGTAGAGAAAAAGGAACCCTCCTACACTGTTGGTGGGAATATAAACTGGTATAGCCACTATGGGGAACAGTGCAAACGTTCCTTAAAAATCTAAAAAGTTGCCATATGATCCAGCAATCCCACTCCTGGGCATATACCCAGACAAAAGTATAATTCAAAAAGGTATATGTACCCCTATGCTCATAGTA
Organism: Lipotes vexillifer; assembly: GCF_000442215.2. Lineage (NCBI taxonomy): Eukaryota > Metazoa > Chordata > Mammalia > Artiodactyla > Lipotidae > Lipotes > Lipotes vexillifer. Next base: position 1,119,053 of record NW_006789913.1, on the reverse strand, counting down.
GCACTATTTACAATAGCCAAGATATGGAATCAACCTAAATGTCCATTGACAGATGAATGAATAAAGATGTAATATACAGATACACACACACACACACACACACACACACACACACACACACACACTGGAATACTATTCAGCCATTAAAAGGAATGAAATAATGTCATTTGCAGCAACATGAATGGACCTAGAAATTATCATACTAAGTGAAGTAATTCAACAAAGATAAATATCATATGATATCACTTATATGTGTAATCTAAAAATATGATACAAATGAACTTATTTACAAAACAGAAAGAGACTCACAGACATAGCAAACAATCTTATGGTTACCAAAGGGGAATGGGAAGAGGGATAGATTAGGAGTTTGGGTTTAGCAGATACGAACTATTATATATAAAATAGATTTTTTTTAAGTCCTACTATATAGAACATGGAACTATATTCAATATCTTGTGATAAACTTTAATGGAAAAGAATGTGAAATAGAATATATATGTGTGTGTGTGTATAAATGAATCACCTTGCAGTACACCAGAAACAAATACATTGTAAATCAACTATATTTCAATTAAACAAATGAAGGCAAATGGCTAAAGTGTACATTGCTGCAAACCTACCCAGCCTCCTGTGATATAAGTGTTCAGTCAGAATGATAGGGTTCACATCTCAAAAATGTCAAGTAGATGACACCAATAAAATTAAGGGCTCTGTGAAACTATCACCCCAATCTATGCCATAAACATATCCATCACCTCCAAAAGTTTCCTCTTGCCTTTTTTATTTATTATTAGTTTTATATTTGATAGGAACACAAGATCTACCCTCTTAGAAAATTTTTAAGATACAATATAGTATTGTTAACCACAGGGACTATGCTGTACAGTAGACCTCTTATCGCCAAACCCATCAAGTTGTATACACTAAATATGCACAGCTTTTAATATGCCAATCATACCTCAATAAACTGGCTTTTTTAAAAAAATGAATCAATAGGGCTTCCCTGGTGGTGCAGTGGTTGGGAGTCTGCCTGCTAATGCAGGGGACACGGGTTCGAGCCCTGGTCTGGGAGGATCCCACATGCTGCAGAGCAACTGGGCCCGTGAGCCACAACTACTGAGCCTGCACGTCTGGAGCCTGTGCTCCGCAGCAGGAGAGGCCGCGGTAGTGAGAGGCCCACGCACCGTGATGAAGAGTGGCCCCCGCTTGTCACAACTAGAGAAAGCCCTCGCACAGAAACGAAGACCCAACACAGCAAAAATAAATTAATTAATTAATAAACTCCTATCTCCAACATCTTCTTTAAAAAAAAAACAAAAATGAATCAATAAAAAGAACTCCCCTCAGGAAGGAAGGAAAAAAATAATAAAGACCTGAAAGATAGGAGCTGTTAATGCTGAAGGAATTCCTTTCACTGTCTCATGCGTGGGAATGGCTCACCCATCATGCAGTTACTAAGTAGTGACATAAGAATGTGAAAATTAATATTTAAATCTTTACTAATCATACCTGATAGGGTTGGCAGTTTTAGAGACAGATATTGTGTAAATCCTAGGTGAAACTCTTTCTTTAAAAAACGATGGAATCTAGCAACAAATGTGGACTTTTTCCTCAAGTGGGCTCTAATGCAGGCTCAGAAAGTGGACCTAACCATAATTTCAAATATCAATACTTAATCATAAGAAAATCTAAATGGACAGTGAACAGCTTTCCTGGGCTTGGCAACACCAAACTTTCTTTCTAGCTCAAAGCAGAGACACACATGAAGAGAACCAAAAGAAAACTGCCACTCCCTAAGGTGTAAATAGGTGTTAAATGAACTCAGCAGGTACAGTATTATCCTACATGTTTCCCACCAACCACTCCCCTTTTCTATTTCTTGGTATATGAGCTGGTTAATATTAAGTGTGGGAGAAGAGGGCTAGTATTAAGGTGAATATAGCTTACTTACACATAATATTATTATACATAATAGAATAGAAATATAGTTCTTCCTTAGGTTTGAAATGAAATGGGTCGGGGGCAGAATCCAGTGGGGAAAAGGACAGAAGTGCCAGCACGAATAGATATGCACACACATCCTCTCAGTGAGTCCCCTAGGCAAGGAGATGTTACAGTATATATGAGTATGAAATAGTTCAACTCTGATCAGAGCAACAAGAGGATTGCCAAGATGATACTTCTATATGCTTTCCAATGATCTCAGTCCCCCAAAATTGTAATTATAGAAGCTGATGCTTCCCCACAAAAGGCTCAGTGGTAAGATCTGAAACATTCAGAAACCTCAAAAGTTAACTCCACCACTAATCCTCCCCCAAGATCCAGGTTGACCCACAGGGGTTGTGTGCCACTGTGTCCTGCTGCTCTATGAGACATCAACCCTTTTCTGCTGGAAGCGCTTTAGGAGGCCCTGACGTATCTGCTTAGACTTGATGCAGTAGACAATGGGGTTCATGAAGGGCAGAACCAAGAAGTGCAGGTTGGCCATAAGCACTGCCAGAGCAGGGTAGCTGTGCTTCTCTACTCGGTGCAACACAGACAGCCCCAGTTTGGGCAAGTAAAAGATGAGAACAATGCAGAGGTGTGAGACATACGTGTTGAGTGCCTTTAGTCGTCTCCCAGGTGATGCACTGCGCAGCACAGTCCATAGGATCAGGGCAAAGGAGAGTATGATGAGGGAAGAGTCAAAGCCCAAAGAGAGGAGGATGGAGACCAGGCCAACCGGGCTGTTGACCTGAGTTTCTGAGCAGACCAATCCCACAAGGTCACGTGCAGGCAGTAACAGTGAGAGAGTACACTGATCTGGGGAAAGAGCACACACCGCAGGAGGATGGGTCCTGGGAGATTGAGCAGGACGGCCCTCACCAGGATGGCAGGCCCCACTTTGGCCATGGCTGAGTGGGTAAGAACTGAGGCATAGTGCAGAGGGTCCCCGATGGCAACAAAGCAATCAAAGGCCATGGCCAGCAGCACACCAAATTCCACATAGGTGAAGGCGTGGATGAAGAACACCTGTGCCGCACAAAGATTGAAGGGCAGCTCACCAACACGCAGCCAGAAGAGCTGCACCATGGTGGGGAAGGTGGAGGCACAGAGGCCCAGATCAGAGGCTGCCAGCATGGACAGGAAGATGTACATGGGTTCGTGTAAGGCTGGATCTGTGCAGATCAGGAAGAGGATGATACTGTTACCCAGGATGGAAACCACACAGATGAGGTTGATGGGGATGGAAACCCAATGATGAGATGCTCCCAGACCTGGGAAGCCAGTGAGGAGGAAGGTAAAATAACCAGAAGTGCTGGTGTTGCAGGAAAACATAGTGATTCCAGGAGGGAGTTGTCCACCCTATATGTAAGAAGCATTCATTCATTTGATCATCACTTATAAAGTCCCTACCAAGTACTAAGGGCTGGAAAGGAAGAAATGCCCCATCACCCTTTCTCAGGCCATGAGAGAAAACTCATTCCTCTGAGGAGCTCCATTCCCTCCATTTTCTGTATAATTTAATCTTCTCCTTGAATAAAGTGATATTGAATAAATTTTATGAGCTAATCTCTGCTTATTGCTTTAGCCTCTCAGTATCTATTCTCTCTTTGGCCTAAATAAACAACCTCCTTTCTCACTTAAGCTATACCCAAAAGCCTATCTCCAGACTGTATTCTCAAAATAAATAATGAAGAAGGGAGAATAATTTTCTGTTTAAATTTAGTATGATGTTAGGAACAAGCAGTTTAGACTCCATTTCTATTTATTCTTAGAGACAGGTTTTCCATAGTGTGACCTACCTGTTAACGAAAGAGACACATTCAAACAAATGATGTATTTTCAAAACCACCCTCTGAGGAGGCTGGTTGTTTTTTCCTCTGGTGCTGTTAAAGAACCAACATTTTCTGTGTTTCTTTTCTGGAAAAGCCTTTGGAGTGCAAAGGTTCTTTCCAATGTGCTCAACAGTGACAAATTTATCTCCCGTGAAGGTGGGTTGGCCTAGAGGAAGTATTCAGCAGTTCTTTGAAGCTAAATCTGGTAAACAAGATGGGAACTGAGATGAATTCACTTTTGTTAAACTCCTTCTTACCCAATCCCACCTCCACCTCACTGGCTGCTTAAACTTGTACATTTTCTTCTGACCTTGCCTTTGAGACAGTCCTATGGCCATGGGCTTAATTAGAAGGCACTTTTCTCTTAAATATATTTTTTTCATCCCTCTTATCATAAAAGCTGTTATGACAGCACCAAGTGCTTTGAAGTTCTCCAGAGTTGGGGGCTGGAGGGTGAAGCTGACAGGTCTTGAGGGGCATCACCTACAGAGCCAGGCAGAGAAACATGAGTTTCCAGAACCCCAGGGTTAATGACATTTAGCAAGGAGCCCAGAGTGTAGTGTGTAAGCTCATATATTCCCATTACTTCACATAACACTTTTGGGCTGCAAAGCCTCCTCAACTTCTTTCCTCTGCAATGGGAACGTTTGTCTCCATTTGTCTATTAAGTATCTTCACATTGGTGTGCATTGTAAACTGAACGTCCAGCAGAACCACAAATTATAATTCCCCTTTCCCCCGAGTTCACCCTCTAAGACCTGTTGGGCCTTCCTCCCTTTCCTGTTATCCATGAAAACTCACAGGAAGAAAAACAAACAAACTAACTAAAATCTCTTTTCACTCTGTAATACGTCCCCCAAGTCAACTTTGAACTATCCCCTCCTTTCAGATCCCAATGAAAATAATCTAGCCCAAATCACCATCATTTCCCTTAATATTATAACAGCCTCCTAACTATCCCACTTTCTTCAGTCTTTCTGTATTCTGATTCACCTTCTAAATTTCCATTTGAATCATGATCAAAATACTGAAGAAAAGGCAAGCATGGACATTGAAATGAGTTTGTGCCTGGGGAGGAAACACAGTGATCATATTTGCTTCAGGAATATATCTCCTACCATAACTTTAATGATCCTCACTGGTCCCTGATGCTGCAGGATCAGGTCTAAGTAAGATCTTTATACTGGGTCCAGAAGAGGAAGGACCTTGTTCATCCAACATCTGTAGCCCATACAGTCACCTCTCCCCTAAGCCTTATAAATGCTACTCGTAAGCTATCATTCTACTCATCAAACTTACCATATTTGATAATTCTTAAAATGTCTTTTTTGTTGAAATATAAAATACACATAGAAAAGCCTACATCTCCTAAATGTAAAACTTGATGAATTTCCTCAAAGTGAGCACACCCATGTAACAAGCACCCAGATCAAGAAACAGAATATTGTCAGCCTCCCAGAATTCCCTTGTTAACACCCTTCCAGTCACTCCATCCTCTCAATGATAATCACTATCTTGATTTTGCCTGTATATGTCATGCACTATCTATATATATACTCTTTTCTGTCTGCCTCCCTCCACTCAACTTTATGTCTATTTATTGAAGGAATGAATAGATGGTTTGATTTACGTTTTACAATCACCGTCTTACTAAACTGACTTTCCATTATGTGTCAAGAACTGTGCCAGGAAACAGCATATAGCAATGAAAGCTCACGTAAAGCAGGGGTCCCCTAAAGGAATGTGCTTATTTTTTCCACTATGAGCATGTGCGATTCCACCAACTGGTTTCTGATAATGATTATTCACAATGATAGTAAGAGTAATTGCTATCATCTATTGACTATGTTCAGACACTGAGTAAGGATGTTCCCTACCATCTTCACAGTAAAGAGCCGAGTCTCAGGCTGAATAACTTGCTGTAAGCCAAGTGAATGATCCTGATCTCAGCTCAGCCCTGATTCTCAAGGCCATGTGCTATCAGAAAGCTCTGAAACATTTCCCAAACTGTCAGGCAAGACATACATTATCTGATAGGCCAGAGTCCAAATGGAAAGGCTTTTTCTCCAGATGCAACTTAACCCATACAAAAATAGCAGCTTGAGGCCCACCTGCGAGCAATGTTTTCATGGACTGTCATTCCATATGGTATCATATAGTTTTGCCCAAAGCTTCTGTCCACAGCAGAGTAAAATGACACCCAAGTGCCCACAATCCCACCTGAAAAATAGAACGGCCTTCTCAAGCATTTGGACCTTCTCAAGAAACTTGGACATCCTCTTTCTCTGTGGTCCCTAGAGATCCCTGCATCACTGTACTGGAGTCAAATACACCTTGCCTTACCCTATTTTTTTCCCCTTTTTGCCAGGTCTCTTGCTTTCTGACACTTCTTCAGGGTCCTAAGTTTATTTTTTTTTACTAAATAATAGCAAGAGTCAGAAAAAAACACATCTGTCTTTTATGAATGCTCTCTACAACTATGCTTACTTAATCCTCTGACCCTGTGGTACATTTTCCCATTTTCTGATGAAGAAATTGGGTCTCAGAGAGGCTAAGTAACTTTCCCAAGGTCATGATGTTAGGTGATAGATCCAGGATTTAAATCCAAGCTGGCCTAAAGACAAAGGCTACTCGCTTAACTGCTTCATATAAAAAAAAGCAATTCTGGCACTTTGTGGTTATTAGATCCTTTGTCCTCAGGATAATTTAAAGGCCAGTTTTTCTGTCCCCTCCCTCCAACCCCATCTCCCTTTAAAGTAGATGCAGAGGTTGAGACCGGAGTGAAGTCATACGCTAAGAGAAGTGGCCTTCAAACCAGTCCAGCCAGGCCTCTCTGCTTCCATCACTCCCAGCTCTTCCAACTTTTCCACACAGGTTGTGGCTCATCGTCTGAATGCAATGGCCAATTTACCTTGCACAGCCCACCTGCACCCAAGAATTCAGCGGTGTGTGATACAAGGGAGGCTGCATTCTCCTGCCCCTGTTCTAATGCTGCAGGGTGACAAGGAGTTCACCAAAAAGTTGTGCCCTTATCATTAAAAAAAAAAAAAAAAAAAAAAAGAACAATAACACTGACTTCACAGAGTGGTTGTGAACATGGGAAAGACTATAAACTGTTTAGCACACAGTAGGCATTTATTAAAATGTAACAATAAGCAGAGATACCTAGGATTTTCACGCCCCTTATCTCATGACATCCACCTCCTTTCAAAGCCTGTGAGGGGCGTCATCCCCTTTCCGTAGATGAAGCGATAGAGCCTCAGAGATGAGGAAACCTGTCAGTGACCCCATTAAGAGGAAGCAGAAGAGACTGGTTTCAAGAATGTCCCATTTGACTCCACAGCTCATGCATCTGTCCATCCCTCAGCACTCTCCTCTCTAAAATCTTTGAAAATAATATTTGTCTCTTGAAATCAATATAGAGATTGAGAATACATGCAAAGCACTTAGCATAGTGCCTGGCACATAATAAGCGCTTAAAAATAATAATGCTTGCTATTTATCAAGTATTTACTGCCTTATGAGGTAGGAATCATTTCCATTCCCATTCTGCATATAGGAAAACTGAGGCACCAAGTGATTGAATAACTTGTCCAAGATCATGAAGTAAGAAAGTGGATGAGCCAGGGTTTAAATCTAAGCAGTCGGATTCCAGATCCCACATTCTTTTTTCCCTCTAATTTCTATTTATTTTCATTTTTATTTTATATTGGAGCAGAGTTGATTGACAGTGCTGTATTAGTTTCAGGTGTACAGCAAAGTGATTCAGTTATACATATACTATTCCTTTTCAAATTATTTTCCCATTTAGGTTATTACAGAATTATTGAGTCAAGTTCCCTGTGCTGTACTTCAGAGCCTACATTCTTAAACACTGTGTTATGCTGCCTTTGTCTGCTAGCTATGATGGCTATTAATATTATGAGAGCTGCAAATTCTCATCCCCAAAGAAGATGAAATAGGGTTACAGATTTATAAGATCTCATTTGCCACTCCTACCTCCTCCCTGACTGCTTATATGCATCAATCCTTGAAGTTCTAAGACTGTAAGGGGCCCACATGCTTACTGACAATTTCTCTATTGCACACTGCATGAGTTTAGTTACAGGCTTATGGCTTAGGAAGAAGAATGTTCTCCACAAAGAAGTAATCTCCTGAGAGAGCAAAAGAAAAACGTGATAAAACTACCTGCGGGAGGAAACAATGAAAGAAAGAAAGAGATGGAGAGAGAGAATCAATGCATAGCAGACCCTTTCAAGGATGAGTGAAAAAAAAATTAAACTACACTCTCTGCCCCTCCATCATTTTACTCATCCGGGTTCCAGAAGACCAGGAATAGTGCAAAGATTATATTTATCTAATCGAGGAAGTCTGTCCCCAGATGGTTCAAGGCCAAATTATGAGCCACCAAAAAGAAATGACCCAGCTTAGAGAAAGTTGGAGACCCTCTTCCCACAAGAAGATTCCTATGGCAACTAATGCCCAAGGGGATGTAAGGCTTTAAGCCTCTGGATTTGCCAGCTGAGTCCTGGGACTGAAGAAGCCCCAGGCCTAGGGCCAAAAGGGAGGTTACAGAAAAACAGGCCCTGACACTGCAGTCCTAGCCTAGCAAAAACTATCAGGAGATGGGGACCCAAGTTTTCCCCAAGCCCTTGATACTGTTTTGCTTTAGCCAAGATTAGCTCTAATACTTCTCTGCTCGGAAATAAGCTTAGCACAAACCCGTCTAGGTCGGGCACCTGTAACTGGGAAGCCACTACCTATCTGCAGGGGCTCCAGCTCCTCAGAAACAACTTGGACCCCCTCCATCACCTGCTGCTTTCTAGAAGTGTTAAGCTTTATTATGTTCTAGGGCTGAAGAAGGAATGTGTGGAGAGATGTCCACCCCTCACTACATATAAACAAAGAGATGTTCAGAGGCTGCTACTTTAATACAAGACTTAAATCCTGAAAGCTATCAGTGAAATTGCAGTGAAATCTGAGTAAAGGAATAAAACTGGAATTCTTCTAAAAGTCTTCGTTTGTTTATAGATTTGGGATCCATGTAGAAAAAAATCATGATTATTAAATAAATCTGATCCCATCAGTCTTTTTAAAATTCTTTTCTTTACTTGATCTCTTTAAATGTTTTTAAACAGGAGACTCCCTTCAAATCTGACTATGTAAGTGTTGCCTCATTTCAAAAGCTGTCAACCAAAATCCTTGATTAGATTTAACTGGTGAAGCCTGGTTATTTAGGAAGAGATGCCAGGGTCTGGAATGGATCAAGAATGTCTCTATCACTGAACAATATTTAAGTTAAAATGGTAGACAGGTAAGTAGGTACATAGGTAGAATCAATTTGGTTTAGAGGCCTGTTTGTGTAAATCACCAGTAACTGTGAAGACATTGTAACACAGTCTTCTATGATTCTCCCTCCAGGATTAAGAAAGATGAATCTGCTAAGGATGTCTGATAGGTCTGTAAATGTGATATCTCTTTAACTTCCTTGAACGTCTTAAATAGCATGAATAATGGATGTTCTATTAAAATCGTGAGTCTCGTCACATTAGCATTTCAGAGGTTGGGATAGGTTGGCATCTTACATATATCTTATCCAGGGTAGGCAGTACAGAGTAGAAGTATGTGCTCCAGACCCAGACCGCCTGAGTTTAAATCCTGGCTTTACTACTGATTAACTATATGACCATGGGCAAATTTCTTGACACTTCTCTGTCCTAAGGTTCTCACCTGTAAAAGAGAAATTTCTCGCACCGAGTTGTGCTGGGGTTAAATAAGCTCACCAAGAATTCCTAATCCCTTAATGAACGTTAACTCTGATCAGCTGTTACATAGCTACTAGCCTTCTCACCTTGAGTTAGCTAAGGATGAGCTAGAAAGTGAGTCCTCTATGCCTGCTCAAACTTGTCAGAATATGCTGCCTAATGGGAGGTTTGCTCACGCAGCTGGACCCCAAATTAAGGCAGAGTCTATCATTTATGACTATCTTTGCCCCATAATCAGAAGACCCACAGTAGGCTGCAGGAAACCTGTCAGTTTCAGCCTGTGCAAGGAGCAGCCCCTGCAGGTGAATCTGGGGAATGTGGAGCTTGTAGCGTCAGTTTGGCTAGTTGGTTGAGGACTGAGAAGGTTCAGTGTTTCCTTTTATCATGGGGTGACCATGTTTCTCAGCAAGGAACTGTCAAGCTCAGAAAGGACGTTGATGTGATAAGAACTCATTACTGATGCCCACCCAAGCCCATTATGTGATGAGAAGGAGGATGGCAAAGGCCTTGAGGTAACTCTCACCTCTCAGGTTATGGGAAGACCTGGAGGGTAGTTGCCTGCCCTGAGCAGAGACCATTTAGTGCTGCCCAAAGGCAGAAATGCTGGTGTAGGGCAGTGGTGCAAGGCCTCCAGGCTCAGTGCCCTCACCCCAGGCCCCAGCTCTGGCACCCCGGTCCCGGCACTCACCATGGCTCCAGAGCTTGCGTCTCCTCTCATCTGAACCGGTGTTTGTGAAAAGCATTTTCTGCTGTGTCAATGAAGACCAGTATTTTATAATCCTCCTGTTGGAGGTAGGGAAATAACATGTCTGCTGAGATCTGCGTGCAAGTCCAAGAGATTCTCATAGTTGAACTTCCTGAACCCCCTGAGTGCTGGGCCGGGCAGCCATGGGACTTGGAAGGAAGTATCAAGCAGTACATCCTGACGATTTCTCACAGGGGCCGCCAGAGGAGATTACAGTACGCCTGCTCCTTCCCAAAGAGCCAGCCCCTGAGTAGCCCAGCAATCAATGGAGGCAGGTGGGGCCTAAGAGGATGGTTCTGAGACAGGCTGGGACCTGGGGCCCTTTGCTGCAGTGCTGCAGTGCTTGCACCTGAACACACCTCTCCTCGAGCAACAAAATACAAAGAAACTGTCCGGGACTAAAAATAACTGCATGCATGCCCAGATGGGGCAAATTCTGGACCCAAAAGTTACAAAGAGACCAAAATAACCCAACTGCCACTTTTGAAGAGCCTGGAGCAAAAACAGGGGGTCGGGAGCAAAAGCAGGGTACTGAGCATGCCCCCTGCACACACCACCTAAGCAGTGGGCAAAACACCTAAGCCACCCCTCTGGCACGACCCCTGGACACACCCCTACCCTCACCCCATATAAGGAACAAACGTGCCCCCCACTTCAGGCAGCAAGCAAGGGAACCTGTTGTTTGTTCTCACTCCCCCCTGCTGCAGCAAGGGCCCCGATAAAGCCTTGCTTGAATTTCTTTTCTGGCCTCTAGTCAATTTCTATTGACTGGGGAAGGCCAAGAACCCTGGTCGGTAATAGCTAGAGACTGGGCCATAGTCTGTCCTCCTGCGGTAACAGAGGCTGCAAGGAATTTCCATTTCTAGAGAGAATGAGAAATCAGGCATGTAACCAAAGAGACATGTGTAAGTGCTTTAAAGGTGGAGAGTGTGTTGGAAAGGAGAAAACTTTTCTAACTTTATGCCTGTACCTAGGGAATGAAGGTGGTTGAAAACAGTTTTAATGATGAAGCAACATCTCTCACCTGTTAATACCCTCAGGGATCATACATCAAGCATGATGTAGAAAAGCTGCGATCTATTTCTGGCTCTGTCACTTATCAACTGTGTGATAATGAGCAAATGACTTTAACTCCTTGAACCTTTCATGGTTCACTTGTAAACAGGGAATAATGATTATTTCATGGGATCGTGGTTAGAATTATACTACAATTAGAAAGGCACTCAGAAAGGAACTTGACACATCATATAAGCTCCATACATACTCCCTTTTCCTTTCCAATAGGAAACTGAGAACAGGCTTCAGTAATCTGCCTAAACTCTTCTGCCTTGTGCATCCATATGCCACACTTCCTCCACCACTCAGAGTTAGAGTTTTGGCTCTTTTAAAATAAACTTTTTATCTTGGGATAAATTTAGATTTACGGAAAAGTTAAAAAGATAGTGTAGAGAATTTCTGTATACCCTTCACCCAGTTTTCTTAATGTTAACATAATACATAAACATGGTACATTTGTCAAAACTAAGGGACTAATATTGGTACATTACTATCAACTAAAGTTCAGATTTTATTTGGATTTCACCAGTTTTCTCACTAGTGTCTGTTTTCTGTCTGTTCCAGGATTCAATGTAGGTACTATATCCCCATTAGTCATCATGTCTCCTTAGTCTCTTCTGGTCTGTGATGGTTTCTCAATTTTTCCTTGGTTTTCATGACCTTGAGAGTCTTAAGAAAGTTGGTCAGTTATTTTGTAGAAAAGCCATCCTCTCTCTAGCATGAAAAGAAGACAACGTAGAGGTGTCAGGCTACACTGCAGGATGTCCTGACGCCTCTTTTTTTAAATTTAGTTTTATTTCTTATACAATTTTTAAAGGTTACTTTCCATTTACACTTATTACAAAACATTGTCGATATTCCCTGTGTTTACAATACATTCTTGAGGCTATCTTACACCCAGTAGTTTGTAAGCTCCACTCCCCCACCCCTATATTTCCCCTCCACTCCCACTGGTAACCACTGTTTGTTCTCTATATCTGTGAGTCCTAACTCCTCTTTATTCCACTCCAGGTTCCAGTGTTTCCTGCAGATTAAGGAACAGGATATTTCCAGGTTCTGTCTGCTTGAGGCTATTAGCAGTTCCTGGGGTTTTCCAGGTGGTTCTTTCAACCAGGAGACCAATCTCTCTGTCCTCCATGGGCCACACCCCAATAGAAGCCTTCCTATACCTATTACACACCATTTTTTCATTCATTGAAATTTTAGAAATTTTGGAGTTTCGTATATTTCAGTTTCTAGGGATAAAGAGATCATTTTTTAATGAATTCTTAGCTGTTTGTTGAAATACTGACATCTCTCTGATGAAATATTTTCTTTAGCTTTTCCAGTACCTAATTCTAGGATGCTTTCTTTGCCTTACAAGTAATAAACATGGCTAATGCAAGAGTCAGCTCTCAAATCAGGGATGGGATAAAGAATGATAAATGGAAGTAGGCAGGTGAAACTTAAGTGTAATTCTATCTTCTTATGAGAGACTGCTCCCCATTCTACTCATTCTAAAATCTAAATTATCCAATATTATTTGAAATGGTTCACAAATTTGGGGTCCCTTTATTCACTGTGCTTTACCCAGCGATTAGATAGGCATCAATCCTATCCTCTAGTAGCTTGTGCCTCAAAGAAAGAGTAAATGTGTGTAAAAACTAAACTGGTATATTACTCTCTCCTTTAGTAGACAAGGAGGAATAGGGAAGGCTTTATGTAAAAGAGGATGGTGTTTGAGTTGAGACTTTAAGGATACGTTGGCCTTAAATACATAAAAACAAAAGGCTTGCCTGGATTAGAGTTAAGATCATTGTATGTGGCATCAAGCAGAACAAACTCCTGACTTTTAAACTAGGTACCCTGTGCCAGGTACCTAGACTCTAAATGCATCAGCATCCACTGTATAAAACTGAGATGATAAGATTATGTAGAGAGTTATAAATAAGATGATATGTATAAAACACCGAGCCAGTCATTTGCATGTTTGCTCTCAAATATATCCCTTCTCCCTCTTTATTGCAAGAGGTTAATTCCTGAATGCTGGGTTTCCCAGGCTCCCTTGTGATCTGGTTTCTAACTGGGCTTAGGCATTGCAAATATTGGAGGAAGATTGACCAGATCCTCTAGATGAACCTGAGGTATGATTAAATTAGTGACCTTTATTCAGCAGGCAGTGAGGGTAAGAAAAAAGAGAAGCAAGACAATCAGCCTTGGGGAAAAGGGAAGTGAGGCAAGGAAAAAATGCAAAACAACGCAATTCAATGCATTATCACACTGGATAATGATTCATAATGAGTTTCAAAAAAGACCTGACAAGCTCCTTGGCCAGTGGGTTTGCTCATCAGAACTGCAAGGAGTCTCACCTAAAAGTAGTCCATGGGAGAGAAAGGAAGGGAATTTATCAGTCCCACTCTCTCCTATCAATATTCACCTCATGGAGAACTAACCCCCTGCACTTTTTGCTTGTGGCATTTGCCTATAACAGCTGCTCAGAAATCTGGATCCCATGCCCTGCAGCGTGATGTCTCATCCAAATCCGAAAGTGTGTGTATGGAATGGTAACCCAGCACTGGTAGGGTGCTAAGAGAATAAGAGGGGGTTCAAGAGAATCTGATATGGTACACAAGATTAGTATCCAATACATATCATCCTGCAAGACAGTGGCGAAGGAAAATCTTCCCAATGGACAAAACTTGAAGCAGGGGGTTGTCTGCTTTGCTTGAAAAAAAAAAAAAAAAAAGATGGATTGATGTAGATGATATATATACCACCCTGACTGTGTCTTACAGGTTGGCCTGTGGTCCAGGGCTGAAAAATAAAAGATTCAAAGATTGATAACAAAGAGTTATGGATAGAAGTATGCATTGAATGTCTAGGAAAGGGTCCAGAGTGAAAATATTTTTGTCCCATGTGAATACACACCAGAGGACATACAACACAGAGAAGGCACTCAGTAATCAGGTAAATAAGATGACCCATCCTGTGGATGTTGATCAGCCTCTTCCCAGTCACATGTTGCTTGTTCAGTGGGCTCTTATACAAGTGTCTTCATCAGTAGTGGTAAACAGATAGCTTGAGGAGAAACCCATGCTCAGGCAGAGATTATATCCCTGCTACCGACACTTTGCACCTAAAAGGCCAACTCTGAAGCCTGATTTTTCCCTATTTCTAAGAGAATCTAAACAGTCTTCTAGTGGAATGCTAATTACATTGAACCGACAGCAATCTGTCCTCACAAAGTAGGTACTGTTCCAGAGACAGATTCATTTTCCATCTTACATTGCTTCTGCCAGCACCACCATTTTTAGACTTACACCATCTGTGTATCCGACAATATCACCTGTAACCAAGGAAACGATTTCACAGTCCAAGAATTCTGATAGTGGGATTGCCCTGTGGAATGCAGTGGTCTGACAGTGTACAACATCAGCCAGAAAAAGTTGGCCCAGTAAAACTCTGGGATGTACTGCTGAAGGCTCAGGTATGGCAGCAATTCGGAAACCCCACCCTATGATATAGGAAGGTTGTCCCATAAATTCTGGTACACGCTTAAAATCAACAACTAATATGTGATGGCATTTTTTTATACCCATTATAAACACACTCTTCAGAGAATCAAGAAGGGAGGTGGATGTGGCCCCTATTACCATCAAACTAGTAATATTTACAGAACATTTTCTTTCCACCACCCACCCACCCCCAACATAGGGCTCAGCACTGTTTGAAGGGTCTAGTAAGGAAAGAAGAAGCTCTTCCACCAGAGTAAGAAAATCTGTTCTAATAAATAGGAATTTGCCACTATCCCCTGGCTCTGTGGGGCTTCTTCAGCCACTGAAGAAATAGAGGATGGGGTTCCTATACTAGCTGGAATGACATCCCTATTCCCAAGAGAACTTGAGTTGCTGGTACATAATGCGGGCAAGGAGGACCTATGCCTAAAACCTAAAATATGCATTGGAGAGATTCCTAGTTACCAGTGTCCAGTAACAGTGGCCAGTGCATTAAAGACAGGAACATTGATATTAACCTTCAGGAATGAAGATTTGGGTCACCTTACTAGGAAAAGAACGCTGAAGTACTCAAGTGCTGACAGTGAATGAGCAGGATTTGGAATGAGTGGCAACTTGGGTCTTATAGCCAATTGCCAAGGTGGGAACTGTTGCGGCTATGTATGCACTACGTTAATTGATCTGTGTGCATATTATTGAACATTTGCCAAAGAAACCCTGTGGCGTATGTATGAACATCCTCCCATGGTAGATGAGGACACGGATGCTCAGAGAAATGGCATGTCACTAGTACAGAGCAAGGCTAGCACTGAATCCAGTCCGTCCCGTCGGGAGACCTGTGCTCTTCTCTACAGCTCTCCTCCCAACAGTTCTACTTCGTGCCTGCTGGAAACCACAAGGCGTCTGCAGTGATGCGAAGCAGCCATTTTCTGAGTGTTTTCAGACTCACAGACAAGTCTCTTCTTCATTTTTCTTTTGTTTGTTTGTTTGTTTAACTCTGTTTCCAACTTTGCTTTCTGGGACTATGTTCCTGGAATTAAGTCTGGGTACAGTGGCACCATTTGGACATTAGACATCACCTGAGAGCCTTGCACTGAGCAAATTCTCTTAAAAAACAGAACTGGAAATTTCAAAGGAGCATGAAGTGTCTTTAGGTTCCCAAAATCTATAGAAAATATTAAGTGAAGTTCAACGGATGTTTTTACCTTAAGTTATACAGGGACCAAAAAAAAAAAAAAAAAAAAAAAGAATGAGTAAGAAGGAATTGAGAATTCTTCTAGCCTTACCATCCTTCCTCTTTTCTCCTTCCTCCTCCACAGCCACATTTCTATCAGCTGCCCCTGCAGCCTCTGCCTGAACTATCAGGGCAGCCTGTTATCTCCTGGCTGTCCCTAAAATGAGGATTTTCCCTGGAACTTTAACTCTCATGCACCTATGCCTACTGCGTCACTTAAAGCAAGTCACCTCACTCCATCCAGCCTCTGTGTCCATTCCTGTAATATGAGTAATAAACCCTGAATCGCTAAGTTGTTGTGTGGCTTAAATAATATAACCTGACATAGCAGTGTTATTCACAATAGCCAAAAGATGGAAGCCACCCAAGCATCCATTGACAGATGAATGGATAATCAAAATGTATACCCAGACACTGGAATATTATTCAGCCTTAAAGAGGAAGGAAATCCTGTTACATGCTACAACGTGGATGAACCTTGAGGACATTACGCTAAGTAAAAGAAACCAGTCACGAAGGGACAAATAGTGTATGATTCCACATACATGAGGCACCTAAAATAGTCAAACTCACAGAAACAGAAAACAGAACGGTGGTTGCCAGGGTCTGAGGGGAGGGAATGGGAAATTATTGTTTAATGGGTACAGAGTTTTAGTTTGGCAAGATGAAGAAAGTTCTGTGCATGGGTGGTGGTAATGGTTATGCAACGTGAATGTATTGAATGCCACTGAACTATACACTTAAAATTGGTTAAGACGGTAAATGTTATGTGTATTTTCCCACAACTTTAATAATAATAAAACAGCCAGAGAAAATCCCTAGCTCAGTGATAAGTGCACAGTTGGTGCTGAATAAATGTCAAGTCCCTTCTTACCACTCACTGATGTGATGCCACCTTGGGGTAATGCGAAAAAAATCTCTCTCCCCCTGATATTAAAAGAATATCAAGTCTCCTGAAAAGGAATTGCTCTGGGAAGTAGGAAACAGAAGGTGGCCTTTGCGGGAGAGCTCCGGGCACTCCTGTCCATCGAAACCTCCTTAAGAGCCGCTCCTGCACGCGGGCACACCACGTAGGCGTGGGGTGATGACCAGTGTCAGATAAAGCAGCATGATTCCTCCACGCAGCAGATAACGATATTTTACTCTATTAGACAGTGAGGACACGAGAGGGAGCGCAAAGCAAGAACTAAATGCTGCGGAGCTTTCACTCAGCCCCAGCCTCCAAAAAGCCCCCGCCCACGGTTCCCGTCGCAGGCCGCACCTCAACCCCTCCTCCTTCCTCCTCCCTTTGCCCCTCCCACTGTGCTCCTGCTCCGCCCCCCTCCCTTTCAGACGGGTCTTCGACAGGAAATCGAAAGTGAAAGAGGGAGCCGGCTACTATCTGCTAAGTTCTTTGAAAAGGTGAGTGAATTTGGCTAGACGGAGGTACCCCAGCCCTGCCTTGGGGACCTCTCTCCCCTTCCCCAGATCTGAAGAGCCCCTTCCTAAGAAGTCCCCACCCCTAGAGCCTTCGATCTCAGTTTTCCCTTCGCAGCAGGTCTCCCTCAACCCTAACCCAGCAGTTCTTCCCCTGCTGCCTGGGTGGAGGCTGGGCTGCGAACCTGACTTCCAAGAATGACCTCGGACTGCCCTGCCGCCGGCACCTAAGCTGGGATGAAGGACCCAGGGAAACTGGGAGAACTAGGATGGCAACCTAGCTCGGAGGGTGGTCCAGGGGAGCCCGGTGTGGAGTGGGTCTGCAATCCCTGAGACTCCCATCCCCAAAAGGCCCCCTCTGGAGGTGAGAGGGATAGGGTTGCTTAGAATGTTAGAAACGTATGGGTCTATGCCCTGGAAGAAACGAAGACAGGTGCCAGGTTCAGAGTAGCTGAGAGAAGAGCCCAGGGAGTGCTCAATCAACCACACATTTGTGTGTATGTGTGTGTGTATACACATATGTATATACATATACACATATACATATGTGCACACACAGATATACATATATACTTATGAGAATATATAAGAATAAATATTCTTATATATATTCATATTACAGATAGATAGATATAGATAGTTCCTGCTGTTATTGCAAAAATTAATGAAGATCTATGTGAAGTATGTAGCACCTGGCACATGGAAGGTGCATGGTAAATGGTCACTACTATTAGGATTAGCTCTCAACGGAGTCGAAGACCAGTGACCTGAGATGGAAGATGGACAGGTAAAGCCTGAGCACTGAGGGCTTAAGAAGAGATGGACATGATGAAAGTCTAATTGTAAGCAGCAGTATCTCAGGTTCTCAACAATTTTTTGCTATCTCTTTTGGGGACTCAGTTTCCCCTTCTGTCTGACTGGATCAATGAACCAGACTATGGAGGAGAAACTCTTGTTATGCAGGTTGAGTTCCCTTTCTTGTTTTCATCCCCTCCAGCTCACTCTCCCTGGTGGTTTCCCTTGAATTGTCTTGCTTTTCTCACACAGCTCTTCTCATCTCCTTTCCTCTTCTCTCCCACCAGGCCACTGGAAGATCTCCCCAGTGGTGCTTAATAGGAACATTACCCCTATGGCCTCAGCAGTGCCCTTGGCAATTATGTGGGAGGAGGTCACGTGCTCTATCTGCCTGGATCCCATGGTGGAGCCCATGAGCATCGAATGTGGTCACAGCTTCTGCCAGAAATGCATCTCTGAGGTTGGGAAAATTGGGGGCAGCGTCTGTCCCGTGTGCCGGCACCGCTTCCTGCTCCGGAACCTCCGGCCCAATCGACAGGTGGCCAACATGGTGGAGAATCTTAGAAAACTCAGCCAAGATGCCAAGGAGGGCACACAAGGGGAGCCGTGTGTGGTGCACAGAGAGAAACTTCACCTATTTTGTAAGGAAGATGGGAAGGCCCTTTGCTGGGTGTGTTCCCAGTCCCAGAAACATCGTGACCACCCCATGGTCCCTATTGAGGAGGCAGCTCAGGAGTACCAGGTGAGGCCTTAGCATGGAGGCACGAACAGGTAGAAAGCAGATAGGGCCTTGATGACTGCTTTGTTCCCGAGGGCTGGGAATGGGAGAGAGTCACCTGTGGAGTTGAGGGGATGGGGAAAGGATGGGGGTCTCCTGCCTTCTGTGTCTTATTTAAGGGGAGAATTGCAAGCTCAGCACAATTTTCTCATTCCCCAGGAACAGGGTATATGCTATGGGAAAATGCTGCATGGATCATGTTTCCTTGTGGCCTCCTGGTTAATTAAGAATGAGTAGTGCCCCCATCCCTACTACCCCAACAGTGTGGCTCTATTTTGTAAGAAACATCAGGCTTTTTCCAAAGTCTTCCCATCCACAGAATTCCTACCCCAAACAGACTCTAGTTCTTGCTCATCCTCTGCACTCAGACTTCTCTAAGAATCAGTATGGTCTTCCCCCACCTCATGCCACCGCATCTTACTTCTTGATCTGAGTGGGCATTAACCTGCTATCTTTCTCTGCAGGAGAAGCTCCAGGTGGCACTACAGAAACTAAGAAACAAGCAGGAGTTGACTGAGAAGTTGGAAGTGGATGTTGCAAAGAAGAAAGCAGCCTGGAAGGCAAGAGTCATGTCCTGAAGGGAATCTTAGATCAGAAGCCTGGGGAGGGTCCAGGGTCCTGAACTCAAGAAAGCCCTAACCATAGCTATGCCAGTCCCTATATCTCACTCCCCAAGAACCAGCTGTCCCCTAGGTCTCCTGATGGAGGGGAATAAAAAAGGGTGGAGCTCAAAGAGAGCACCCAATCAGATGGAGAGTCTTAAGAGAAGCTGCTGAGGGACAAGACACACCCTGAAGCTCCTTCTCCTTGAGCCCCGTCTCTGGAGATGACAGCACGGAGGAATCCCAGGAGAGATGCCAATGACTTGGCCCGTCGGGAAATGACAAGGGCTGTGAGGAACAGGCTTAAGGGAACCGTCAAGACCTAAGGCAGGAAAAACAGTCTGACCAGTTGGTTGCTTGACCATGTCCAGATCACTGGTCCAAGTGTAATGGAGAGCTACAGCTTGTTCTGCACCAGGAATTAGGAGGCGGGGCGTGCCAGGGACTAGAAGGGAGGGGAAGGAGCTCATGGCCAGGAGATCCCAGAAGAGGAAGATTTGGGACCGGGGAAGGGTGAGTCAGGCTGTGGTGGCAAAAGGGGTCATCCTGTGTCATCGAGTGACCCTCCAGTTACAAGCAGGAGAGAGCAAGCCAAGAATATCCCAAAGACTCCTTTTCCCCAGAACTTAGGCACGGGGTTGTGAGCCTGTCTTTGCGAGGTTGTTGGCAGTGGGGCCAGATGTTACTCCCTCAGTTACTCGCTGAGATATGAAGACCAAGGGGCATGTTTGGGTGGCGATTTGAAAGAGGTTGAGGAAATCTCCGATACCATAGGCGGATGCCGCTGTGGTTGGAGGGCAGCCATGGTGCGCCCCCAGCAGCCCCGTTCCCCTCTTAGTCCCAGGAGCCTCAGTCCCCCACCTCCCCAGCAAAATTGTAGATGTGTGTGTTTATTCCCAGACAGAGCCAGAGTGGTGAGTCCTTCCAGGAATAGAAATAGATATGGGCACTTCCATTCCCAAAGCTTAGGAGACTGTGATAAAATAAAAAAACAACACCTCTTTTCTTTCCATTGACACCAAAGGGGAAGGTTGAGGCACACAAATCGAGGATTCACGAAGAGTTTGTAAGACAGAAAAACTTCCTGGCTGAAGAGGAGCAGAGGCAACTGCAGAAGCTGGAGGAGGATGAGAGGGAACAGCTGAGAGTCCTGGGGGCCGCCGAGGCCAGGCTGGCCCAGCAGAGCCAGGCCCTGCAGGAGCTGATCTCAGAACTAGACAGGAGGAGTCGGGGCTCGGCGCTGGAACTGCTGCAGGTGAGGCCTGAGGACGGGCTCCCCTCTGAGATTCAGGGGGTAATTGAAAAAAGCCAGAGCTCTTCGGGGCTACCTTCAGAGCACACAGAGACTTGGTCCCTGGAGTTTTCTTAAATAAAACAAACTGGAATTCAGACCCATGAGTGGTTTGCATTCAAGGCGTGGAAAGGTACAAATTTAGGTGGGAATATTCCATGCAGCAATTAAAAGAAATGGACATCTCTGGTAAGTGCCTGCTCTAATACATACCAGATTCATGACCTTGAGAAAGTACCTTAACCTTTCTGAGGATCAGGTTTCTCATATGTTAAATGGATATTATAGTGTTACATATCTCAAAGAGACAGTAACCCAGCCCCAGCCCTGCCACCAGCTCTCTCTGTTACCCTAAGTTGTCATTTTCCTTTCCTAGACCTAATTTCTCCATTTGTGAAACAAGGGGGAGGGAGTGGGCTAAATAACAGGGGTTCCCCAGCCTTTAGTCATAAATTTATCGTCTTTACACTTTCTGCTACTTCTGTGAACTACCCAAATGATTTGAGCATGTTACTTTTTTCTTTAAATTGTCTCACTCTTACCTGAATAAATTTAGTTTAAAAGGAAATTTGTCCTCAAAGACAAATATCATGATATCACTTATACGTGGAATCTAAAAAAATAATACAAAGGAACTTATTTTACAAAACAGAAACAGACTCGCAGACATAAAAAATAGACTTATGGTTCCCAAGGGGGAAAGGGGTTGGGAGATAAATTAGAGGTTTGGGACTAACAGATATACACTACTGTATATAAAATAGATAAATAGGGGCTTCCCTGGTGGCGCAGTGGTTGAGAGTCCGCCTGCCGATGCAGGGGACACGGGTTCGTGCCCCGGTCCGGGAGGATCCTGCATGCCGCGGAGCGGCTAAGCCCGTGAGCCATGGCCACTGAGCCTGCGCGCCTGTAATGGGAGAGGCCACAACAGTGAGAGGCCTGCGTAATGCAAAAAAATAAATAAATAAAAAATAAATAAAATAGATAAATAACAAGGACCTACTGAATAGCACAGGGAACTGTATTCAATATCTTGCAATAATCTATAATGGAAAAGAATCTGAAAAAGAATCGATATGTATATATATGTGTGTGTGTGTGTGTGTGTGTGTGTGTGTGTGTGTAACTGAATCATTTTGCTGTACACCCGAAACATTAACTATACTTCAATTAAAATCAACTCCACTTCAATTTAAAAAAAAAAAAGAAAAGAGAGACGGGACAAAAAAAGGGTCCGCTCTTGGGAAAGCCGCACAGGGTCCTGCTCGGTTTCAGTACATATAAAATGCTTAGAACAGTACCTGGAATACAGTATGTGGTTGCATAAATGTTAGTTAATTTTATTATCATTTATATTGTGAACTACCTACTGAACATAAAAACAGTAGATTGGAAATGAGAAAATAAAGCTAAAAGTAAAATAACTGAGAAAATAAAATTAAACCTTGTGAGCATAATTTTGTCCTCCCAGGAAAATCAGGACCAGGATATGAGAATTTTAGAGAAATATTAAAATGTGACTTTGTTTCTCCCTTATTTGGCCTAAGCCAGTGTTCTCATTTGGTAATATAGCTTAGATGTATATGCTAATTGCACGAATTATTGAGTTATATGGCTATCCTTGTGACTTTGCTTGTTCTATGCCTGTTTCCTAATCTGTAAATGGAATATAAATAACAGTACTTACCTAATAGGAATTTAGTAATAATTAAACAAGACAAGTTATACAAAAAAAAGAAAGAAAAAGAAATTTGTCCTAAGCAATAGTAGCCATGTGTTATGTTACTGATACCTTCTCTAATGTATTTTGTAACAATAATATTAATAACTGCAAATTCTTAAATAGTATATATAACATGCCAGGTGTTTAGTCCCTCATGACAATGCAATGAGTTGGATGCTACTGTTATCCCCATTTCATAGATGAGAAAACTAAGGTGCAGAGATGCGAAGAGATTTAGTGAGAGACTAAAGCTAAATAGCTTAACCAAGTTCACCTGAATAGTAAGAGGTATTAAGTAGGATGAATTTATTTTTTTAACTATTTTTTATAAATTCATTGATGTGTGTCCTACTTAAAGTCATCTCACATCCACCAACGATATGCTTGCCTCACTTTAGGAACCTTTGGACTAGATGGTCTCAAAAGTCCCTCTATGCTGTGACATTCTATGGTTCCTCTTTTCCCCACACCTTTTCACTGTCTCTGGGTCAGATATGGTCATGAAGCCATTTCTGGTTTGTGCAAAGAAGCCCACAGGATTGATTTGACTTGGCAGGCTCTCTTCTTCCCGTTGTCTAAATCTTGCTTCTGCCCAGCATTCAGCAGAACTTTCTAAGGCACTTTTGCCTGGGCCTAGGAGCCTGCCAGTTCCCAGGTAAGGACCCCAACCCCTGCCACAGAATATTCTCAGATGTTTTGGTTTCACATACGTGACGGGGGCTACATTAACTACAGCAGAGGACAGAGCTCTAACTAGCCAGCCCTTCCTCCCCAAATGGTGCAACAAGCCCACAAATAAGAGCAGTTTCTGTACGTTCTGTGCATGCTGACGTGGCCATTCTTTCTCTGTGACTGCCTCTGGGCCTCAGCCAGGCTGGCTATTTTTGCCTCTTTTTTCTCTCCCACCCACCCCAACCAAGAATCTGGTTTTTTTTGTTTTGTTTTTTTTTTTGCGGTATGCGGGCCCCTCACTGCTGTGGCCTCTCCCGTTGCAGAGCACAGGGCTCCGGACGCACAGGCTCAGCGGCCATGGCTCACGGGCCCAGCCGTTCTGCGCGCAGCATGTGGGATCTTCCCGGACCGGGGCACAAACCCGTGTCCCCTGCATCGGCAGGCAGACTCTCAACCACTGCGCCACCAGGGAAGCCCGAATCTGGTCTTTTTAATTTGTTTTCTGAGTCAGAGTTTGTAAGCTGCTCTTGCTTCCCCTAACTGTAAGTCACACCCATGCTGGGTTTCTGCTTCCCCCACAAGCACCCACACGTGCCTTTTGTTCCAAGCTGGTCAGAAGCATCTTTTGGGCCTTGGCCCAAGGGATGGGGCAGAGAGCAGTATCCTGTGGACCTCAGGGTGGCATCGTGTCACCCACAGGACTGAAGTCTCAGTCGTAAACCAATGACTCCAGATCTTACTCTCTGTCTCTTTTCTCCTCAGGAGGTGAAAAATGTCCTGGAAAGGTAAGGAGGGGTTTTCTTTGTTAGAGGATGGGGCAGCAGGAGGCATATATACCTGTGAAAAACGGTTTTGAGTTAGAAAATGTGCACTGAAGTTATACCCATCCTCTTCCCTATTCTCAAAGACCCAATCCTCCATAAAATATTTTCTGGTCTCAGAAGGCTAATTAATGGACATCTCAGTTGGTGAGTTGCCCAAAGTAATTGGATTGTAACGTCTTCACAAAGTGAAGTTATGACCAACAGGGAAGTTCTGAGTCTACAGCCTGCTGGGACTCTTTCTTTAAAAAGAATCTAACCAGTTTCAAACCTCCCAGAAAGAGCCATGGGTAAGACCCACGATAGGGGTGAGACTCCTTAGGTTCCTCATGGAAGTGATTCAGCCTATATCAGACACCTTGATGTAAAATGAAACAGAATGTGCTTGCGTGGTGACCTCAGGCTCGGAGTGGAGATACAGACTGTCCAGGTGCTGCAGAGGCCTATTGCAGCCAGCAAGGCTTGGATAGACACTAAATCCTACCTCCTTTTGCCCTTCACCCTCAGGAATCCTAACACAGGAGGTGTTTTTGCAAATTTGCATTATATAAATTATCAGTCATCCCCGAAGGCGATTATAGCAACAGGATTTGGGTGAGGTAGGAGTTGGAGTCAGGGTCTCTAACTCTTTTTTCCCCCAGGAGTGAGTCCTGGAACCTGAAGGAGCTGGACATCACCTCCCCAGACCTGAGGAATGTGTGTTATGTGCCCGGGGTTAAGAAGATGCTGAGGACATGTGGAGGTGAGGCCAGTACCAGGGTTGTGGGACTGGCCTGTCGGGGAGTGAAAGGGGATAAGGAGGCTGCACAGTGCATCCCAGGGTGGTGGAGAGATGGCAGGTCAGAGTAGGTGGGGCAGGGGCAGAAATAGGGAAGGTGGTTCCCTCAAAGGTCAGGGCAAGGGTCAGAGTTAGCTAGGGGGTCATTTCCTCACCCAGTGAGGCTCAAGGTCACCCTTTCATCCTCATCCCCCCACCACAGACACAGGGTCACTGACACCCCACACTCTCCTGGCCTGACTGTAGTCTTCTCTCTGCAGTACACATCACTCTGGATCCACATACAGCCAATCCGTGGCTCATCCTTTCGGAGAATCGGAGACAAGTGAGGCTTGGAAACACCCAGCAGGAAGTGCCTGAAAATGAGGAGAGATTTGATACCTACCCCATGGTCCTGGGTACCCAGCGCTTTGACTCTGGAAAAGTTTACTGGGAGGTAGATGTGATGGGAAAGGAGGCCTGGGACCTGGGGGTTTGTAGAGACTCCGTGCAGAGGAAGGGGCAGTTTTTGCTCAGCCCCAACAATGGCTTCTGGACAATTTGGCTATGGAACAAACAAAACTATGAGGCTGGCACCTGCCCCCAGACTCCCCTCCACCTTCAGGTGCCTCCACGCCGAGTTGGGATCTTCCTAGACTATGAGGCCAGCACTGTTTCCTTCTACAACATCACTGACCATGGCTCCCTCATCTACACCTTCTCTGAATGTGCCTTCACTGGACCTCTGCGGCCCTTCTTCAATCCTGGCTTCAATGATGGAGGAAGAAATGCAGCCCCTCTGATCCTCTGTCCACTGACGATGGGCTGGTAGGGATCCAGATGGCTCTCTCTGGACACCAGCACCTCTCTGTTGGCTCCCCTTCTCAGCCACCGGCCCTGTCTCCTTTGCCCATGAACTCCAAACCACCTTTGTCTCTGCAGAGGTGTCAGGATGCCAGCAGGCAAACTTTGGCAGGGAGGTCACCGGAGGTCTATATCAAATGACCTGCAACACCAATATTCCTGCCCTGCATTGCTTTATGATTCCCTCCATGAATCAAGCTACTTGTAATTGGCCCCCAAACTCATCTGGATCGACTAAAACATATTTCTGCCTTCCTTATGTGATTCGAGTTTTGTTTTCTCCTCTCCATCTCTAGGCCTTTGGTCAGATCCCTACTATGTATCTTGCAAAGGGCTTCCTAAATAAATTGGGCCTCAGTCTATCCCATCATTCCTGTCTCGTACACATCTAGGATTATCTTTCCAACATACACGCATCAGATCATGAGTGGCTCCCCATTGCCTATAGAAAAACAGCCATTAGCAGCCACACTTTTAAAATAAAGGCTGAGGTAATTCCCTGGTGTTCCAGAGGTCAGGACTCTGCGCTTTCGCTGCTGAGGGTGCGGGTTCAATCCCTGGTCAGGGAACTAAGATCCGCAAGCCCCGTGGTGCAGCCCAAAAAAATAAGGTAAAATAAAGGCTGAATTATGCGTGCCTCAGATTGCCATGTTAAATATCCAGCCGGATGTGCTCCCCCATTCCCACTATTATCTCCCAACCACATCTTGTTGTTAGTGGAGTTGGTTAAAGGGCATATCAATATAAATGGCAGGTGTGATGGGTTTTGATATGCCAACTTGCCTAGGCTATAAGCCCCCAGTTTTTCAATCAAACACTAATCCAGATGTGGCTGTGAAAGTATTGTTGTAGATGTCATCAAAGTCCATAATCATTTGACTTTAAATAAGGGAGACTGTCTTAGACAAGCTGGGTGGGCCTAATGTTCAATCAGATGAAAGCCCCTAAGGGCCTGATCTGAGGCTTTCCTGAAGAAGCTATTCCATTTGTGAACAGAAACTTCAACGCATGCCCAAGAGTCCCAGCGTCCCCTTCCTGATAGCCTGCCCTGCGGATTTACAACTTGCTTTGCCGGCTCCCACTGTTGTATAAGTGAATGTTTTGCAATAAATAAGTCAATCTCTTAATATTTATCTCCTGCTAGTTCTCCTTCTCCAGTTGAACCCTTACTGGTGTGAAAGCCAGCATGGAGGCAACAGTATCACCTGGTTTCATCAAACTCTTTCTTGAATTTAAGCTTTTAAGGTTGGCACAATGAAGCTCTACACCTGAGCATCAGTAGGCTGCCTGAGAGCCACTAGCCTTCTAGGAACCCTGATTCCTTATCTAAATAGAATCTCAGATTGCCCTTAGCACATCTAAATATTTCATGAAGAACTTAGATACTATACAAAGATGTCAGTGACCTTAAAAAGAGCTTATTGATAAAGGAGTTGTTTCTAAGAATGAGTAATGGTCTATCTTAACACTGGACAGAAAGAAGGTACTTTGATGGAAAGATAAAAAGAACAGAATCCTCAGGCAAGAGACAACATCACAGAGTTAAATCAGTGTAAGTTGGCAAAGTCGACCAGTGCCTTGGTTGATACACTGGAGAGAATATGAAGGAGAACTCAGTCCTCCATGAATGGGATGTACTGGGGGAGGGTTGGATTCTGTATCCCAGCATGGGTCATAGAGAAATATTTTTTAATAGAAGACCAGGGTATGAAATCAGCTTTTCTGCTTCTCTGTGTCTCTGTCTTGGGTTTGACCAATGTAAATGATGGTGGGGTTTTTTTCCCTTCAATTGAGGATGTTTGATGTTCCCTTCAAACATGCAGATGTTTGCAGGCAGAATGTGGGCATAAGGAGGAACATGATGCCCAAACTGCTGGGCAATTATGGTAAAAATGCCAGTAAGTTGAACATGGAAATGACCCCAAGATGGGAGCCACACGTGCCTAGGGCCTTTTGCCAAGCTCCTCGGGAAGGGAGGCGGAAGACTGCATTGAGGATGAAGGTATAGGAAACCCAGATGTGCAAGGCATCTATCATTACAGTAGAGAGCAGAGCAGACAAGCCATGCCAGACATTGACACGAATGTCAGCACAAGCAAACTTAGCAACAGCCATGTGCTCACAGTAGGTATGTGGTAGCACATTGCTATGGCAGAAAGGTAGTCTCTTCACCAGGAACACATCTGGGGGTATCACAGAGAAGCTCCTCAGGACCACAGCCAGACCAACCCTTATGATTACTTCACAACGGGGCACTCTGACATAGCGCAGTGGGTCACAGATGGCCACATAGCAGTCAAATGCCACGGCCAACAGAATTCCCGATTCAGCAATGAAGGTGGCATGGATGAAGATTTGGGTGGCACAGCCATCAAGGGAAATCTCTCCAGCATGGAACCAGAATACGGCCAGGGCTTTGGGCACGGTGGTAGTGGACAAGCGGAGGTCAGCCACAGCCAGCATGCAGAGGAAGAAGTCCATGGGTTCATGGAGGCTGCATTCAGTGACGATGATGAAGACAAGGAGGCTATTCCCAAGGACAGCAACAAGGTAAGAAATAAAGAAGGGGCGAGAGATCCAGATGTGCTGGTCTTCCAGGCCAGGGATCCCCAGCAGAATGAAGAATGAATGGCTGGTACCAGTGTGGTTGGGGGTTGCCATGCCTGAGATGAGTCATTTGGATGTTGGTATATGGGATTTGGCAGTCGTCTCTTCTCTCTTTCCAAAATGGTGAATGGGGCTGGAGTGGGGGAAGTGGAAACAGATCATTTTTCACTGAATGAGAAGTAGAAAGGGACCTGGTCAGGAAATCAGGAAACATGGGTTAAAACTCCTTGCCAGGGCTTCCCTGGTGGCGCAGTGGTTATGCGTCCGCCTGCCGATGCAGGGGACACGGGTTCGTGCCCCGGTCCGGGAAGATCCCACATGCCACGGAGCGGCTGGGCCCGTGAGCCATGGCCGCTGAGCCTGCACGTCCGGAGCCTGTGCTCCACAACGGGAGAGGCCACAACAGTGAGAGGCCCGTGTACCTTGCCATTCTATTCACCAGCTCTGTGATCTCAGTAAAATCACTTCCCTGCTCTGGGTTTCTCTTTTATCACTTTAAAACTAAGGTTGAACTAGATATCTGTAAGAGAGTTGTTCCAGCTCTAGAATGCCATAGGATCTTAGCATCAGATTGTTACAAACAGTTGAGAGCCGTGAATATCACTGCAGTTTCCACTTTGATCATCAGAATGGGATATGCATCTCAAAAGGCAAATGGGAACCGAGTTATCAATTTAACAAACCTTAGTGAACACACTGAGCACGTACCATGGCTCCTGGAGGACCTACTTGAGGGGAGACAGACAATTAAACAAAATAGCCGTACAATACAGATAGTGTAGAAGAATGTTAAACACAGGGGCTGTGGAAACATGGAAAGTTTTCTAGGAGTTCAGAAAAGTTTTTCTAAAGGTGCCACCCTGAGTTGAACCTTGAAAAATAAGTAAGAGTTTGCCAAGTAAAGTCATGAAGGGAGGGGAGAACACAAAGTCACAGAGATCTGAAAGGACATGGAGTTTGGAGGAAAATTATCATGATTCAGGGTTACCATAGCCTGGAGGACATGGCACGTAATGATAGGAAATAATGTCAGGCAGTGAAGTAGGGGCCACATCACTGAGGGCTCTGGGTACAAGTGTAAAGAGTTTAGAATTTATGTTGAAACAGTTGGAGCCACTGAAGGGTTTGTAGTGAGAGAATGGCATGGTGAAGTTTGCATTTTGGGTCACTCTCTCTCTGGCAGTACTGTGTAAGAAGGGTGGGGAGGGGAAGAGGCAGGTTGGAGGACTGAGACAGATCGTTTAGGAGCAGCTCTGCACTGAGGGCTGCAAGTGTATTATCTCAATCACCACCATGTGAAATAACCGTACTCATTTTCCCATTTTACCAATGGAGAGCTTAGAGAGTTCATTATCCCCCGACCCAAGGTCACCTGGCTTGTAAATGGTGGAGCTAGAATTTGGCTACCCACACCATGCTTTGAATCACATCACATCTACCTTACTCCACCTTGGTCCCCTTCATCAGGTGCTTGTGATTTCCTGACTCCTGATCCAAGGGAGAAAACAAAAGTCACCTGTTGTTAATTCCCTTAACCACCCTCATTCTGCCACCTACAAATTTATACTTGAATTGTCTTTTCCCTCTCACTCCCATTCAAGGCTCAGCCCTCCATCGGTGCACTGGACCCCAACCTTCTCTCCATTAATCTGTCACTCTGGTAATTTCAAACTCTCCCTCTCTGCTGGCCCCTTCTCCTTAGTGTGTCTCTTCCCCTGTTCACCTCAGTTTTACAAAAGGAGAGATGTGCACTCTCTTCATCTATCCTCTTACCACCCTCGTAATCTTTACCCAATGCCATTTTACTTATAACACCAATGTGCCACTAAAGCACATTGTTTAAAAAACAATGTACATACCTTAATTTAAAAATACTTTATTGCTAAAAAATGTTACCCATCATCTGAGGCTTCAGTGAGTCCTAATCTTTTTGTTAGTGAAGGATCTTGCTTCTGTGTTGATGGTTGCTGACTAGTCAGGATGGTGGTGGCTGAAAGTTAGGTAGCTGTGGCAATTTCTTAAAATAAAACAACAATGAAGTTTACCACATTTATTGACTCTTCCTTTCACAAACGATTTCTCTGTAACATGCAATGCTGTTTGACAGCATTTTACCCACAGTAGAACTTCCTTCAAAATTGAAGTCAGTCATCTCAAACCCTGCTGCTGCTTTATCAACTAAGCTTCTGTAATATTCTAAATCCTTTGTTGTCATTTCAACGGTTTCACAGTATCTTCACCAGGAGTAGATTCCATCTTAAGAAACCACTTTCTTTGCTCATCCGTAAGAAGCAACTCTTAATCCACTAAAGTTTTATCATGAGATTGCAGCAATTCAGTCACGTCTTCAGGCTCATCTTCTAATTCTAGTTCTCTTGCTATTTCCACCACTTCTGCAGTTACTTCCTCCACTGAAGTCTTGAACCTTTCAAAGTTATCCATGAGTGTTGGACTTAGCTTCTTCCAAACTCCTGTTAATGTTGATATTTTGACCTCTTACCATAAATCATGAATGTTCTTAATAGTATCTGGAATGGTGAATCTTTTCCAGAAGGATTTCAATTTACTTTGTCCATGTCCACCAGGGGAATCACTATCAATGGCAGCTATAGCCATATGAAATGTGTTTCTTAAATAACAAGACTTAAATATTACTCCTTGATCCATGGACTGTAGAAGGGATATTGTGTTAGCAGTCATGAAAGCAATATTAATTTCATTGTACATCTTTCATCAGAGCTCTTGGGTGACAAGGTCATTGTCAATGAGCAGTAACAGTTTGAAAGGAGTCTCTTTTTCTGAGCAGTAGGTCTCAACAGTGGCTTAAACTATTCCATAAACCATGTTGTAAATAGATGTGCTGTCATCCAGGCTTTGTCCTTCCATTTTAGAGCACAGGCAGAGTAGATTTAGCATAATTCTTAAGAGCCCTGGGATTTTGGAATGGTAAGTGAGCATTGGCTTCAACTTAAAGTCACCAGGTGCATTATCCCCTAACAAGAAAGTCAGCCTGTTCTTTGAAGTTTGAAGCCAGGCATTGACCTCCTCTCTAGCTCTGAAAGTGCTCAATGGCAACTTCTTCCAATACAAGGCTGTTTCGTCTACATTGAAACTCTGTTGTTTAGTGTAGCCACCTTCATTAACTATCTTAGCTATATCTTCCGGATAACTTGCTGCAGCTTCTACATTAGTACTTGCTGCTTCATCTTGCACTTTTATGTTGTATGATGGCTTCTTTTCTTAAACCTCATGAACCAACCTCTGCTACATTCAAACTTTTCTTCTGCAACTTCCTCAGTTCTCTCAGTCTTCATAGAATTTAAGAGAGTTTGGGGCTTGCTCTGGATTAGACTTTAGCTTAAGGGAATGTTGTGGCTTCTTGGATCTTCTATCCAGACCACTAAATTTCTCCATATCAGTAATAAGGCTGTTTGACTTTCTCATCATTCACTGGAGTGGCACTTTTTTTTTTTTTTTTTTTTGCAGTATGCGGGCCTTTCACTGTTGTGGCCTCTCCCGTTGTGGAGCACAGGCTCCGGATGTGCAGGCTCAGCAGCCATGGCTCACGGGCCTAGCCGCTCTGTGGCACGTGGGATCTTCCCGGACCGGGGCACGAACCCATGTCCCCTGCATCGGCAGGTGGACCCTAAACCACTGCGCCACCAGGGAAGCCCTGGAGTGGCACTTTTAATTTCCTTCAGGAGCTTCCTTTGCATTTCCAACTTGGCTAACTGTCTAGCACAAGAGTCCTAGCTTTTGGCCTATGTTGGCTTTCAACATGTCTTCCCCATTAAGTTTAATCATTTTTAGCTTTTGATTTAAAGTGAGAAATGTGTGACTCTTCCCTCACTTGAACACAAGAAGGCCATTGTAGGGTTATTAATTGACCTAATTTCAATATTGTTGCATCTCAGGCAATAGAGAGGCTTAAGGAGAGAGAGAGAGATGAGCAGTCAAAACACATACATTTATCAAGTTTTCTCTGTCTTACGTGCAAACAGTTCTTGCCACCCCAAAACAATTACAACAGTAAGATCAAAGATCACTGATCACAGTTCACTAATAATAAATATAATAATAATGAAAAGGTTTGAAATACTGAGAGAAATATCAAAATGTGACAAAGAGGCACAAAGTGAACAAATGCTGCTGGAAAAATTGTGCTGATAGACTTGCTCGATGCAGGGTTGCCACAGACCTTCTATTTCTAAAAAAAATGCAATATCTGCAAAGTGCAATAAATCAAAGCACAGTAAAATGATGCATGCCTGTACTCTGTAAGTACTTCTTGAAAAAATATGTAACTAAATATTCCACCTTGGTGATGTACTACAATATGTTTAACCTATCCACTAATATTGAATATTTATATAGCTTCCATTTTCCTCTGTTAAATGTATTCTATGATGACTGATGAAAGAAATCAAAGATGATATGAACAGATGGAAAGATATACCATGTTCTTGGATTGGAAGAATCAACATTGTGAAAATGACTATAATACCCAAAGCAATCTATAGATTCAGTGCAATCCCTATCAAATTACCAATGGCATTTTTCACAGAACTAGAACAAAAAAAATTTACAATTTGTATGGAAACACAGAAGACCCAGAATAGTCAAAGCAATCTTGAGAAAGAAAAATGGAGCTGGAGGAATCAGGCTCCCTGACTTCGTACTATACTACAAAGCAACAGTAATCAAGACAGTATGGTACTGGCACAAAAACAGAAATATAGATCAGTGAACAGGATAGAAAGCCCAGAGATAAACCCACACACATATGGTCACCTTATGTTTGACAAAGGAGGCAAGAATATACAATGGAGAAAAGACAGCCTCTTCAATAAGTGGTGCTGGGAAAACTGGACAGCTACATGTAAAAGAATGAAATTAGAACACTCCCTAACACCACACACAAAAATAAACTCAAAATGGATTAAAGACATAAATGTAAGGCCAGACACTATCAAACTCTTAGAGGAAAACATAGGCAGAACACTCTGTGACATAAATCACAGCAAGATCCTTTTTCATCTACCTCCTAGAGAAAGGGAAATAAAAACAAAAATAAACAAATGGGACCTAATGAAACTTAAAAGCTTTTGCACAGAAAAGGAAACCATAAACAAGAGGAAAAGACAACCCTCACAATGGGTGAAAATATTTGCAAACAAAGCAACTGACAAAGGATTAATCTCCAAAATTTACAAGCAGCTCATGCAACTCAATATTAAAAAAATAAACAACCTAATCCCAAAATGGGCAGAAGACCGAAATAGACATTTCTCCAAAGAAGACATACAGATTGCTAACAAACACATGAAAAGATGCTCAACATCACTAATCATTAAAAAAAATGCAAATCAAAACCACAATGAGGTATCCCCTCACACCAGTCAGAATGGCCATCATCAAAGAATCTACAAACAATAAATGCTGGAGAAGGTGTGGAAAAAAGGGAACCCTCCTGCACTGTTGGTGGGAATGTAAATTGATACAGTCACTATAGAGAACAGTATGGAGGTTCCTTAAAACCTAAAAACAGAACTACCATATGACCCAGCAATCCCACTACTGGGCATATACCCTGAGAAAACCATAATTCAAAAAGAGACACGTACCACAATGTTCACTGTAGCACTATTTACAATAGCCAGGACATGGAAGCAAGCTAAATTGACAGATGAATGGATAAGAAGATGTGGCACATATATACAATGGAATATTACTCAGCCATAAAAAAAATGAAATTGAGTTATTTGTAATGAGGTGGATG
The DNA here is from genome assembly GCF_000442215.2 of Lipotes vexillifer. Taxonomy (NCBI): domain Eukaryota; kingdom Metazoa; phylum Chordata; class Mammalia; order Artiodactyla; family Lipotidae; genus Lipotes; species Lipotes vexillifer. The sequence goes on along the minus strand of NW_006789913.1, from coordinate 1,084,833 downwards.
GACCTAGAGTCTGTCATACAGAGTGAAGTAAGTCAGAAAGAGAAAAACAAATACCGTATTCTAACGCACATATATGGAATCTAAAAAAAATGGTACTGATGAACTTAGTGGCAGTGCAGGAATAAAGACGCAGGTGTACAGAATGGACTTGAGGACACGGTGGGGAAGGGGAAGCTGGAATGAAGTGAGTAGCACTGATATATATATACTACCAGATGTAAAATGTATGGCTAGTGGGAAGCTGCTGCATAGCACAGGGAGATCAGCTCGATGCTTTGTGATGACCTAGAGGAGTGGGATAGGGAGGATGGGAGGGAGGCTCAAGAGGGAGCAGATATAGCAATACATAGATACATATAGCTGATTCACTTTGTTGTACAGCAGAAACTAACACAACATTGTAAAGCAATTATACTCCAATAAAGACATTAAAAATATATTCTGTGATGAAACATAGAAAACAAACTTATGTATACCAAAGGGGAAAGAGGGGGGATAAATTAGGAGTATATACACACCATTATATATAAAATAGGTAAGCAACAGGATTTACTGTGTAACACAGGAGAAAATATTCAATATCTTGTAAAAACTTATAATGAAAAATTATCTGAAAAACATATATATATATAACTGAATCACTTTGATGTACATCTGAAACTAATAGAATATTATAAACCAACTATACTTCACTAAAAAACTTCTGTGATGAGTATATATATATAT
>NW_006789913.1:1045491-1084097 GCF_000442215.2 Lipotes vexillifer | reverse complement strand
CGGTACGCGGGCCTCTCACTGTTGTGGCCTCTTCCATTGCGGAGCACAGGCTCTGGGCGCGCAGGCTCAGTGGCCATGGCTCAGGGACCCAGCCGCTCTGCGGCATGTGAGATCTTCCCGGACCGGGTCATGAACCTGTGTTCCCTGCCTCGGCAGGCGGACTCTCAACCACTGCACCACCAGGGAAGCCCTGTGATGAGTATATTTATAGATAAACTTCTGTATGTTTTCCAGATTATTTTATTTAAATATTCAATATTCAAAAGAAGGAAATTATTATGGCAATGTTTCTATTTCTATGTAGTTTTTATTGATGTAATTTTCTCATACTTTCATAATTATTTATAGTTCTTTTTTTGTGACAAAGTTAAATTTTTTCACTGGCAACCTACTCTGTGCCAGGCACTTTGCAATACAAGAGTGAACAACACAGGTGCTTTTGTGGAATTTATGGTACAAAGACAAAAAGCAAAATCCTCTAGTTAAGTATTTTTGTTCATTAGTACTTTGCTGCCATATATTTAGAACTTGTGGGAGCTCTTGATATTTTAAAGTTATAAACCAATTTGGGGGCCATTTTTACTTCCAAATATTTCCCAGGTTTTGTTCCAAAATAATGCTCATTCACTTTCTTATAGACTAATGCTGCTTTGAGACTCATGCTATCTCCCTTCTACTCTTCAATGCTGTCTTAAGTTCTTTTCAATTCCCTCATAAACAAATGCATGCAAGTCATTACATTAGTATTAGAGGGACTTCGGTGTCCATGTGGAAAGCTAATTCTTCATCCTGTGCTCTTGATTCCATTTCCTCCTAATCTGAGTTGTCTTTCCCTTCACTCAACTGTAGTTATGCACTCCCATAACCACCTCCTTTCTCCTTTTCCAAATTCACTAATTCTAACATCCCACTGTCCAGCCATAAGTACTTAAGCCCAAGTATGTCTTAACTATGCCTGTTTTTTAAGCCTCACAAAAACTGCTAATCTATTAACACTACAATTTTCTTTCCAAACCACCAACCCACTCTCTGATTCTTAAGTTTAGATTCCATGCTCTTCATTATAATAAATCTCTTCTAAGTATTCTCAAATCCTTTAAATTTTTTTCTCCATTCTTTCTGGCCCATCCTAAAATTATTATACACCAAATCAATAACTAGATTTGGGTAGTCACCCAGAGAACAGAATGGTGCCATTAAATGATTACCAACCTAAACTACCAACAGAGCCCAGTTTACACATTTTGCTCAAGTCAGCTCATTCTCCCACTCCACCTAATTAATGCTTCGTGTATACACCCTATGCAAACCTCCAACCTTGATTCAAGAACCCACCTCTCTACCTTTGGCAAAAAAGGTAGCCTACTAAATCAGAACTGATCAGTGAGAAACTCACACAAATTCAAGACTCTAAATCTTAAAACACAACTACATCTGCTCCTACCCTCTCTTCATTCCTTCTTGCTAAGGAACTGTCTCTCCTGTCAAGTAATAATCCCTCCATTTGTTCTCTGGACACCAATAAGAAAGGTTAGCCTGAGCATTCATAGTCATGAACCTGCAAAGCATTATTTGGGCTAAAACTTGCAGTGATTGTATAATCTGGGGAGGAAAATGTTGATAAATTAACCAATAGCTGTCCTGGTAAGGAGCGTCCAATGATCCAATGAGATGTCAAATGAGCATATGAAAAAAATACCCAATATCATCATACTTCGTTAAGTAAATGCAAATTAAAACAACAATGAGTTACCACTACACACCTATTAGAATGGCTAAAATCCAATACACTAACAATACCAAATGCTGGTAAGAATGTGGATCAATAGGACTCTTATTCATTGCTGGTAGAAAGGCAAAATGGTAAAGACACTTTAGAAAACGGTTCTGCAGTTTCCTACAAAGCTAAACGTACTCTTACCACATGATCCAGCAATCACACTTCTTAGTATTTACCCAAAGAAGCTGAAAATTTATGTCTACACAATAACCTGCACACAGACATTTACAGAATCTTTATGCATAATTGCCAAATTTTGGAAGCAACCAAAATGCCTTTGAACAGGTGAATGGATGAACAAACTCAGGTACATCCCAACAATGGAATATTATTCAGCAATATAAAGAAGTGAGATAAGACAAAAAGACATGGAGGAATTTTAAAAGCATTATACTCAGCAAAATAAGGTGCTCTGTAAAGGTTACGTGCTGTATGATACCAACCTTATGACATTCTGGAAAAAGGCAAAACTATGGAGACAGTAAAAACAAAATCCATGGCTTTCAGGAATTTTGAGAGAGCAGGAGAGGGATAAATAGGGGCATACAGGGATTTTTAGGGCATTGAAAATATTCTGAATAGTACTATAATGGTGGATACATGTCATTATACGTTTTTCAAAACCCATAAACTATACAACACAAAGAGTGTACCCTAATATAAGCTACAGTCTTTCATTAATAATAATGTATCAGTATTGGTTCATTAACTGTAACAAATGTGCCACACTAATGCAAGACGCTAATAATAGGGGAAACTCTCTGACCCAAGGAAGAGGAAGGGGGTAGGGTGTATATGGGAACTCTCTCTACTTTCTACTCAATTTTTCTATAAACCTAAAACTACTCTTAAAAAATAATATCTATTAATTTTTTAATGCAATCCTTGAAATTAAAAACATTAAAACAATGGATTGGTTAAACAGCTTATTAGATAGAGCTAAGGAGATCATTAGAAACTTAAAGATAGATTAGAAAACTGTGTCCCAATGTGACACAAAGAAATGAAGAGTTACAAAATAATAAAGAGAGGTTAAATTACTTGTAGGATAAAGATGGACAATAGAATATTTAAAAGGAATATCTTTCCCATATTAGGGAAGTTTTCAACTATAATCTCTTCAAATATTTTCTCAGTCCCTTTCTTTTTCTCTTCTTCTTCTGGGACCCCTATAATTCAAATGTTGGTGCGTTTAATGTTGTCCCAGAGGTCTCTGAGACTGTCCTCAGTTCTTTTCATTCTTTTTTCTTTATTCTGCTCTGCAGTAGTTATTTCCACTATTTTATCTTCCAGGTCACTTATCCGTTCTTCTGCCTCCGTTACTCTGCTATTGGTCCCATCTAGAGAATTTTTAGTTTCATTTATTGTGTTGTTCATCACTGTTTGCTTTTTAGTACTTCTAGGTCCTTTTTAAACATTTCTTGTATTTTCTCCATTCTATTTCCAAGATATTGGATCACCTTTACTATCATTATTCTGAATTCTTTTTCAGGTAGACTGCCTATTTCCTCTTCATTTGTTAGGTCTGGTGGGTTTTTACCTTGCTCCTTCATCTGCTGTGTGTTTCTCTGTCTTCTCATTTTGCTTATCTTACTGCGTTTGGGGTCTCATTTTCACAGGCTGCAGGTTCATAGTTCCCATTGTTTTTGGTGTCTGTCCCCAGTGGCAAAGGTTGGTTCAGTGGGTTGTGTAGGCTTCCTGGTGGAGGGGATTAGTGCCTGTGTTCTGGTGGATGAGGCTGGATCTTGCCTTTCTGGTGGGCAAGTCCACGTCTTGTGGTGTGTTTTGGGGTGTCTGTGGCCTTATGATTTTAGGCAGCCTCTCTGCTAATGGGTGAGGTTGTGTTCCTGTCTTGCTAGTTGTTTGGCATAGGGTGTCCAGCACTGTAGCTTGCTGGTCGTTGAGTGGAGCTGGGTCTTGGCGTTGAGATGGAGATCTCTGCGAGATTTCCGCCGTTTGATATTACGTGGAGCTGGGAGGTCTCTTGTGGACCCGTGTCCTGAGCTTGCCTCTCCCATCTCAGAGGCACAGCCCTGATGCCTGGCTGGAGCACCTAGAGCCTGTCATCCACACGGCTCAGAATAAAAGAGAGAAAGAAAAGGAAGGAAGAAAGACAGAAGATAAAGTAAAATAAAATAAAGTTATTAAAATTAAAAATAGTTATTAAGAAAAAAAATTTTTTTACATCTTTATTGGAGTATAATTGCTTTACAATCGTGTGTTAGTTTCTGCTTTATAACAAAGTGAATCAGTTATACTTATACATATGTTCCCATATATCTTCCCTCTTGCGTCTCCCTCCCTCCCACCCTCCCTATCCCACCCCTCTAGGTGGTCACAAAGCACCGAGCTGATCTCCCTGTGCTATGCGGCTGCTTCCCACTAGCTATCTATTTTACGTTTGGTAGTGTATATATGTCCATGCCACTTTCTCGCTTTGTCACAGTTTACCCTTCCCCCTCCCCATATCCCCAAGTCCATTCTCTAGTAGGTCTGTGTCTTTATTCCTGTTTTACCCCTAGGTTCTTCATGACATTTTATTTTTCTTAAATTCCATATATATGTGTTAGCTTACGGTATTTGTTTTTCTTTTTCTGACTTACTTCACTCTGTATGACAGACTCTAGGTCCACCCACCTCATTACAAATAGCTTAATTTCGTTTCTTTTTATGGCTGAGTAATATTCCATTGTATATATGTGCCACATCTTCTTTATCCATTCATCCGATGATGGACACTTAGGTTGTTTCCATCTCCAGGCTATTGTAAATAGAGCTGCAATGAACATTTTGGTACATGACTCTTTTTGAATTATGGTTTTCTCAGGGTATATGCCCAGTAGTGGGATTGCTGGGTCATATGGTAGTTCTATTTGTAGTTTTTTAAGGAACCTCCATACTGTTCTCCATAGTGGCTGTACCAATTCACATTCCCACCAGCAGTGCAAGAGTGTTCCCTTTTCTCCACACCCTCTCCAGCATTTATTGTTTCTAGATTTTTTGATGATGGCCATTCTGACCAGTGTGAGATGATGTCTCATTGTAGTTTTGATTTGCATTTCTCTAATGATTAATGATGTTGAGCATTCTTTCATGTGTTTGTTGGCAATCTGTATATCTTCTTTGGAGAAATGTCTATTTAGGTCTTCTGCCCATTTTTGGATCGGGTTGTTTGTTTTTTTATTAAAAGAAAAGGACAGACAGAACCCTAGGACAAATGGTGAAAGCAAAGCTATACAGACAAAATCACACACAGAAACATACACATACACACTCACAAAAAAAGAAAAAGGGAAAAAAATAATATATCTTTGCTCCCAAAGTCCACCGCCTCAATTTGGGATGATTTGTTGTCTATTCAGGTATTTCACAGATGCAGGGCACATCAAGTTGATGGTGGAGATTTAATCCGCTGCTCCTGAGGCTGCTGGGAGAAATTTCCCTTTCTCTTCTTTGTTCGCACAGCTCCTGGGGTTCAGTTTGGATTTGGCCCCGCCTGTGCGTGTAGGTCGCCTGAGGGCTTCTGTTCCCGCTCAGACAGGGCGGGGTTAAAGGAGCAGCTGATTCGGGGGCTCTGGCTCACTCAGGCCGGGGGCGAGGGACGAGGTACGGAGTGCGGGGCGAGCCTGCGGCAGCAGAGGCTGGCGTGACGTTGCACCAGCCTGAGACGCGCCGTGCGTTCTCCCGGGGAAATTGTCCCTGGATCCCGGGACCCTGGCAGTGGCGGGCTGCACAGGCTCCCCGGAAGGGGGGTGTGGATAGTGACCTGTGCTCGCACACAGACTTCTTGGTGGCGGCAGCAGCAGCCTTAGCGTCTCATGCCCGTCTCTGGGGTCCGAGCTTTTAGCCGCGGCTCGCGCCAGTCTCTGGAGCTCCTTTAAGCGGCGCTCTTAATCCCCTCTCCTTGCGCACCAGGAAACAAAGAGGCAAGAAAAAGTCTCTTGCCTCTTCGGCAGGTCCAGACTTTTCCCCGGACTCCCTCGCGTCTAGCCGTGGCGCACTAACCCCCTGCAGGCTGTGTTCACGCCGCCAACCCCAGTCCTCTCCCTGCGCTCCGACCGAAGCCCGAGCCTCAGCTCCCAGCCCCTGCCCGCCCCGGCGGGTGAGCAGACAAGCCTCTCGGGCTGGTGAGTGCCGGTCGGCACTGACCCTCTGTGCGGGAATCTCTCCGCTTTGCCCTCCGCACCCCTGTTGCTGTGCTCTCCTCCGCGGCTCCGAAGCTTCCCCCTCCGCCACCCGCAGTCTCCGCCCGCGAAGGGCCTTCCTAGTGTGTGGAAACCTTTCCTTCTTCCCATCTCCCTCCCACTGGTACAGGTCCCGTCCCTATTCTTTTGCCTCTGTTTTTTCTTTTTTCTTTTGCCCTACCCAGGTACGTGGGGAGTTTCTTGCCTTTTGGGAGGTCTGAGGTCTTCTGCCAGCGTTCAGTAAGTGTTCTGTTGGAGCTGTTCCACATGTAGATGTATTTCTGATGTATTTGTGGGGAGGAAGGTGATTTCTGCGTCTTACTCTTCCGCCATCTTGAAGCTCCTCCCCAAACTGATAGAACTATAAGGAAAAACAGACAAATCTACATTTATAATTGGGGATTTAATAGCCCATTCTCACTAATTGATACAACTACTAGACAGTAAATCTGCAAAGATAGAGAAGGCCTGAATAACACCACCAACAAATTCTAATGGACATGTATAAATTAGTCCATCCATCAACAGCAGAATATATTTTTTCAAGATTCTGGAGATCATGCAACAAAATAAACCACATCCTGGGTCACAAAACAAACATCAAAAATATTAAACAGGGCTTCCCTAGTGGCGCAGTGGTTGAGAGTCCGCCTGCCGATGCAGGGGACGCGGGCTCGTGACCCGGTCCGGGAAGATCCCACATGCCGCAGAGCGGCTGGGCCCGTGAGCCTGCGCGTCCTGAGCCTGTGCGTCCAGAGCCTGTGCTCCGCAACGGAAGAGGCCACAACAGTGAGAGGCCCGCATACTGAAAAAAAAAAAAAAAAATTAAACATGCACAGCAAATAAAACCATTAATGAAATGAAAAGACAACCTACAGAATGGGAGAAAATATCTGCAAACAGTACAACCAACAGAAGCTTACTTTACGAAGTATACAAACAGCTCATACAACTCAATAACAAAAAAACAAACAACCCACCAAAAAATGGGCAGAAGACCTAAATAGACATTTCTCCAAAGAAGACATACAGATGGCCAATAAGCACATAAGAAGATGCTGAACATCACTAATTAGAGAAATACAAATCATAACTACAATGAGGTATCACTTCACACCAGTCAGAATGGCCATCATTAAAATGTCTAAAAATAAAAAATGCTGGAGAGGGTGGGTGGAAAATGGAACCCTCCTACACTGGTGGGTGGGAATGTAAACTGGTGCAGCAACTATGGAAAACTGTACGGAGGTTCCTCAAAAAACTAAAAATAGAGTTGCCACATGATCCAGCAATTCCATTCCTGGGCCTATATTTGGAGGAAACTCTAATTTGAAAAGATACATGCACCCCCAATGTTCATTGTAGCTCTATTTACAATAGCCAGACATGGAAGCAACCTAAATGTCCATTGACAGAAGAATGGATTAGGAGGATGTGGTACTTATATACAATGGAATATTACTCAACCATAAAAAGAACAAAATAATGACATTTGCAGCAACATGGATAGACCCAGAGATTATCATACTAAGTGAAGTAAGTCAGAAAGAGAGATAAATAGCATGTGGTACCACTTATATGTGGAATCTAAAATATAACAAAAATTAAGTCATTTACAAAACAGAAACTGTCTCACAGCCATAGAAAACAAGCTTATGGTTACCAAAGGGGAAAGGGGGTGGAAGAGGGATAAATTAGGAGTTTAGGATTAGCAGATACATACTACTATATAGAAAATAGATAAACAACAGGGGACTACTGTATAGCACAGGGAACTACATTCAATATCTTCTAATACTTTTGATGAGAAAGAAAAGGAAAAGATTATATATGTATGTGTGTGTATATATATATATATATATATACACACACACACATATATATATCTGAATCACTATGCTGTACACCAGAAACTAACACAATATTGTAATTCCACTATACATCAGTTTTTTAAAATAATAATTTAAAAATACAAAACTAAAATAGATAAACAACAAAGTCCTACTTTATTCCACAGGGAACTATATTCAATATCCTGTCATAAACCATAATGGAAATTAATATGAAAAAGAATATATATACATATACACTTATAACTGAGTCACTTTGCTATGCACTGGAAACTAACCCATTGTAAATCAATAAAATAAGTAAATAAATAAAACTTCAATGAAACAAAAAAGAATGAACATAATCATAATGACAGCAAATATATATATAAAACCTCTAAGTCTATAGATACCTTTCCAAGTACTTTATGTATAATATCCCATGTAATCCTCACTCAAATTCTCTGTTGATTAAATAATCTTTCATTTTTAAGTTTTAAAAACTAAAATATAGAAATTGATGCAAACAACATTCAAATCATAGCTTAAGAATTTTCAAACATTAAACAATGAAAAAGACAAAGTATATTTCACAAATATAGCTATTAATATTTGTCTTTTTTTTAACTAATGGAGTATTACTTTGCCATTAAAGAGAATGAAATAATGCCATTTGCAGTAACATGGATGGACCTAGAGATTATCATACTAAGTGAAGCAAGTCAGACAGAGAAAGAGAAATGTTGTATGATATAGCTTATATGTGGAATCTAAAAAGAAATGATACAGATGTATTTATTTACAAAACAGAAACAGACTCACAGATTTAGAGAACAAACTTATGGTTACTGGGGGGAAGGGTGGGGGAAGGGATAGTTAGGGAGTTCGTGATTGACATGTACACACTGCTATATTTAAAATGGATAACCAACAAGGACCTACTGTATAGCACATGGAACTCTGCTCAATGTTATGTGGCAGCCTGGATGGGAGGGGAGTTTCTGGGAGAATGGATATATGTATATGTATATGTATACAAGCGACTGAGTCGCTTTGCTATGAACCTGAAATTATCATAACTCTGTTAATCAGCTATACTCCAATATAAAATTAAAAGTTTAAAAAAATACTGCACAAATAGTTAAACTAAATATAATAGAGAAAATATAATTATTGTTTTTTTTAAAAAAATGAAAATAGAAAAGAAAAACATAAAGCTTTCAAGAGTTAAATGAGCAAAGACAGGAAGAGCCAGATCATTTACAAGTTAAAGGACCCAACAGAACAGACTTTAAAAATAAAACAGAAATTGGTTTGTCCCTACCTCTTCCATTGATCTTGGCAGAGTTTCAGTTTCCTCGGTATCATGCTTATTTCGTGGAGCTGCAATTTGCTAATCACTTAACAAATGATAGCTATCTTTAACTCACAAGAAGAAATAAAACTATCCAACAAATATTCAAACTCAGTAGTAATCAAAAACCTGTTAGCAAAAAACCCAAATTCAGCTAACTTGCAGGATACAAATCAATACACAAAAATCAGTTCTGTATCTATACACTAATAACAAACAATCCAAAAGAGAAATTAACACACAATTCCATTTACAATTACATAAATTGAATAAACTACCTAGGAATAAATTTAACCAAAGAGATGAAAGACCTGTACCCTAAAAACTATAAGACATTGGTGGAAGAAATTGAAGAAGACACAAACAAATGGAAAATTATTTTGTGGTCATGGATTGGAAGAACTCATATTGTTGAAAGAACCATACTACCCAAAGCAATCTACGAATACAATGCAACCCCTATAAAAATTCCAATGGCATTTTTCAGAGATATAGAAAAACAATACTAAAATTTGTATGGAGCCACAAAAACCCCAAATAACCAAACCAGTCTTGAGAAAGAACAAGCTAGAGGCATCATGCTTCCTGAGTTCACACTATATCACAAAGCCATGGTAATCAAACATGGTATTGGCATAAACACAGACCCATAGATCAATGGAACAGAAAAGAGAGCCAAGTAATCAACCTATCCATATAAATTTAATTGATTTACAACAAAGAAGACTAGCATATACAATAGGGAAAGGACAGTCTCTTCAACAAGTGGTCTTGGAAAAACTCAACAGCCACATGAAAAAGAGTGAAACTGGACCCCTCTCTTATACCATTCATAAAAATCAATTCAAAATGGATTAAAGACTTGAACAGAAGACCTGAAACTGTAAAACACCTAGAAGGAAACATAGGCAGTAAGCCATGTGACATTGGTCTTGGTGATAATTTCTTGAAACTGATACCAAAGGCAAAAGTAAAATAAACAAGTGAGATTACATCAAACTAAAAAGCCTCTGAACAGCAAAGGAAACCATCAACAAAATGGAAAGACAACCTACCAATTGGGAAAAAAATATTTGCAAATCGTATATCTGGTAATGAAATAAAATGTATATTTTAAGGCAGGACAAGAACATTTAAACATAAGATTCTTCACTCTGTCTGTCTGGGCTTCCTCCTTCCCTCCCTAATGTGCAATGTGCATCTGCCTTACACATGAAACAGATCTCCTCAAAGGGAGAAATGTTTCTCAATCACAAAGAGCAATGTGTTTCTTCCTTTCTTCTGAAGCTAACACTGTAACTTCTTAAAATATCAGCCTTCTTTCCAACTCTGTAGGGGGTCATGGTGACTTGCTGTTCACTTTTTACCTGCTTATCTGGACTATGTATCTTTGGTGAACTTTATGTAAAATGTCAGTATGTTATTTGATGTATGATCCTTTGTCTCAAAAATGTACTCTGCCTTCGACTTCTAAGAGACAGAACAGTTCTCAGAGATTCCGAGGGTCTGTCTCCCGGGTTATAATCCTCAATTTGGCTCGAAAAAAATTCTCTTTTTCTTCTCAATTTGATTGTTAATTGAATTTTTCAACAATGGTAAGGGCTTAATATCCAAAATATATGAAGAACTCATACAGCTCAATAGGAAAAACTGAAACAATCTGATTTTAAAATGAGCAGAGGATCTGAATAAACATTTTTCCAAAGAAGACATACAGATGGCCAACAGGTACATGAAAAGGAGCTCAGCATCATTAATCATCAGAGAAATACAAATCAAAACCACAAGGAGATGTCATCTCACACCTTTGCAATGGATATTATCAAAAATACAAGAAATAACACGTGTCAGTGAGGATGTGAAGAAAAGGGAACCACCATGCACTGTTGGTGGGAATGTAAATTGTTGCAACCACTATAGAAAAGAGTATGGAGGTTCCTCAAAAAATTAAAAATATAGCTACCATGTGATCCTCAAATTGCACTTCTGGGTATTTATCTGAAGGAAATGAAAATACTGACTCAAAAATCATCTGCACCCCCAGGTTTATTATTGCAGCATTATTTACAATAGCTAAGGCATGGCAACAACCTAAGTGTACATGGATGCATGGATAGATAAAGAAAATACAGCATGTATATCATGAAATATTATTCCAGATTAAAAAATAAATAAATCCTGCCATTTGTGATAACATAGATGGAACTTGATGGCATTATGTCAAGTGAAATAGGTTAGACAGAGAAAAAATAAATACTGTGTGATATCACTTGTATGTGAAAAATCTAAAGAAGTTGAGCTCAGAGAGATTGGTAATAGAAAGGTGGTTGCCAGAGTCTGGGGGCGGGGGAGAGGAGGAGTTGTTGGTCAAAGGGTACAAACTACCAGTTAGAAGAGGACTAAGTTCTCAGGATAATAACAGCATGGTGATTAGAGTGAACAACTCTGTGTCATATACTTGAAAGTCGATAACACTGTACATCTTAGATGTTCTCACCACAAAAAAAGGAAATGACAGTTTTGTTCGATGATGGAGGCGTGGTACTACTGTGGTAATCATGCTGTAAAAAACGAAGTGTGTAGGAACAACAAGATATACACCTTAAATTACACAATGTCGTATGGCAACTATATCTCAATAAACCTGGGAGAAAATATTTTCTACAAGTCAAGAGATGTTATCCCAAGACAAAGCATGGATATATTTGGAGTATGGCATGAATTGGGAATGGTAAAGAATTAATGAGCTGGCGGGTCAATGGAAGTGCAGATTCCTTGGAAATTGATCTAGGAAGTACTGCATTAAAGGAGGCCAAAAAACAGTCCTTGACTGCCCAGCTGATGAGATCACTGAAGATCATGGTCTGATGTGAAAATTGAGGGACTTCCCATTCTTCAACATTCTCCTGGTACATAGCACCCATCAAATACCACATTAGCATTTTCCCATTACACAAGGGATCAGCCTCAGTCTCCAAAAGGGTTTTGAAAATGTGATTCAAGCAAGTCATTTACATTCCTGTACTCTGACATATATGTGATAGGATATAAATTATAGTATAATAAAAATACCCAAAACCCTAAGAATCACTGATTCTAAGAAAGTTGCTTAGCTACATAGAAAGACATAAAGGAATGCAGGTTTATATGTGATAGTTCAGGGATGTCACAAGATGTCTCAAAGGATGAGAAACTCAGTGACGAATAATTGAAAAAAATGTGAAACCAGAGCATTGTTCTCATTTCTTCTATTACCAAAGATCAGGTTAGTGATATGTAAGATGTAAGACTTTGGGAAGTCCTATTTCTAGCCACATACTCTGTGCAGGATGGAGCTTACTCAGTCGAACACGACATTGCTCACTGTACTGCTTTGACAGTAGAAACTGGAAGTTCAGTACCTACCTGGTGAACATTCTACAGAAACAATTCACTAAACTATTACCTAGTGTGTTAGTTTACCACTAGCATTTATATCCACCAGTTCTATAGTTCTCATCATGGATAGCTAGAGATGTTGAAAACGCTGTTCCTCCTCCAAAGTTATTTCTGCATTGGAAAAAATATGTGAGCTACCTGCTCTCGAATTTGCTCGATCTTGATCCCATAAGTGAAGGGATTCAGCATAGGTGGACCCAGAATGCACACATTATCCAACAAGATGTGGATATGAGGTGGAACCTGGCTTCCAAACTGCTGAGTAAGCGTTGTGATGATCGCAGGCCCATAAAAGAGGATGATGATGCAGACATGAGAGCCACACGTGTTGAGAGCCTTGTGACAAGCATCTTGGGAAGGCACGTGGAAGACAGCATGGAGAATAAGCGTGTAGGAAACGAAAATTAATAGGACATCTAAGACCACTGTTGACATTATAACAAAGAGTCCATACCAGATGTTTACTCGTATGTCATTACAAGCATATTTGGCCAAGCCAATGTGTTCACAACAGGTGTCTGGAATTATATTAATCTGGCAGAAAGTCAGTCTTTTCAGAAGAAATATCATGGGGAAAATCATACAATAACTTCTCAGAAAGATGGTAACACCAATTTTCCCAATCAGTGTGTGTGTAAGAATAGTGGTGTATCTCAGTGGGTAGAAGTATATGGCAATGTAGCAGTCAAATGCCACACCAGCAAGGTCCCTGACTCAGACATGAAAGTGCTGTGTGTAATGAAGAACTGTGTGATGCAGCGATTCAAGGAGATGTCCCCAGCACAGAACCAGAAGATGGCCAAGGCCTGAGGTACTACGTATGTGGAGAGGACAAAGTCTGCCCCGGCCAGCACGCAGAGGAAGAGGTACATGGGTTCATGGAGGCTGTGCTTTGTCACAATAATGAATATGAGAAGGCTGTTGCCAGATAGGGCAATGACGTACGAAAAGAAGAAAGGGATGGAAATCCACATGTGCTGGTCCTCTAGGCCAGGGATGCCCAGCAAGTGGAAGACTGTGTGACTGACACCAGTGTGGTTTAAGGAAACATACCCATGGAGACCACCAGAGACATCACCTCATACTCACAGAGATGAAAAATCCAGATTTTCCTGGAATATTCTTTTGGCATATCTCACACTCTCCATCTTCTTTGAACATGCAAATAATAAGAAACATAAAAAGTCAATAGGGTATGTTCTCTGCTTCAATGAGTGAAAGTCTAATTAGAAGATATGCATATCTCCAGATAATCAAACAAAACATATCATTGTATATATTTCTCCTACCAACAGAGGCTTATGAATATTCAAAGGAAATCATTATATGTACGTGTGAAGGCTGTAACAAGAGGTTTCTTGAATATAAACTTGAACTTCACCTTGTGGTGGATGGTTTATCATAAAGAGAATGAAAAGAGAACGAAGTAATATGGAAAACGTAGGTATTCAAATTGAAGTATACCATTTATGAACAGTGTTCGTTCAGATCCAGGTGGCTATGCACAGGGAATACTGAAGAAAGCAGCGTGTGGGGTCATACAGGGAGATTTGGCCTAACTGATGGAAATGAGATTTAAAATCTCTCTGAATTCACCACATACAATTTGCACACTTGTGAAGGGATTCAGTAGACAAAGGTTAAGGAATAACACCGACAGGGCCTGTGTGCCTGAGGTGACACACTGCTCATGCTCACATCTTAGGAACTACGTTTAGAAATGATTGAAATTGGAAAATAAGGCATTAGTGCTGGGAGGCGATGGGGATGACATTTGGAAGATTTTTCTGCAGGCAGAAATATTGTCATTTGGTTCTTAGTGTACATTCATTCATTCATTAATCCAGATGCAGAAAAAATGAGAAACTTTCAGGATCCTAGGGGCTTAAGTTTGAGAGTGAAGCAAACTTTAAGCAGGTGGTTTTAGAAAATTGGAAATAAATGTTGATTCTTTCTGTTGACGGGTATCTCAGAATATCTATATCAGTATAAGTTATGTCTTAGGCTCATTAACAGTTTATCTTCCATCCCAGGTTACCTCTCTTGGTGCCTCTGTTTTTTCTTTGAGGGGAGGAAGATCAGCTCCTATAACCATCCTCCCAGTGATGGAAGAAACTGTTCTACAATTACAGTTACTGGTCAAGAGAGTCTAGTCACTGGCCTTGATACAGGGAACTGTCTCTGGAGAGTATAGGGCTGCTCTGTGAGAAGGAAAAAGCCAGAAAGACACAATTCAACACAGAGAGGGTCTTGAGAAGGGACGAGATGATAGAAGCTGAGGATGGGTGTGTGTTTGGAGAAAAGGAGTAAAAGGGAAGCGCTGTTTGTTTTGGGGGGTTTTTTTCACTGAAAAATGGAAGCCAGGGAACTCAGAGGTATTTGCCTGTTTGGTCTCCTGATAGAGCGACTTTGGTGTAATACATGTTCATCCTAGAAATCCCCTTTCAAATGTCTCCTGTCACATGTTTTCTTCTCACATCTGCCTAAGAGGGCCTGGAGGTCTCCTCTTTCCACACCCTGCTTTAGGAACCCCAGCACAGATCCCAGACATTCTCAGGGCTCCTCTCATATTTGCCAAGACATATCTGCAGTCTAAGTCAGTATTTCCATCTTCTAATGCCCGGTCCACTTATTGGGCACCAGTTATTTTTTGGATGATGACTCTTTATTTACTAACTTTCAGGAACATCAGATAGACCATGTATTCTCACCTCCCTCCCCAGACCTCACCTTCCACTTCTGCTAGAACCAACCAGATTTGTGTCTCTGGTCACTATCATTCCACACATATTAACAGCCTCCAAGTGTCCTGTACCCTCTGGCCTGTCTGGGACATAACACCTGCCCAGCACTCACCTTCGTCCTTGAACCAACCCCATCTGCAGGTGTATAATTCTTTTATCAGCCTTAGACTGAGTCTTCAGGAACAGCCGTTCAATTGGAGATGAAATTTACCTTGTTGCAGGATTTGGGCTCTTTATCCTCTGTCACGAGAGCCCTTGAGGGAAAGCACTTACACCAGGGCTCCAGGGACAGAACTGTCTCCAAGAGCCTCACCTTCTTCCTAAATCGGCTGGGTCTCTAAGACCACTTCACATCTTCCTCACTTCCTCCCACTCCTTTTCTCTGTTTTTCATCTCCAGATAATCTGACACATAAATCATCTACCATGTAAACCAGCCTTGCTTCAGGCCTATTGTAATGCAACAGGAGTATAAATACTTAAAATTAATATGGACTCATGGTTTTTAAAGTTTCATTCTTCATGGAAACAATTAATGAAATTCACATGAGTCTCAAATTCCAGAGCCATGAATACTGATGTTTACCTCTGTTGTCTAAGGGTATAGAATTGTATGAGCTTAGCAGTTAGTAGGAGACGTGTGAGTCTTGATGCCTTAGACATGTCTCTATTTCATTTGCCTAACTAACTCCTTTAACTGCATTCAAGATTGTTCACTTTATCTTAATTTTCAGTTTGATCTGCAGAGGCCTACACATAGCTTTCTTTGTTTTTAAAGTCCCTGAAGTTCTCAGAGATTTTCGAATCTGTAAATTTATTGTTTTTACCACATTTGGATATATTCAGCAATTATTTCTTACAAAACATTTTTCTGTCCCCTTCTCTCATTTCATTTCGACATCCCAACAACAACACATGTTAGACCTCTTGACATTGTTGCATCAGTGTTTGAAAGTCTCTTGATTTTTCTGTATTTTCTGTCTCTTCTCCAGCTGGATAATTCTATTGAAAGATCTGATTGTCTATTTCCACAGGTAGGGTTACCTTGGTCAAGGGGTAAATGCATTTGTAGTTTTGTCCTATGTGGATAGATTCCCTTTGAGAGGCTACACTATCTTTCATTACTAACAGCAATGTATGAAAGTAACTTTTTCCTCACAGACTTTCCTGTAGACTATATTGTCAAGTCATTGAACATTTGTCAGCCTGATAGTTTGTCGAGTGGTACTATCTGCACAAATGAATGGCAATAATTCTTCCCTCTGCTGTCCACACAAGACAACTCCTTCATCATGAGCTACAGTCTATTATCCACTCCCTTGCACCTGTGATGGCCTCATGACTTGCTTTGGCCAATGGAGTGAGGTGGAAGTATTATATCCTCTGCCCAGTGGATTTACAGTGAAGTGAAAGTAGGAACATCAGTCAGAAGGTGAATATATAATCAAGAAGCAACACCAGGGTAGATTGGACTTGGGAAGTGAGGGAATTGAAATAAAATAATTACAAATGAAGCTACTGACACACTTATATTGTGAGGTTATTGCTTCTTGGATTATAAAGTATTTCTATCATTTTTGGACTTTTTAAAATTGTTATTGTAAACTCACAAATACAGAAAACAAAACAAAACAAATGAATGGCCTAACAAATTCTTATAAGGCAAACATCACCCAGGTTAAGAAATAAAACTTGATCAGACACACCTGCAGCTGTGTCCATGTGCCAAGTCACAGTCAAAGCTATCCTTGGCATACCTAACCTTTCTAGTTTCATGTATATTCATACCTTACAGCAATTTGCATCTAAATGCTGCGATTTCATCTTCAACAACCTTCTAAATATTCCATTTGTCTCTGTGTCTAAACTGGAACCATGTCTGTCTACTCAAGAAACTGCTGTATTTCCAGCAGCACATCTAAATCTTTATTTCCCATTCCTCATGGTTAGACAGAACGATATTATTGTTAGCTACAATTACAACTTACAAGCATAACTTCCCCTCCATTTAGCAAAACTACCAACACCAGTCGTGTTCAGACCACATGGCAACTATTCTCCCACCATATTTAACTAACAGCTGATCTAGCCCCATCCTCCCCACCCAATGTTTTTTTTTAATGTAGCACCCGGAGGACCACAGAGAATTGAGCAGCTTTCTGGTCCAAATTCTGACTCAATTTTGGTGGATCTGAAGCTGGAAAGAACTTGCCACAATGAAGAGCATCCTAAGATACTGGTAAAAGGACTGTCCAATGATGAAGATCAGGATTCGGCATCCTGGGACTGCACTCACCACGAGCAAGACCCGAAGATACCTTTGGAATGCTGCCAGCAGTTCGCAGTCCTGGCTAAACACTGTGGGTAACATCTACAGCTCCACGTAAATGATCTCTGGGTTCCAACCACCCCTTCTAATCTGTCTCCGACTCTCCACACAAGGAAGCCCCAGGTGCTGCAGGGGTTCGGGAGGAAACATGGGCCCAGGCAGCCTCCCAGGTGACCTTTAACTCACCTTCTGCTCTCATTCTTAGCAACTCCAGCAGCCAAAAGTTTACCCACTCAATGCCAACAGTGTTCAGGGTTTTGACGTCTTCCTCAACTGCATCTTTTTTTTTAAGATTTTTTTGATGTGGACCATTTTTTTTAAAGTCTTTACTGAATTGGTTACAATATTGCTTCTGTTTTATTTTTTGGCTTTTTTCCTGCAAGGCATGTGGGATCTTAGCTCCCTGACCAGGGATCGAACCCCCACCCCCTACCTTGGAAGGTGAAGTCCCAACCACTGAGCTACCTGGGAAGTCCCTCAACTGCATTTTTCTAACTCTACAAGAGACACCAACTTCTACAGTTCCATCAAGAACTCTACCACTAGATCAAAATTGAAACAGTAAATTCACCATTAAAGTTCTAACTTTCCAATCTCTTTTATATGTTTGTGATCTATAAGGGGTCTTAGACAATGTTCCACCATCTATTTAATCCAGTCCCATTCCTTTTCACTTATTCACATACACTTTATATTTTGTTTTTTTAAGTAAATGTATTATATTATTTTTAATTTTTATTGGACTATATAGTTGATTTACAATGTTGTATTAGTTTCTACTGTACAGCAAAGTGAATCAGTTATACATATATATATCCACTCTTTTTTAGATTCTTTTCCCATATAGCTCATTACAGAGTTGAAAAGAGTTCCTTGTGCTATAGGGTAGGTCCTTATTAGTTATCTATTTTATATACATTTTATATTTTGTAATTCATCACTGTAATCACTCCATTTTAGCACCTGCAACATTTTACTGATCTGTCATATTTTCATTGACTTGCCCATACAGATAGGAACTCAATTAGCAACATATTAAATTTTCCTCAAAATGGATTTTCCAGCAAAAATAATATCAACTGGACAAAACATTTCTATCTTCAGAACACCCAAAACTACCTAAAAATCTACTTCAATTTGGTATTCCCATCACATGAAATGATAGCCTCAATGGATTATCCCCTCCTGGCACCTATCCTGACCCTCTACCAACCATCAGAGGAGAGACTGATCATAAAGGGTACTGAATCTACCAGGAAAGAAACCCTCACTGCCCTACCACCAGCACTGCCACATGAATGTACGTGCACCTGGTCACCTATGGTGAAAACCAGAAAATTGAGAGTGCTTCTAAATTCCTCCCTCTCTCTGCTCTTCAGCAAGTCCTGTAATTTCAACTCCAATATCTCTCTGGTCCCATATCTACTCCACCTCTCCAGAGCCACCACCCTACAACTGGGTCCACTCTTATCTTCAGGAATTACTGTACAAGCTAGTCCCAACAGGTCCAACTTTGCTCCAATGTGCCTACACTCTGTAAAGAAAGTCGACATCTACTTTGTGACATAGCAAGTAACCTAATTCAACCAACCCAACTACCTCTCCTTTATTTTCCCCTGCATGTCACACAGGACATGTTGCCACTGCTGATTAGAACCAAGAGTGTTTTACTTCCCAATAGTAAGGATCCACTTTCAGAGGAGCACAAAACTCAAAATGATGAATGTTTTAAGCATAAAGAAAATTCTCCTTAGGAAAGAATGCTTTTCTCCATGGAATTCAAATGGCTTGAACAATAAGAAGCCAAGGGGATTCATTTGTAATATGCATCCCCTACCACAAATGAAAAGACACCTTATCTTTAAATTAGAGGTTTTATTTCATTTAATGAGCTATTTAATTAAACAGATCATACCAGGATTTTAGTAATAAATGCCACCCATTATCTACCCTGAGTTTCTAATACAGTTGGCATTACTAAAAGACATACAATCTAAACATAAAAATATTTCAAAGTTCAAACATTTAATATAATTTTATCTCACGAAAAAAGAAAATTAACATACACCTCGCCAAAAGGGCAAAAGGAAATTGATATAAATGGATGGAATACACAATGGTTTTTTATTTCCAGAGCATCCTTCATCACATCACTTGTCCAGCACTCGATTATAAGCCGTGGTTTGTTCATCGGGAAAACGGAGTCCTTGAGGTTAACTTCCTTGCAGAGCTGTAGGAGCACTGAATTCTTTCTTCTTTTTTTTTTTTTACATCTTTATTGGGGTATAATTGCTTTACAATGGTGTGTTAGTTTCTGCTTTATAACAAAGTGAATCAGTTATACATATACATATGTTCCCATATCTCTTCCCTCTTGCATCTCCCTCCCACCTCCCCTCCCTATGCCACCCCTCCAGGCGGTCACAAAGCACCGAGCTGATCTCCCTGTGCTATGCGGCTGCTTCCCACTAGCTATCTACCTTACGTTTGGTAGTGTATATATGTCCATGCCTCTCATTAAAGAAATGCAAATCAAAACTACAATGAGACATCATCTCACACCAGTCAGAATGGCCATCATCAAAAAATCTAGAAACAATAAATGCTGGAGAGGGTGTGGAGAAAAGGGAACACTCTTGCACTGCTGGTGGGAATGTGAATTGGTACAGCCACCATGGAGAACAGTATGGAGGTTCCTTAAAAAACTACAAATAGAACTACCATATGACCCAGCAATCCCACTACTGGGCATATACCCTGAGAAAACCATAATTCAAAAAGAGTCATGTACCAAAATGTTCATTGCAGCTCTATTTACAATAGCCAGGACATGGAAGCAACCTAAATTGACAGATGAATGGATAAGAAGATGTGGCACATATATACAATGGAATATTACTCAGCCATAAAAAGAAACGAAATTGAGCTATTTGTAATGAGGTGGATAGACCTAGAGTCTGTCATACAAAGTGAAGTAAGTCAGAAAGAGAAAGACAAATACCATATCCTAACACATATATATATATGGAATTTAAGAAAAAAAAATGTCATGAAGAACCTAGGGGTAAGACAGGAATAAAGACACAGACCTACTAGAGAACGGACTTGAGGATATGGGGAGGGGGAAGGGTGGGCTGTGACAAAGCGAGAGAGAGGCATGAATTATTTCTTCTGAGTCAAGTACGCACACCATTGTCCCTCAAATTGGAAGGCTTTGGATGCCGACTGGCGGTCCACGTTCCGTTTCCCATGAAATATATTCTCCTCCACTTCCTTCCCTGGGTTGAAAAAAAGGGTACTTGAAAAAAATCATAGAGACGGCCTTTAGTGGAAAGGGCTTTGAGGACACTTCTCACAGAAAATACCACTAGCCCAAAAGTCCAGGCACAAGTTCTTATCTTCAAAGGAGCTGAAATCAGGCAAGATCTTCAGTAGAAGCAGACTGTGTGAAGAAAGTTCCCTCCTGTTTTCTCCTTCTCTGCCTGGAACAACTCAGCCAGACTGCCTTTCACGTCTTCCGCCTGCTGGAGACCTTGGCAGAGCTCACAAATGATCAGAGATCCAAGGGTGGCTAATTCCAGGGTGTCCTCTATGTCCACGTTGATCACGTGCACAGGCTGCCAGGTCTCCTGATCTCTGGCACACATATCTGCCACCACCCTGTCATAGACTCTCTCTGCACAGGTGAAGATGACTTCGAAGGGATCTCTGCACTCTTGAAATCTTTCTGGGTGAGGCTTGATTCTGTCATTTCTTTTCAAGATGTGTAACACTCCATTCCCTTTGTAGTAGTTTCGGTCTTTACAGGAAAGGTCCTTGTGCATCATCTTACATGAAGTTGAAGAGTCATAAGCCACTGGTTCCTTGGGCGCCAGTCTTGGGAACCTCACGAGGGATCCCATTCCAAAATACCTGACGCTGAAACCTTTCTTCCTGAGGATGCTGTGGGCTTCCATGCTCCTGTTTATGTTACTCATACAGACCACAGCCACCCTGAGTGGAGAGGAGGGCATTATGGCGGCTCCTTGGGACTCCCAGCCAGACGAGTGGACTTCAGGGGCCGAGGGAACTCTGAAGCCAGGAGGTTGACCGGCTGGGTCCAGCTCTCCCAACCTGTGTTAGTGTCAAACAACGGAAACCAGGTTTATATGGAGTCACCTCCCCACAGTGGGAGGTGAATTCTTGATTGATGATTGGCTTAGCTCTTGAGTGATTGGGTTTGGATAGTGGGCTCTGACCAGAGAACCCAATCCAGTCATCAGAACCATCCGGTCGTTAAATCACCTGAACGTCTAAATCTCCACAAGGGTATGCTTGTCCCGTGGGTGTATCTTGAAATCTCCACTTAGCCCTGTTGGTGCACCTGTGGATGGGGCTACGATTGATATTAGGCAAATTACCTAGACTCCTCCAAAACTTGTCACCAGCCCCTCCAGTGACTTGAGAACATGCCTGTGAAAAACGTGTTTGAAACTTCCAAGCTCACACTTAGGTCAATTTTACATAAAATTACAAGGATTGTTTCATATTCCTTTCATCAGCTGATATTCTAGAAGTGTAATTGTGTCAAATCTCAGGAGGATTCCTATAGTTTTGCCCATAAAGTAATAAAATGATTCACCAGTGTAAAAAGCAACTCCTGGAAAACATCCCTGCTGACAGTGTTTCAGGAGTTACAAGAACACTACACATCCTCCTATTGATTTTCTTGAATTCATGATGATTCTCCAGGGACTGGAGCGGCCTCCACCGGCTCTCCCATGTCTTCAAGTATGGCTCTGTTGGACCATTCTATACTGAAATAATCATTTATAGTTCCATTCTTTTTGTTAGTTTGCACAGTTGACTGAGCAAAGGACATAGAGGTTGCCTGTGGGTCCTGGGAGCCTCACACGGGATCCGGCTCCAAAAGATTTGACACTGAACACTTTCTTCATGAGGATGCTGTGGGCTTCCACGCTCCTGTTAATGTTACTCATACAGACCATAGCCACCCAGAGCGAGGAGGAGGGCATGGTGGTCGCCACTTGGGACTCCAGCCAGATGGCTGGAGATTGAGGGGACTCTGAAGCCAGGGAGAAGACTGCCTCTGTCCAGCTCTTCCAACTAGTGTACTGTCAAAGAACAGAGACCAGGCTTATATTAAGTCACCACCCACCCTTGGTGCCTGGAGAACTCTTGATTGATTGATTGATTGATTGGGTTAACTCTTGATTGACTGGGTTTGGATAGTAGGCTCTGACCAGAGAACTCAATCCAGTCATCAGAACAATCAGGTGATTAAATGAACTGAAAATCTAATTCTTTGCAAGGGTATGGCTACCCACTGGGAGCATTTTGAAATCTCTAGTTAGCCCTGTTTGTTCACCTGTGTATGGGACTACTATTGATATTAGACAAAATACCTAGACTATTCCCAAGCTTGTCACCGACCACTCCAGTGACCTGTGAACACACATGTGGAAAATGGGTTTGAAATTTCCATGCTTACACTTAATTCAGTTATACGTAAAATTAAAAGTGTTTTTGCGTATTTCTTTCATACAACTGATACTCTACAAATGTAACTGTGTTAAATCAGAGGAAGGCACACATAGTTTTGTCCATAAAATCACAAAATGATTCACCAGTGTAAAAAGTGACTTCTGGAAAACATCCCTGCTGATAGTGTTTCAGGAGTTACAAGAGCACCACACATCCTTTTGATTTTTGTAAATTCATGATAATTCTTGAAAGACTCCAGTGGCCTCCACCGGCTTTCTGATGTCTTTTACACTCAGTCTCATAGTGGAATCCCCAAGCCAGAAGCATCAACATCAATTGGGAATGTGTTAATGCAAATTTTGCAAATTTTGACCCCAGGTCACCCAATCAGTATCTCTGGGAGTGGAGCCCATAGATCTGTGTTTTTTAGAAACACTCATATGATTGTGTATTACACCAAGGCTTAAGAGCACCTGCCTCGAGGCAGAGGTTTCTGCAACTTGACTGGAGCGGCTGGGCCCATGAGCCATGGCCGCTGAGACTGTGTGTCCGGAGCCTGTGTTCCACAACGGGAAAGGCCACAACAGTGAGAGGCCCACATACCACAAAAAAAAAAAAAAAAAGAATAGAAGAGAAGAGAAGCAGGAAGATCTTAAAAGTCCCGTTAGAGAAAAGGCCAGGCATAAATGAAAATGTCAGATCTTACATAAGTTGTGAAATTTTTTTCTTAGAGTCAGTGACCCAGACATAAAACGTTTTTAAAAAGATGAGACCTGGGCTTCCCTGGTGGCGCAGTGGTTGAGAGTCCGCCTGCCGATGCGGGGGACACGGGTTCGTGCCTCGGTCTGGGAGGATCCCACATGCCGTGGAGCGGCTGGGCCCGTGAGCCATGGCCGCTGAGCCTGTGCATCCGGAGCCTGTGCTCTGCAATGGGAGAGGCCACAGCAGTGAGAGGCCTGCATACCGCAACAACAACAAAAAAAAATGAGACCTACTGTATAGCACAGAGAACTATTCTCATAATTTTGTAATAACCTATAAGGGAAAAGAATGTGAGGAAGAATATATAAATGTATATATATATATATATATATATATGTGTGTGTGTGTATATATATGTATGTGTACATATATACACATATATACACCTGAATCACTGTGCTGTACAACTGAAACTAACACATCATAAATCAACTATACTTCAATTAAATATATATATATGTATATATATATATATATATATATATATATAAAGAGGCACAAACTACTAGGTATAAAATAGATAAGCAACAAGGATATATTGTACAGCACAGGGAAATACAGCCATTATCTTGTAATAACTTTAAATGGAGTATAATCTATAAAATTTTGAATTACCTTGCTGTACCCCTTTTGTACATTGATATACAATATTACTAATGTAATATTGTATATCAACTATACTTCAATTAAACGGTAAAGAATAGTGTAAAAAGATAAAATAAAATAAAATATTTAAAGGAGAGAATTAAGGTCTCAGAGCCCAAATTATAATCATGACCCAAGGGGAGGATCATGTTTCAAAGGCATTGAGAAGCACTATGCTAAGCCAATCCTTGAAGGCCAGTTCACAAAATAGTGCTGTATAATTTGGACAGAGGTGAAGGGAGGAGACTGGGAGGATCAGCCATAATTTGCTCATCTGGAAAATGGAGTTCCTGGATGGTAACTTCATTGCAGAGTGATGTGATCCCTGAATTGTCTCTTCCAAGGTAAGTACCTTGAGCATCGTCTCCCACATAGGAAGGGATTTTATGACTACTGGTAGTCCATGTTCCAATTTCCATAAAATGCTTTTCCCATCCATTTTCTTCCCTGGGTAGGTGTACCTGAAAAAAATCATACAAAGATATTTTAATGGAAAGGGCATTAAAGAGACCTCTCACAGAAAATACAGATTAGTTCAAAGTTCCAGGCACAAGTTCTGACAGCTGAAGAAGCCCAAGATCTTCAGTAGAAGCAGACCATGTGAAGAAAGCTCCTTCCAGTTTTCCCCTCCACTGCCAGGAGCAGCTGGGCCTGATGGTCTTCTAGGTCGTCAGCATGCTGGAGGTGTTGGCAGAGCTCACAGATGATCAAAGCTCCAAGGGTGGTGTCCTCCAGTGTGTCATCTGTGTCCACATTGATCACGTGCACAGTCTGACATGTCTCCTGCTCTCTGGCACACAGATCTTCCACAATTCTGTTGAAGATGCTCTCCTCACAGGTGGAATTGACATCAAAGGGATACTTGCAGTCTTGAATCTTCTGAATGGGGTTTGATTCTCTCATTTCTTCCCAAGGTGTGTAAGGTTCTATTCCTGCTCTAGCATTCTTTACCTTTCCCATTAAGGTTGTATACGTCTGCTTATATATCTTTGAGAAATGGTAAATCACTGTAAGATCTGCATTTTTGGAGAAAGAACAGTAGCTATAACCTCTGCAGTTTTTCACATACAATGTCTATTATGCAATCACACCCAATCAAATATTACCAAGCATTTCAAGAAATATCATCAATAACAAAAATCAATGAGAAAAATGTAACAGGCACAGAACTACAAATGAATTAAATATTGGAACTATCAGACAGATATTTTTTAATAAAATATTTATCTGGATCCTTTTAGAAAATATCGATTGTGTCTTCAAAGTTAAATTATCACCAAAAGAGAAGTCCCCATCCAGGATCTCCAGGACCATAAGTAGTTGCCTATTGCCATCACAGGCTCAGCAAGGAGATGCACAGCAAATTTCTACTGAGTGTTTGTCCAACCTTAATTAATGTTATGAACTGAGCTACAAATGTGAGCTATGAGGACTCATCTGTATCTCAGATATGATGCCTGTATTAAACAGACCTCTGTGACCCTATTCAGAGATTCTGGCCCAGCCTGAGAGACTCCTGTTCTTCCTGGATTAGTTCAAGGAACCGAGATAACCCTGTGAGGAGCACACATATGATCCATTAAGACTGAGTGGAGCAGCGAATAATACCTCACCTGCTCAGCAGTTTACTGCAGAGCACTCTGCTTCCCAAAACCTCCCATCACATCACCACTTGACTCAATGACCTGACAGAGCTTTGGCCTTTGGAAGAATTCCCACTGTCTAGAAATCTTGGGCTTCTCTAAGGAGGGCAGGGAGAAGCACTTCTATAAATATTTCAAAGACAAGGACTAAGGCCTCAGAGCTTTGCAATTGACAAAAGACAACAACATGTGCCTCAAACAGCAGATGAAGGAGAGTGCAGTCTTACCGAACCAAACTTTGGTCCGCTTGCACAAGCTCAGTAAAGCCAATCTACTGACACCGGGTTTGGGGAAAGCAAAGTGCAGTGTTTATTGCAGGTGCCAAACAAGGAGTCCAGGTGGCAAATGCTCAAAAGACCCAAACTCCCCATGGCTTCTAGTGAAAGATTTTTAAAGACAGTGTGCAGTAGAGGGTTGCACAGTGAGTGATCACCTCATAGACTTTCTTCTGATTGGTTGGTGGTGAGGTAATGGGGAGTCAGCATCATCAACCTTCTAGTTCCAACTGGTCTGGGGTCTACGTGCTTGTGATTAGCATGCGGTTAACTTCTTCCACATGGTGGGGGTTGTAGCATCTGCAAAATCACTCAAAGGATATGGCTCAGCATATCATCTTACAGCCCTTGAGAAGGAACTTAAGGTCCTTGACTTTGTTTAATGACAAAACTATTATTTTGTCTTATTAACTGCTTGCTTTTGTTTCTGAATTTTCTCACTTCTCTGATTAAATTTATTCTTTGGAACTCAGAGAAGGCCTAGGAGGATAAAGTTTTTCTACAAACAAGAGATAGGCAAAGGACAGGTGGGGGGAGGGTGGGTCATTCCCCAGAAGGCCCATAGTGTCCTGCTTGTTTACAGCAGGAACACACAGCCACTGCTCAGATCACAATTACCTCCTTTGTACATTAACTCTCCAATTTACTCAGCTTAGGTGACCAGAGACCTAATATTTGTGTACCTGTGTTATCTGGCTACTAAGGGAATCTAAGTACAGAAAATCCCATTTGATAAAGTTGACTTTCAGATGTATGGACTAGATGTATCTGTTTTCTCTCATTTCTTGGATATAAATACAAATGTGTTTCAGAAAGATGGTGACTATGAAAATTGCTGTAGTTTCATCCACTTCAATGTCAGGTTGTTTTGCAGCCAATTTTTACTCCTTGAGAGAATATACAGGAATAGATGATATATCTCTTCCTTTGGAGGTCTGAAAAATCTGCTTGAAAGCTTTGAAAGGCACCATCCAAGTTTTCAAACTCAACAATAATTTCTTGTTCAACCGCCTAAGTTGAAGGACAGCCAGAGAGTTGAAGGAGAAGCTCTTGTGTTAAGATGTCATCCAGTATATAGTTGGAATACTGCAGTGAGTATAAGTACAATAAAATCAATGTTTTTAAGCAATAAAAATATTTCCCTACTCGTTTGAGGCCCAAAATGAAAAATTTGTGAAACAAGCTATGGATGTACCAATGGATGCACCAGCGTACCTATATATTAAATTTTTTCTAAATTAAATTTACAGTTTTGCCTTCTATATTAAGTACTGTCATTTTGTACAAAGAATAAATCTAAATTTACAGTGACTATTCAGAATTATTTTTTTCTCTCTGTTTCCTAGCCAGCTTCCTGAGCTCCAGCTGCTCTTATCCCTGGGAAGGTCCATGAGACGCTCAAGTGGGTTCTAGTCCATGGTTCATATTTCAACCTCAGAAATAAGTCCAGACCTGGCTGGAAGACAGTCTTGGAGTAGAAGAATGAGGAACAGTAGCCACTGTATGTTACTGTTCATGGTACCTCAGACCTGAATGATAAGTGACCACCTAACTGAGAAAATAACATCCTTGGGCATGAGGAGGCTGAGTTTCCCCTGCCTGAAGCTCCATTCCCCAAAGGAGAAAGGGAGGGGGGGATAAATTAGGAGTATGAGATTAACAGATACAACTATTGTACATAAAATAGATAAGCAACAAGGATTTATGGTATAGCACAGGGAACTATATACAATATCTTATAATAACCCATAATGGAAAATAATCTGGAAATATATATAATATATATAGATATACATATATATATATATATAATTGCATCATTTTGCTGTACACCTAAAAACTAACACAATATTGTAAATCAACCATACTTCAATTTTTTAAAAGATGGTTTTTCCTATAGTCAGTATTTTTTGAATGTTTTAAATGTCTTTTTTATTATTACTACTTTATTTCCATTTTTTTTAAGTCTATTCTGGAAAAAAATACCTTGCCCTCAAAGTTCTTATGTCTTTTTGTAATTACCTCTACGAGAAAGTCCATATTCTCCAGACACATTTTTATGTGAAATCAGTGGACACTCAGCTGTATTTCTGTGGCTGAACACAGTTTGTTTATTTCCAAATTACTTCAAGAACACAGGCAACAATTTATGTTTCATGTACTTTAGGACATCAGTGAACTGAAACTTTTTAAAGCTACATTTGTTCATGTGAATTCTTTGAGTTTCTTACAGAAAGCTTTGCAGTGCAATTGTCTGACTTTTTTAAATCAATAGTCAACTCAAGATAAGGGTCCAATTTTATGTTTTTGGATGTTGATATCCAGTTTTTCCAAAACTATTTATTGAAGAGAGACTATCCTTTCCCAATTGTGTGTTCTTGACACACTTGTTAAAGATGAGTTGACAGTACCCGTCAGTTCCATACTGTAGCTTTGTAATATATTTTGAAATCAGGAAGTGCTATGTCTCCAGCTTTGTTCTTTTCATTCAAAATTGCTTTGGCTCTTCAGGGTCTTTTCAGATTTCATATGAACTTTAGGATTATTTTTTTCTATTTCTATTAAAAATGGCTTTGGAAAGAACTCAAACAAACAACCTAACAATACACCTAAAGCAACTAGAGAAAGAAGAACAAACAAAACCCAAAGTTATTAGAAGGAAAGAAATCATAAATTTCAGGAGAAGAAATAAATGAAAGAGATTAAAAATAAACAATAGAAAAGATCGATGAAACTAAAAGCTGGTTCTTTGAGAAGATAAACAAAACTGAGAAACCTTTAGCCAGACCCATCAAGAGAAAAAGGGAGAGGGCCTAAATCAATAAAATTAGAAACGAAAAAGGAGAAGTTACAACCGACACCACAGAAATACAAAGAAGCATAAGAGACTATACTATAAGCAACTATATGTCAATAAAATGGACAACCTAGAAGAAATGGACAAACTCTTAGAAAGGTACAATCTTCCAAGACTGAACCAGGAAGAAATAGAAAATATGAACAGACCAATTACAAGTACTGAAGTTGAGTCTGCAGTTTAAAAACTCCCAACAAACAAAAGTCAAGGACCAGATGGCTTCACAGGCAAATTCTATCAAACACATAAAGAAGAGTTAACACCTGTCCTTCTGAAACTAGTCCAAAAAATTGCAGAGGAAGGAACACTTCCAAACTCATTCTGTGAGGCCACCATCACCCTGACACCAAAACCAGACAAAGATACCACACACACAAAAAAAAATTACAGGTCAATATCACTGATGAACATAGATGCAAAAATCCTCAACAAAATACTAGTAAATCAAATCCAATAATATATTAAAATGATCATATACCATGATCAAGTGGGATTTATCCCAGGGAAAAACATAAGCAGAACACTCTTTTTTTTTTTTTTTTTTTTTGCGGTATGCGGGCCTCTCACTGTTGTGGCCTCTCCTGTTGCGGAGCACAGGCTCCGGACGTGCAGGCTCAGCGTCCATGGCTCACGGGTCCAGTCGCTCCACGGCATGTGGGATCTTCCCGGACCGGGGCACGAACCTGTGTCCCATGCATCGGCAGGGAGACTCTCAAACACTGCACCACCAGGGTAGCCCAGAACACTCTTTGACATGAATCACAGCAATGTTTTTTGGATCCACCTCCTAGAATAATGAAAATGAAAACAAAAATAAACAATTGGGACCTAATTAAGCTTAAAAGCTTCTGCACAGCAAAGGAAACCATAAACAAAATGAAAAGACAACCCACAGAATGGGAAAATATATTATAAATGATGCGCCCCACAAGGGATTAATCTCCAAAATATACAAACAGCTCATGCAGCTCAATATCAAGAAAAGAAAACAACCCAATCAAAAAGTAGCCAGAAGATCTAAATAGACATTTCTCCAAAGAAGTCATACAGATGGCCAAAAGCACATGAAAAGATGCTCAACATCGCTAATTATTAGAGAAATGCAAATCAAAACTACAATGAGGTATCACCTTACATTGGTCAGAATGGCCGTCATCAAAAAGTTTACAAATAATAAATGCTGGAGAGGGTGTGGAGAAAAGGGAACCCTCCTACACTGTTGTGTGGTTATGTAAATTGGTACAGCCACTATGGAGAACAGTATAGAGGTTCCTTAAGAAACCAACGAAAAATAGAGCTACCTGGGCACATATCTGGAGAAAACTATAATTCAAAAAGATACATGCACCCCAATGTTCATAGCAGCACTACTTACAATAGCCAAGACATGGAAGCAACCTAAGTGTCCATCGACAGAGCGATAGACAAAGAAGATGTGGTACATATATACAATGGAATATTACCCAGCCATAAAAAAAGAACAAAATAATGTCATTTGCAGCAATTGGATGGACCTAGAGATTATCATACTAAGTGAAGTAAGTCAGACAAAGACAAATATCATATGATATTGCTTATATGTGGAATCTAAAAAAGGGAGGCAAATGAACTTATTTACAAAACAGAAATAGACTCACAGACATAGAAAACAAACTTATGATTACCAAAGTGGGGAGAGGGATAAATTAGGAGTTTGGGATTAAAACATACACACTACTATATATAAAATAGATAAACAGTAAGGACTTACAGTATAGCACAGGGAATTATACTCAATATCTTGTAATAACCTATAATGGAAGAGAATGTAAAAAAAGGATATATATTTATATGTATATATACATATATATATGTATAACTGAATCACTTTACTGTATACCTGAAACTAATACAACATTGTAAATCAATTATATTTCAATTTAAAAAAATGTAATGGCTTTGGGATATTAATAGGGGTTGCATTGAATCTGTAGGTTTCTTTGAGTAGTATGGATATTTTAACAATATTAATTCTTCCAGTCCATGAACACAACGTGTCTTTCCACTTATGTGTGTTTACTTAACCCTTTCTTTCATTTTTTTGGTAAGTTTTCAGTGTGTAATTCTTTACATACTTAGAAACCTCATTATTTCTGATATTTTTAAGTTCAATTTACAAAATTTTTCCTTCTATTTACAAGTCTAGATAATGTTAGTAATCATGTTTAAGGGACCAATACTACTTATTTAATTAAATTTCTCTAAAAATTTTAAACTATGTTTATAAACTTCCAAGTTTTGATTTCCCCTTTTAAGTATATAAATTGCTTTTCAATCCGAGTGTCTTACCGAGTTCCTAATAAACAATTACAATCTAATAAAATAAATTTAGAACTATGGTAGATGTGAGGTTCTCTTAAAAATAAGTTTACTGGACTTCCCTGGTGGCACAGTGGTTAAGAATCTGCCTGCCAGTGCAGGGGACACGGGTTTGAGCCCTGGTCCAGGAAGATCCCACATGCCACAGAGCAACTAAGCCAGTGCGCCACAACTACCAAGCCTGCGCTCTAGAGCCCGAGAGCCACAACTACTGAAGCTCATGCACGTAGAGCCCGTGTTCCGCAACGAGAGAAACCACCGCATTGAGAAGCCTGTGCACCGCAACGAAGGGTAGCCCCCTCTAGCCGCAACTAGAGAAAGGCCTACACGCAGCAACGAAGACCCAACACAGCCATAAATAAATAAATTTATTTTTTTAAAGTAAGTTTACTGGAATTTTATTAGACATTTAAATTTAAAATTATGCTATAGCAGTTATTCATATAGACACTTAAAAGTTGGAATCTATTAAGTACTATGTCTGTCAGTACTCTAGTATGCCAAATTCTCTTACATATTACAAGACATTAAGTAACAAACATACAGGATATTCCCATGCTAACCCAAAAATATAAATACAGTGAGTTTGATTTACTTAATTGTCTCTCCACTGAGCTTTAAATCTTCCCAGGGATATTTTTAAATGGAGAAGATGAAACACCCACAAAGGAAACAGTTTTATTATTCCAGGAAGCTGAGGTTCCTGGCCTGATGCACCAATAACCCTCATCCACCAGAGAGAGTCCTGGCTGGGATGCAGGATTAGATTCTTCTCTATGATCAAGTTGATGTTCTATTTGCAAAACACTTGCAAGGAGAAAAATCTAAATTTAAAAAAGAAAAGTTTTTTCACAAAGAATACAACATGCATGACTTATAGCTAACCAGATTGATTTTAACAAGTTTAGAGTCATCATAATCAGTGCAAAAAATGTATAATTGAACAAGTTCCTTTCTCTAGTTTATTTTCTCTAACATGTATTTTTAATAAATGTAGTGTCCTACTACAAACATCCATATGAGCTTTGAATCCTGATATGAAGTGTTACATTTCACAACAGATGAGTTTTTTTAATTTAATAAAAATATTACAGGAAAACTTCTTGCAAAAGAATTAATCTGGGAGTCAATTTTATAACAAAATAGAGAATATGCATGTATCTAATATAAATAGGACCTTTGTCCCACCTCAATAATGTTGTAGTTGTTCTTATGACTTTTTAAATAATCTGTAACTCTCTAATTGTCACATCAAAGGATAATCTTTGCCCAGAGGATTACATTTCAAAACTGCTTATGTCTACTACCTCTCCTTTTTAGGCTTCTCATGAAATGTTATTTTATTTTGTATTCTCCATCTTCAATTGAATTTTTGACCAAGGATGTATTAAAGTGCTTAGGGCTTATAAGTTTTCCAGCATCCAGTTGGTGCCTTGAAAGGGAGAAGCTTAAAAGGAATGAAAATGGGAACTGGTGTGTGTTGATCTCCCTCTGCAGCCCCCGAAGTGAATGTAAGCCTTCCAGAAAATGGGAAAGGCTCTACATGTGGCAGGGCCTATGCTTTGGTGAGGCATTGACTGTCACAGCCACGGCACTGGGATCCAGTGCCCAGCAATGGGGTTCTCCATGGACGGCCTATTCTTTCCAATTCTTCCCCCGCTTCAGGGTGTTCTCATAAACGTTCCTTTGAAGATCACACCTCACAACCACCTCCCTTCTGGGGCTAGAGTACTTCTTGGAGATAGGTCTTTCCATGGGGGGCAACACAGGGGCTGCAGAAGTTATCAAAGAGAGGGCACTAAGGGAAAGATGAAAAGAGCCCTTAGCTGGCGATGGCCTGCATTAGTCTCTTGCTGTACATGCTCTCTTCACAGCCCAAAGTCCATTCATCTCTAAATCCGAACTGATCTTCGCAGTCAGTTCAGAGGAAACATTGCAATGTACAAAGAGCCCTGAACTGAAATTTGTGCCACGTAGATGATCTTTCAAAGAATTAGAGGTCCTTTCACCACGTAAGATGGATAGAGTTTCTAAGTGATATTTATTGGGCCTTTAAAACAGTGGCTTGCAGGGACCTCCCTGGTGGTCCAGTGGTTAAGACTTTGCCTTCCAATGCAGGGGGTGTGAGTTTGATCCCTGGTCAGGGAGCTAAGATCCCACATGCCTCACAGCCAAAAAACCAAAGCATAAAACAGAAGCAATATTGTAACATTCACATCAAAAAAATCTTGATAAAAATAAAACAGTGGCTTACATTGTTCTCATTTAATTTTCTCAACATTGCAATGGTGTATTAGTTCTATTATCCCCATTTTACAGAACAGGAGACTGAGGCTTAAAATGGTGAGCTAAACTGCCTAAACTGGCTCATATGGGACCCAGCCAGGTTTCCATACTTAAAATGTCTGTGCTGAAAGCTGATCTCTGGGTCATATTGCCACCTCTTGAGTACTTCATCTCCTCCAGCAGGAAAAGGTTCAGTGTGCCCAGGGGTAGGTCACCTCTTGGGTGAGAAATGTAAATTTTTTGTTATAATTCATACTTCTCCTACTTTTCAAAGGTATTTGTGGGGACAGCCCCCAAAAGGAAGGTATAGAACAAAAAAGTAACATATAGGTCTGTCTGGCACCACATATAGGAAGGCAGGAATAGAGGAAATGGTTGTTCCTTAACTTAGAAAAGTTGTCTGCCCTGACTTGCACAACATGGAACTCTGAGCTACCATGACAACAGTAGGAATATAAAATGAATCAAGTCGTTTTGTTCCTCGGGAGAAAGAACTTTACCATATAATTCATTCTAAGAGAGATTCGCCATGTGGGTCTATAAGTAAAGTTACAGGGAGAAAAAATGTACATGTTACTCTCCTAGTGTATCTGATCTTGAGGAGTTAGGCGCACCTGCAGAGGGCTCAAGAGCCTGAGCTTAGAGGCCAAAAGGACAGTTTTCTTACATTATACATTGTATTTGTTTAAGAAACAATTTTATTTCTACCAGCAACCGTTCTAATCACTTTATAAGGGTAATTCATTCAACAAAAATTAATTCAGCCCATAGTATGATCCAAACACTGCTCTAGGCATTTGGGAGGCATCGGTGAAAATGGGACATTTTGAACAAAGATTCTGCCTTTGTGATGCTTACAGTGTGGAGAGGGGAGAGAGACAATAAACCACATATGCAATAAATAATCAAATTGTGCCATGTGCTAGAAGACGATAAGAGTTATGGAAACAGGAAAATGTAGAGGGTAAGAGGATTGGGGGTGACAGGCTGTGATATTAAATAAGGGTCAGGATCAGTATCCTGAGAATATAAGATGTAAGATAAGACTACAGGGAAAGGAGGGAGCCAGCCAAGCTTGTCCTGGGGAATAGAGCTTCAGGAAGAAAGGCCAGTTATAGCAACTGTCCTGGGGAGGGATCACGCCTGTATCATTCAAAAACCAGCAGGGAGTTAGGTATAGCTATGAGAGTAAGCAAGGGTGAGTGTTACATAATCCTTCTAAATTGCATCTCCAGACCATCCATGGGTGAATCAGTGAAGAGTGCACCCACTGGCTCCATCCCCCATTGGTCAGAGGTTTACTCCATGGGGCATGAATCCCTTGCACCACAGGTTGCTTATGTACAAACACCAAGGGCAGTCCAGGAACAGCCTCGGTGGGGAGGCCCCAAGGTGGGAGCCCAGAGGCTCACAGTACAGGCTGGAGGAGAAGTGCTGTCAGGCTGCACAAAGCTGGACAGAGGTGCTGGCCACAGCAGCAACTGGGAAAAAGAGATGGACGAGGCCAAGAGGATCTGAAGTGGTGCATAAAAGATTTCTGGTTTGGGAGACTTTTCTGGTGGCGCAGAGGTTAGGAATCCACCCGCCAATGCAGGGGACATGGATTCGAGCCCTGGTTTGGGAAGATCCCACATGCCTCAGAGCAACTAAGCCCGTGTGCTACAACTACTGAGCCTGCGCTCTAGAGGGAGCCCGCAAGCTGTAACTACTGAAGCCCGTGTGCCACAACTACTGAAGCTCACGTGCCTAGAGACCATGCTCCTCAACAAGAGAACCCACTGCAATGAGAAGCCCGTGCACCACAACAAAGAGTTGCTCCCGGGCTTCCCTGGTGACCCACTGGTTGGGAGTCCGCCTGCCGATGCAGGGGACGCGGGTTCGTGCCCCGGTCCGGGAGGATCCCGCGTGCCGCGGAGCGGCTGGGCCCGTGAGCAGTGGCCGCTGAGCCTGCGCGTCCAGAGCCTGTGCTCCGCAACGGGAGAGGCCACAGCAGTGAGACGCCTGCATACCGAAAAAAAAAAAAAAAAAAAAAAAAGAGTTGCTCCCGCTTGCTGCAACTAGAAAAAGCCCGCGCACAGCAACAAAGACCCAATGCAGTTAAAAATAAAATAAATAAATAAATAAATTTATATTTTAAAAAAAAGATTTCTGGTTCAGTACTCATGGGTATTGATTTACCCATTCGTAACATTAAATTTCTTGAATAACTACTAGGTAGCAGGCTTCCTAGTTCTTTTATATTGCATGTTGTATACTGACTTATCACTATAAAAGTAATATGTGAAAGTATGCTATTTTTTGAAAAATCAGATCATACAGAAGTAGAAAAATATATTGAAGCCCAAAATATGCTGTTAAATTAAAAAAGCAAAGTGTGAAGGAAGTCCTAAAGGGATAGGGATATTTGTATATGTATGGCTGATTCATTTTGCTGTACAGTAGAAACTAACACAACATTGTAAAGCAGCTATACTCCAATAAAAATTAATTTTTAAAAAAGCAAAATGTAAGAAAGAATATTTACAGTATGCCACCTTTTATGAAAGGAAGGTAACCCAGAAACTAATGAGACTGATTACATCCAGGGAGTGGATGGAAATGGGGTGAAAAGAATAAGATGGTGGCAACAGAACAGGAAAGATGGGGGAGAGACACTTAGTAGAGTTTATGGTTTTATGTTTTTAGAGTTTGTGCTAATGTTTCACATACTCAATTTTTTAATGAATAAAAATCAAGGATAAAAGAGAGAAACCCTAACATAGAATACAAACGAAAGCAAGTGAACCCAACTATATTTACAGTGAATGACATAACACACTGAAGGGGTGAAAAAGTAAGTTTTGAACCAGTATTTAGGCTCTAAACCTTCAGGTTCTAACAAATACTGGATTCCATGTACTAGATTTGATTGGTTTCCACCACAGAATGAGTTAGCAATTCTGAAACTACATTCTATGTATTCTCGGATTAAGCAAACATGTAAGTATATTGTAGATAATGGAAGCCTGGTACTTCACGGTTAGAGGACTGACATATACGGAGAGAGAGGAAGTTCAAATGAATCGTAGCTGTTTGATTGGACCTGGAGGTATTGGGTGGGCCAAAAAGTGCCTTCGGTTTGTAAGTACAAATAAAACACACATTTTTCATTTTCACCAAGAACTTTATTGAGCAACGTATTCACTGTTTTGTTCCACTACCTTCTTCCATTTTTCAGGCAACTTCATTATTCCATCTTCCCAAAACTTTTTATCCTTTTGAACAAAGAACTGTTCCAGGTGTCTTTTATAGTCTTCCAGGGAATTGAAATTTTTTCCATTAGAAGAATTTTGTAAAGACTGAAATAAATGGAAATTGGAAGGTGCAATGTCTGATGAGTATGGTGGATGAATCAGAACTTCCCAGCCAATCTGTAACAGTTTTTGCCTGGTCGTCAAAGAAACATGCGGTCTTTCGTTATCCTGATGGAAGATTATGCATTTTCTGTTGACTAATTTTGGATGCTTTTCACTGAGTGCAGCTTTCATTTTAATTGGGAGCAGTGCTTGTTGGAATTAATCGTTTGGTTTTCCAGGAGGTGCTCATAATAGAGGACTCCCTTCCAATCCCACCACATACACAACATCCCCTTCTTTGGATGAAGACCGGCCTTTGGTGTGGTTGGTGGTGGTTTATTTCACTTGCCCCACGATCTCTTCCGTTCCACATTGTTATACAGTATCCACTTTTCATCACCCGTCACAATTTGTTTTAAAAACGGAATGTTTTCATTACGTTTCAGTAGAGAATCACGTGCGGAAATAGGGTCGAGAAGGTTTTTCTCGATTAACTTAATGTGGAACCCAAACATCAAAGCGATTAACATAACCAAGCAAATGATTTTCAATGCTTGATTTGGATATTTTGAGTATGTCGGCTATCTCCCGCGTGGTATAACACTGATTGTTCTCAATTAATGCCTCATTTTGATCGCTATCAACTTCATCTGGTCTACCTGATGGTGGAGCATCATCCAGAGAGAAATCTCCAGCACTAAACTTCGCAAACCACTCTTGATCAGTCACAGCACCTTCTCCACACACTGCACAAATATTTTTTGGCATTTCCGTTGCATTTTTACCTTTCTTGAAATAAAAAAGCATAATATGCTGAAAATGTTGCTTTTTTCTTCCATCTTCAACATTAAAATGGCTACACAAGGGCTTCCCTGGTGGCGCAGTGCTTGAGGGTCCGCCTGCCGATGCAGGAGACGCGGGTTCGTGCCCCGTTTCGGGAGGATCCCACGTGCCGCGGAGCGGCTGGGCCCGTGAGCCATGGCCGCTGGGCCTGCGCGTCCGGAGCCTGTGCTCCGCAAATGGGAGAGGCCACAACAGTGAGAGGCCCACATAACGCAAGAAAAAAAAAAAAAAAAAAAATGGCTACACAAAAATTCACCGATTTTGATGTCTTTTTTTAAATGCGTGCTGATACGACAGCTGTCACAATCCAATCTAACAGAATTGTTTCAAAGGAAGTTAAGACAACTAAGCACTACTAGAGCCATCTTACAGAAAAACCAAATGAACCTTTTGGCCAACCCATATCAGTACAAACTCCTGGTTGTTAAGATGGATAGATAGGAGATATATAGGGGAAGAGA
>NW_006789913.1:1014931-1045481 GCF_000442215.2 Lipotes vexillifer | reverse complement strand
GAAAGAGATAAGAAGATGATAGATCAATGTGGGTGATTGTGTTTGTGTGTGTATATTTAACTATATATTTGTGGATAGATAATATAGATATTGATAGATCACATATACACACATGTATGTATACACACATATGTGTGTGTTTAAAGCACACATGTGTGTATCCTAGCTCAATCCCCTGACAAAGCCTGGCAACAATGGCACCCCAGTGATGAACACACCTATTCCAGGTCTTGGTTTGTTTGTAAACACCATTTTCTACTAAAAAGAAACTGTTTCGTAGAAAAACCTCATTACAGAGCTTGGGCAGAGAAAATACAAGATGAGCCTGGAATATCTTGTTGTGAAGGATGGGGACATGACAAAAGGACACAGGAGTCAGCCTGGAGGGGCTCTCAGACTCAGGGGTAAGAAGTGGGCAGATGGAGAGGGAGGTGGCCCCCAGGAACCCCTTAGAAGGGGCCACAGACCATGACTAATCAACTGTGACATTTTGAAAAAACAATTGTCTTCCCCCATCTCACTTTCCCACTGTTGGAAGACAAACAAATGCAGCCCCAGAGTCCACAGATTACTCCACTGGAGCCCAGTCCCATCGTCGGGGGAGGCCCGGTGGAAGGGGAGGGCCTGAAGCCACAGGGCACCCAGGCTGCAGGGGAAGGACTCCCACCCCGCAAAGCCCTCCTCAGCCCTGGGGCCAAGCAGACCCATGGAAGGACGGGCAGGACAAGGTCAGGGAGCCATCCCCGAATCGTCTGGTGGAAATGGCCTTGGCGGCAGCCTGCTACAAACCACCAAGAAGGATTAGCAAATTCACCAGCTCTTGCAAACTTCAGGTTGCCTCGTCCAGTTTGGGGAAACAGCATTTCCCCAAATTTTGGCACTCAGGATATTGTGTGGACCCAACTGATGGATCAGTTAGTCCCTCCCAGCTCCACCCCCATACCCACACCTGTCCCTAGTGAGTGCCCCTCATGAGGTAGGTTCCTGAGCCCATTCCAAGCCCAGAAAGTCTCCATGAGGCCTGAGAATGCAGGAGACCAGCCCACACACCCTTTCTCAAGGCCCCTACAGATCAATCCCAAAGCAGTTGTTCTTGTAAGACCCTCTTGGTTTCAGATCTAGCCACCACAGCAGCTCCAGACTCTCCTGGCCCCTCTGATGACTCCCCCAGAAGAAGAGGCCACATGGCCACCCCCACGAGATAGCCACACACATGCCCCATCCAGACCCTCAGGACACAGTCTCCCATGAAGCCCTGGCCCAGGGCCCAAAGGCAGAGTTGGAGCAAATCGGTCAGGAAATCTGCCTCGTCCTGGGCCCTCAGCCTCAGGGCACCAC
Organism: Lipotes vexillifer; assembly: GCF_000442215.2. Taxonomy (NCBI): domain Eukaryota; kingdom Metazoa; phylum Chordata; class Mammalia; order Artiodactyla; family Lipotidae; genus Lipotes; species Lipotes vexillifer. The sequence continues at coordinate 1,044,143 of NW_006789913.1, read as the reverse complement.
TTCCTCTTGGAGAGGCTTCTGAGCATCTGATGAGATCAAATACGAACGTGCTCTGTGCACCGTTAAAACACCCTGCAAACACCAGGAGACTTTAAGGGGGAATATCCAGGAAAGTGATTGTGTGCTGGACTAGCAAGAGAGGCACTCCGGAGGCTCCCAGGAGAATTCTACAGGGAATGGTGCGACCCAGGAAAGATTCCAGGGAAACGGGGCCAGTGCCAGCAACGGAGGCGGGCTTGCCTGGGAAAGACACCCCACATGCAGCCTGCTCTGCTAGAGAGGGCTCACTGCCAGGAACGGGCCACACGGAGATTAGCTGTGGCAGGGACTGGCCAAGGGAAGCAGGGACTCGGCCCTTCAACTGCTCTACCCGCAGAGAGTAGAGGAAGAAATGGCCCCCAGCCTTCAGCAGGCACCAGCTCCCAGCAGGACTCAGCTCCCGGGAGCACAGCAGGGGCTCGTGCCAGGGATGGCTAGCAGGAAGGGCAGGTAACTGGGGGTGGGCTGCACCAGACAGATGGCCCTGCCTGTTGGGGGGAGATGCCAGGGTCTGTGGGAACCCCGATGGGCTGGATTGGGCACCCTCAACCCTCTTCACCACAGCTGAGGAAGACCACAAACCCGCCAGGTCTTGCTACCCTGTCCCCACAGTGGAGAGACCAGATGCCAGAACAGAATTCCTCACCCTGCTGTCCCCACCCCTATCCAACAGTGATTGTCAAAATACTTAACAGTGCATGAAAAGATGCTCAACATCTCTAATCATTAGAGAAATGAAAATCAAAACTACAATGAGGTACCAGCTCACATCGGTCAGAATGGCCATTACTTCAGTCTACAAATAACAAATGCTGGAGAGGGTGTGGAGAAAAGGGAACCCTCTTGCACTGTTGGTGGGAATGTAAATTGGTACAGCCACTATGGAGGACAGTATAGAGGTTCCTTAAAAAACTAAAAATAGAACTACCATATGACCAGCAATCCTACTACTGGTCATACATCCGGAGAATACCATAATGCAAAAGGATGCATGCACCCCATTTTTCATTGCAGCACTATTTACAATAGCCAGGACATGGAAGCAACCTAAATGTCCATGAACAGAGCAATGGATGAAGAAGATGTGGTACATATATACAATGGAATATTACTCAGTCATAAAAAGGAATGAAATAGGGACTTCCCTGGCAGCCCGGTGGTTGGGATGCCACGCTTCCACAGCAGGGGGTGCGCGTTGATCCCTGGTCAGGGAACTAAGATCCCGCATGCTGTGCAGTTCAGCCAAAAAATAGGGAAAAAATTAAACGAACAAAATAATGCCATTTGCAGCAACATGGATGGACCTGGAGATTATCATACTAAGTGAAGCCAGACAGAGAAAGACAAATATCATACGTTATCCCTTATATGTGGAATCTAAAAAAAGGGTACAGATGAACGTATCTACAAAACAAAAATAGAGTCACAGATGTAGAAAACAAACTTATGGTTACCAGGGGTTAAAGTGGGGAGGGATAAATTGGGAGATTGGGACTGGCATACACACACTCCTATATATAAAATAGATAACAAATAAGGACCTGATGTATAGCACAGGGAACTCTACTGAGTACTCTATAATGGCCTATATGGGAAAAAAAACTAAAAAAGAGTGGCTACGGGGCTTCCCTGGTGGTGCAGTGGTTGAGAGTCTGCCTGCCGATGCAGGGGACACGGGTTTGTGCCCCGGTCCAGGAGGATCCTACATGCCACGGAGCGGCTGGGCCCATGAGCCATGGCCGCTGAGCCTGCGCGTCCGGAGCCTGTGCTCCACAACGGGAGAGGCTGCAACAGTGAGAGGCCCACATACTGCAAAAAAAAAAAAAAGAGTGGCTACGTGTATATGTATGACTGATTCACTTTGCTGTACACCTGACACTAACACAACATTGTAAATCAACTATGCTCCAATAAAAATTAAAAAGAAAAAAAAAGAATGCGTAGGAATTCTCCAAGTGTAAAATGTGTGTAGAGTAGCATCTTTTACAAACACACACACACACAAATTTAACAACAGATACACCTCACAGTGGAGGCAGGAGTCCCACAAGCTGCCAAGTGAGAGTGACTCAGGCACCATCCCACAGCCACAGCTTCAGGGGCCCACGAGTGCATCTGGGAACTCCGGCACCATCTCTGGGGAAGTGGTCTTCCCACCAGGGTCCAGGTGTGCACCCTGGTCGGTGGACACACAGACACAGGGGTCAGCCCGAGGACAGCAGCACTGATGGTGTGTGAGCCAGTGAGCACAAGGTCAACCCCTGATGGGGTCCACACAGGGTTTCTGGGGGCCAAAGTGGCTGGGGGTTCTCAGGGAGCTTGGGGCCCCAGCCATTTCCAAATAGCATCTAGTGTTTCAGTATAGAGGTTCCTTAAAAAACTAAAAATAGAGCTACCATATGACCCAACAATCCCACTACTGGGCATATACCCTGAGAAAACCATAATTCAAAGAGCCATGTACCACAATGTTCATTGCAGCTCTATTTACAATAGCCAGGACATGGAAGCAACCTAAGTGTCCATCAACAGATGAATGGGTAAAGAAGATGTGGCACATATATACAATGGAATATTACTCAGCCATAAAAAGAAACGAAATTGAGCTATTTGTAGTGAGGTGGATGGACCTAGAGTCTGTCATACAGAGTGAAGTAAGTCACAAAGAGAAAAACAAATACTGTATGCTAACACATATATATGGAATCTAAAAAAAGAAAACAAGAAAATAAATGGTCAGAAGAACCTAGGGGCAAGACAGGAATAAAGACACAGACCTACTAGAGAATGGAGTTGAGGATACGGGGAGGGGGAATAGTAAGACAGTGGCATGGACATATATACACTTCAAAACATAAAATAGATAGCTAGTGGGAAGCAGCTGCATAGCACAGGGAGATCAGCTTGGTGTTTTGTGACCACCTAGAGGGGTGGGATAGGGAGGGTGGGAGGGAGGGAGATGTAAGAGGGAAGAGATATGGGGTCATATGTAAATGTATAACTGATTCACTTTGTTATAAAGCAGAAACTAACACACCATTGTAAAGCAATTATACTCCAATAAAGATGTTAATAAATAAATATAAAATAAAATGCTGAGATTTAAAAGAAAGAAAAGATAGTATCTAGTGTTTCAAAATTGTAGTAACTGGTACTGCCATACTTGGCACAGAGGCTGACTATCCAGCCTGCCCTTCCCCATTTCAAGCTCTTCCTGACACCCTACTATCCATCTCCCATGTGGGAAGCTCCCAGGGCAGAGGACTGGAGTATGAGCCATCCACCCACCCCTGCAACCCGCTTCCCCAGATCCCAAATATTAAAGACATCCTAGCCTTGCCCGTGACAAAGCAGGGCCCCGTCCTTATATTTCTACCCGACTTTACACTTTTCACGGTCACAATTTAATGTGAGCCTTGTGACAAACAGCCAAGTTTGGTGCCAGACAAGAAGCGAGGGATGGGAAAACTAAGCCCCGGCAAAGGAGGAGGTGCTGCAGCAAACCCCTCAGCTCTCACGTCTGTAAAGCCTTAAGAGAACCTGAAGGTTATCTTCCAGCCCAAGAATCATTAACTGTTCATCCCACCCCTGGGTCTTACTCAGCCCTTCTTATCCAACTCCTCCCTCATGCAGGCCCTGCTGTGAAGTACACTATGCAGTCTGCACCAAGACTTCTTCCCTGTTCCCTCCTGCCTCACCTACACCTGGATGTGGAAGGAGACTCAAGAGTTGAAAGATCCCTCAAGGCCTATTCTGCCCAAGCTGCTGCTAAGGACAAAGAATTGACTTGTCCAAGGCCCTGGTGAGTGAGAGACTGAGATGAGAGATAGAACCATATCTGACTCCTGTCCAGTGTGCTTTTCCTTGTAGCACAGGTGGGAGTGTAGCCCTGCAGACCCAGGAAGGACCCTCTTCCCTCTGAGCAGGAAGGAAGTCTCTCTCCTCAGTTCCTGCCAAGATATGGGTCCTGACCAAGCATTAGGCCAGCTGAAGCCCTTGGGAAACAATACAGGCTAAAGAGAGGATCATCCTGGGCAGAACTGAAAATACAACAGGCGACCTGGAGGGGTTTTGTTTGCTTGCTTTGTTTTATTTTGTTTGTGGGGGTGGGGAGGAGTTGTGACAACAGTACCACCGGGGTGGGTCTCCCCTAGCTTCCTTACAGCAATCTGCCTCCAGTGCCACCTCTGTACCTTCAGGAACAGAGTAGCCATGATTGCCACCCAAGTTAATTTCATCACAACCAAGTCAAAAGTTACAATGCTGGGGGGCTTCCCTGGTGGCGCAGTAATTGAGAAACCACCTGCCAATGCAGGGGACACGGGTTCGAGCCCTGGTCCGGGAAGATCCCACATGCCGCGGAGCAACTAAGCCCGTGCGCCACCACTACTGAGCCTGCGCTCTAGAGCCCGTGAGTCACAACTACTGAGCCCGTGAGCCACAACTACTGAAGCCTGTGCACCTAGAGCCCATGCTTTGCAACAAAAGAAGCACCGCAATGAGAAGCCCGCGCACCGCAACGAGGAGTAGCCCCTGCTCGCCACACTAGAGAAAGCCCACACCCAGCAATGAAGACCCAATGCAGCCATAAATAAATAAATAAATAAATGTTACAGTGCTGGTTGTAACCTTAGAAGCTAGGCCAAGGGCAGAGGGGAACTGAGGATGTATAGAACTGCCTCCCCCACTATGCAAACCTCTGCCTGGGAACCACAACAGTGCTGCCATCCATTCTAGCACACTGCACCCACTGCCTAATTCCAAAATGGCTAGCCTGCTCCCCAAGCCAGGCGTTTCCTAAGAACTCTCCCCTTCAGAGTTCTCACCCTAGTCACAAACTCAGAAGAGGTCCTGAAGCAGCCAACTTTGATCTTAGATGATGACGTGGGTATTTAAAAATGTGCTAAAGTTCCTTTGTAATCCATGTCACTCACACCTTAATGTATTTAAATATGTAAAAGGGAATATTTGAAAGGGAAATTTTTTTAATTTTATAAAATATAGCATTTTAAAGAGTCAAAGAGGTAACTTTTGACCAATTTCATTTTTTAGCCAAGACTTGGCTTCTTGACCTTTTCTACATAGCAGCCAAATCTTCCCTATCCCACTGCAGTCAAACATGACCCTAAGAGCAGAGGTCTGGGGGTGGGGGTAGGGCTGTGGAGGAAGAACGGAGTAATGCATAGTGCACTGGTTACTATTGTTAGGAAGCCATCTGCAAACAGACATCAGCACGTGCCAATGCAATGTAACAGTGCAGGTAGCAGGCAGCAGGCAGCACAGCATAAAGAGTGAGGCCTTAGGTGTAAGGAAAGACGAGCTATTCGCAGAGGGACAGCATTATAGCTTTCTGGACCAAGGGGATAAGGATACAGCAGAAAGGGAAGACAGGCAGCACTAGGCCCCCACTCAGAACGCCTGAGGCCAAACAGAGCATCACAAGCACAGCCCTTGTCTGTTAAGCGATGGGCACATGCTCCTGCAAGGCCACCCTGAAGCCCACAGGCTCTGTTCCCCAAGATAGTCAGGCTACTTGGAGAGTTGATACACATCCTGAGACCCGGGATACTCTCACCTGTGTGGCTAACAAGTGAAAGTATAGGCTTTAAGATGAGGCTTAGACATCCTGGATTGATTTTGTTATTTTTCCTTTGGCAAGGGGTGGAGAAAATTAACTGGGTTTAAAGCTAGAACAGAAAAAATAGTCATTGAGAAAAACCAACTACTGCCAGGTTATAAGGTGGAAAAATTAAACTGAGGCATCTACAAATCTTAAAGCCAAGACCTTCTCCTACAGCTCTACCAGCCTCGGACCGTGGTTTCAAGCCTTCAGAGTTACTCTTAAAACAGCCGAGTGAGCAAGCAGAAGGATCGGTGCTGCATCTGGCAGGCAACCCTGTGCCCCAGGTCCCACCCTACTGGCTTCTGTCCACTAACCTGGAAGGTTAGCAACGGCCTTCCCTGATGGCACCCGCTCCAAGCCCGCCCAGGCCGCCGGCAAGGGCCCGTCTGGGTCTGGGCGGCGGTGCCACCCTCGGCTCCAGCCGGCTGCCCCGCCCGCGTCATTCCGTGGACTCAGGCGCCCCCGCGCGGCCACGGGCGGGTGGCGCACCTGCCTCGAGTGCCCTGGGTCCCGGCGGCGGGTCCCCGAGGCCTAGTGCTCGCGGGCGCGCCGCCAGCCCGGCGGTTCAAGACGCCGCTAGTCGCCCCCGGGCCTCGTCAGCGCGCGGCGGGTCCGCTGTTTGCGAGGTGGCCTGGCTCCCCGGGGCTGAGGCGGCTGCGGCCGGCCGGGCAGAGCTAAAGAGCCCCGCGGGAGCGCGGCGGCCAGAGAAGCTCGGCCTTGGCAACCTGGCTGGGCGAAGCCGCCAGAGGCCGTCTCCTAGCAACGCAGACGCCAGCTGCAGAGCTTCCGCAGATTCCCACTAGGCGTGTCCATCGCTGCCCCAGGCTGTACACCGGGAGCCCTCCCATACCGCCCCCCTCCCCCCTCCCCTCGGCTCGGCTGCCACCGAGGACTAAGCTGGGGACCCCGGTGCACTCTCCCTCGCCCCACCCAAACCGATGACCCTAAAAGGGAAAGTCTGTGGCGCCCTCAGTCCTCAGCTGGAGCTGTGTGGGTGCTCTAGCCATACTCATGAAATTGAAGGGGCTCGGGAGCTACTTGCTAGCCTCCCTGAGCTCTGCTTATTTGAATCGGGGTAATAGGGTTGCTGTACGATAATGCGCATACTGCCCATTTACCATTAGCTAGGAATTATGCTGGGTGCATTGTTACACCAGTTACCTCGTTTAGTCTTCATACCAACGCTGACGGGACCTGTCAGATGCATACCGTTATTTCCATTTCACAGATAGGAACACTGAGGCCTGGGATCACAATGACTTGACTGGAAGGCACACAGCCAGGAAGTGACTCAAAGCCAAAGTTCTTTACTTCAGTGTTTTCATGTGTCTTCCAGGCCTCACAACCCACACAGATGCTACTCAGAGCAAGGGATTCCATGGCCCAATAATTTGGAGAAACACTGGATACTGTATCTCCCTCTGCTTTTGTGGAGGCTGACAATACATTTTAGTGAATTAGAGCCTCTCAGAGAAGAAAACTGTTTGCCTTCGTTTAATTCAGTGTTTTCCAAACTAAGTTGAACAGAAAACCTCTTCTTTAAAAGACACTCTTGGCATCCTGTGGAACTGTGTTGCATGAAATAAACTTTGGAACACACTTGCCTCCCTATTCTCCAATGAAAGGATAGATGTGGAAGTTCCTGGAAAGTGACACTGAAAAGTGATTGTAGAGCTATGAGGGCACGGATTATTATTATTGTTATTGTTATCATCATCATGTGCTTCATTATTTTTTAGGGATCCTGTTTGTGGCCTTTTGGCCACTCTGTAGTGCCGGATAATAATAATAACTAACATTTACTGATCACTTACTATGTACCAAGCACTGCTCTAAGTGCTTTGTATGTATTAACTAACTTATACCTTACAATTACCCAGGTGTTATCCCCACCCGGCAGAAAAAAAAAGGCGGGGGCATGAGACCATGATGATTAAATAAGTAAGAGATGTAAAATTCTTAGAAGAAAGCACTTGGAATTACTACAAGCATTTGCTATTATCATTATTCCTATTTTACTGAGGAGGAAACTGAGGCACAGAAAAATTAAGTATCTTGCTCTAGGTCACACTGGTAGTGAGTGGATTGAAACCCAGGCAGCCTGGGGGCAGGGCCTATGCTGGTAACCACTATACAGTCTGCCTCTCTGCCAGAGGTGGAGGGGACACCCTGGATCTGGGCCCTCATCAGCAAAGCCAGCATTGCCTGTGACAGCATCTCTTCTCTATCTAGGGCCACATCCCCCATCCTGCCCATGCCATCTGCCTGTCATAACAACCACAAGCTCCCTCATGGGAGAAGAAAGGGGACAAGACTTGGGGTTAGACAACACTGGATTGGACCCCAGCCTCACCATTTACTGACTGGGATCTTAGACAGGTAACTTAACCATGAATTTTCTCTTCAGTGAAAAGAGAGCACCGTCTGTCATTGCTAATTATTAGAGAAATGCAAATCAAAACTACAGTGAGGTACCACCTCACACCAGTCAGAATGGCCATCATTTAAAAGTCTACAAAAAACAAATGCTGGAGAGGGTGTGGAGAAAAGGGAACCCTCCTACACTGTTGGTGGGAATGTAAATTGGTGCAGCCACTATGGAAAACAGTATGGAGGTTCCTCAAAAAACTAAAAATAGAGTTACCACATGACCCAGCAATCCCACTCCTGGGCATATACCCAGAGAAAACTATAATTCAAAAAGATACATGTACCCCAATATTCGTAGCAGCACTATTCATAATAGCCAAGACATGGAAACAACCTAAACGTCCATCAACAGAGGAATGGATAAAGAAGATGTGGTATATATATACAATGGAATACTACTCAGTCATAACAAAGAATGAAATAATGCCATTTGCAGCAACATGGATGGACCAAGATATTATCATACCAAGTGAAGTAAGTCAGAAAGAGGAAGACAAATACCCTGTATCACTTATATGTGGAATCTAAAACATGACACAAATCAACCTATCTATGAAACAGAAACAGACTCACAGACCTAGAGAACAGACTTGTGGTAGGGGAGTGGGGAGAGAATGGATTGGGAGTTTGGGATTAGCAGATACAAACTATTATATATGGAATGGATGAACAACAAGATCCTACTGTATAGCACAGGGAACTATATTCAATATCCTCTAATAAACCATAATGGAAAAGAATATAAAAAAGAATATACATATATATGTATAACTGAATCACTTTGTTGTACAGGAGAAATTAACACAACTTTGTAAATAACTATACTTCAATAAAATAATTTTTTTAAAAAAGAGAGCACCATCTACCTCACAGGTTTGTGTGAGGATGGACTGAGATAATGGATATAAAGCACTTAGCACAGGGCCCAACCTAGTCTAAGCACTCAATAAATGATGGCCCCTTCCACCTCTTCTGAGAAGACTTCCCTGACTGTGTGTGCCTCCCTCCACCCCCACGCAGGTCAGGACCTCTCTGCTGTGTCCCTGGCTTATCCCCACCTCAGCCTGCCACACCTCCTGGTCTTGAAATTATGGTTTTATTTCACAAAATTGAGCCCCAAAGTCAGTCTCATTCACAGCTATATCCCCAGGGCCTAGCACACCAAGCTCAGCACATAGTAGGAGCCAAATTTTTTAGTTTTTTTGTTTATTTTTTATCAATTTTTACTGGAGTGTGGTTGCTTTACAATGTTGTGTTAGCCTCCACTGCACAACAAAATGAATCAGCCATACACGTACAGATATCCCCTCCCTTTTGGACTTCCCTCCCATTTAGGTTACCACAGTGTATTAGGTAGAGTTCCCTGTGCTATACATTATGTTCCCATCAGTTGTCTATTTTATACATAGTATCAATAATGTATATGTGTCAATCCCAGTCTCCCAATTCCTCCCTCCCCACCCCTTTCCCCCTTGGTATCCATGCATTTGTTCTCTACGTCTATGTCTCTATTTCTGCTTTTCAAATAAGATCATATATACCATTTTTCTAGATTTCACATATATGTGTTATTATACGATATTTGCTTTTCTCTTTCTGACTTACTTCACTCTGTGTGACACTCTCTAGGTCCATCCACGTCTCTACAAATGACCCAATTTCATTCCTTTTTATGGCTGAGTAATATTCCATTGTATATATGTACCACATCTTCTTTATCCATTCCCCTGTTGATGGACATTAAGGTTGCTTCCATGTCCTGGCCATTGTAAATAGTGCTGCTATAAACATTGGGGTGCATGTGGTTTTATTAATTATGGTTTTCTCTGGGTATATGCCCAGTAGTGGGATTGTTAGGTCATATGGTAATTCTATTTTTAGTTTTTTAAGGAACCTCCATAATGTATTCCATAGTAGCTGTATCAATTTACATTCCCACCAACAGCATATGAGGTTTCCCTTTTCATTAGGAACCCAAATAATGTTTGCTGACTTAATGATTGAATTATAACAAGAGATATAGCTAATATTAATTGAGAACCCACTGTGAACTAGGCCCCGTTCTAAATATTTTATAGATTCTAACTCATTTAATACAACAACCATTTGAAGAAAGCACTATTGCTTTTCCATTTGAGGAAACAGACACAGAGATGTGTCTTATAAATGTGGAGATAGAATCTGAACCCAGAGATAGAATCTGAACCCAGAGATAGAATCTGAACCCAGGACTTCCCTGGTGGCACAGTGGTTAAGAATCTGCCAGCCAATGCAGGGGACACGGGTTCGAGCCCTGGTCCAGGAAGATCCCACATGTCGCGGAGCAACTAAGCCTGTGTGCCACAACTACTGAGCCTGTGCGCCTAGAGCCCGTGCTCTGCAACAAGAGAAACTACCACAGTGAGAAGCCCGTGCACTGCAAGGAAGAGTAGCCCCCATTGCTGCAACTAGAGAAAGCCCATGCACAGCAACAAAGACCCAACACAGCCAAAAATAAATAAATTTATTTTTTTTTAAAAAAGAGAAGACTCTGAACCCAGTTAGTCTGGCTTTAGAGCCTGTAAGCTAAACCACAATAAAAAAGTGAACAGATGGATGCCTACCTACCCGCATGGTTGCTGAGAAGTCCAAAAGATACTAAAAGTCTTACATGTGCACAGAGGTTTATTGTCATGAGTTCCCAGAAAAGGAAGGAATCCCTGGTTCAAGGCCTGCTCCTCCCAGGCCTTGGTTTCCCCATCTATGAAATAAAGGTTGGACTTATTATATATCAAGGCTCTTACACTCATGATGATGCTTGTCTGCAGGCCTAGAAGGCAGGGAAGGAGAGCGGGAAAGGGAGGTTGGGCCAAAAGAAACCTAGAAACAGCACAAGAGCTTGGTGGGCCCAGCCTGGAGCAGAGGGCAGGCCAGGAGCCAGCAGAGCAGCAAGAGTCCCCACTGCTGCCTCTGTGAGCACCCAGGTCAGAGGTGGCTTAATTCAGCTAGGAGCGGGGGTCAGGGTCAAGGTCCCAGCCAGGCTACTGTGATAATAATAACTAAGGGCAATAATGACCATTCACAGGTAGCCAGCACTTTACAGTTTGCATTATCTCACCTGGGTCTCATGCCAACCCTGTGATTATCACCCCTGAGAACTAAGGCCTAGAGAGGACTAGGTCTTGCCCAGGGTCACACAGTGTCTCAGCATCTAGACCTCACATGACCCATCTTGTTGATTGATCAATTTAAATTGCAATAAGCCATAGTCCAGATATTGCTCTGGCTCTTTAAGGAGGGAGTGAGCAGGACCCAGGTGGCATGGCTGGACCAGAGCCAAGTGAAAGAAGTAGCCTTTCCCACTCATTAAAAGTTTGGCCAGGCAAGAAAAGTGGGCACATGTGGGCAGGCAGAGCTCCTTGGGGCTCAGGCCACCGCTGGACCCAGCGCCAGGCTCAGGCTGCTGTAACTGGGCCCCACGTGTCCTGCTGAGCCTTTGTCCCCTGGGGAGCCTCACAGGCCACCAAGGTCCAGCTCATTATGGCCTAATTCGTGGCAAATCACTCAGCCAACCTCAGGGACGCAGAGTGATGAGCTCAGAGTGAGAAAAGTTTGAGCCGCCAAAACTTTCTCCGCAGTGGCCCAAACTTTCCCAGCCCTTGGGGCACCGAGGTCCCTGTTAGTGCCCAGGTTTCTCCAAGATGCCCAGGCCCAGGTGCACCACTGATACACTGCTGTCACGCTGGGGCTGGTATAACCCTCAGCTGTAACCTGGTTGTCTGAGGCACCTCCCGGCTCCCCAGAGCCTCATGGATGCCCTCAGTCTGGGGAGGGTTGCCCTAGCTCTGTCCTCCACTCGCCCACCCCATCCCAGGACACTTGGTGGGACAGCACACCCTCCACACCCGGGGAGCAGGGTCTGGGCCCTCCTCCGAGCAGAGAACTACAATCCTGACAGGGAAGAGATGCCTGGCAGTCAACATGACCATGGGCCTCCCAACCCCAAGGCAGTTCACCGAGGCCCTCCCCGTTAGCCCATTTTTTCCTCACACCAGCCTCAGGAGAGAGGCAGGAAGGGTGATGTAAAGATGATGACAGTGGCAAACAAAAGGTCACTATCTCAGAGCTAAACATCTTCTATGCATCAGCCCACGTGCCCTTCAGATAAGCCCCATGAAGTGGGAATTACTATCCCTATTTCATAGATAAGTAAGCTGAGACTCAGAGATAAGTTCACACACCTCATACAAGCTTTTCCTGTATGAACATACTAGCTTTGAAGTGAGACTAATTTGGGCTCAAATCCCTGCCATTTACCAGCTGTGTAAACTTATGTAACTTACCTAACTTCTCTGAGTCTTTGTTTCTTCATCTATAAATTGGGGAGGTCATATCTGTTTCATGAGATTGTGAGGTTAAAGACAACGTATATAAACTGCCAATCACAGTCCTGGCCCAGGGTAAACATTCATTAAATGACTGATTGCTCAGTGGAATGAAAAAAGCACAGGATTTGGAGCCAGCAATTCAAAAAATATGTTTGCCCCCTTGATCCGTGCCAGGCTCTGTCCCAGGCCCTAGAGTTTGCAGGGTCAATTAGAGGCTCTCCCTGCCCTCCCCAAGCTGGATGAGACCAGGAAATAAGTGCACTGGGAGGGGAGGACAGCTCAGCGGTCAGTCTGAGATGTCACTTGGCCTCTCCAAGCCCAGCTTTATCATTTGTTAAATGAGATACCTTCCCCGAAGGGTTATCATGAGAGCTGGGTGCCATGACGAAGGTGAGCATGGTCGGTAGATTCTAGAGCCATATAGAAATATCCCTACAGTTCCACAGATGAGGAAGCTGAGGTCCGGGGACCTCCCATCATTACCCAAGGTCACCCAACTGGTGGTGTCCAAGCCCAGAATGAATCCCAGGGTTTTTCTACCCAGACAATGCTCGACACCCTGGCAGGAATGGCAGCCTTCCTCAGCCTTCCACCTCCAGACTCCCTGGCCAGCAGGCAAGATGTGTAGGGCAGACCCTACCTCTTCCCAGGGGCTCACAGTTGCGGGTCAGTAAGACAAGCAGGAGATACTCAAAATACAAGGGGAAAGGGAACACAGCCTGGGGGCATCCAGAGAGAGTGAGGGCTGACAGCTGCCTCCACTGTCTCTCTCTGCTCAGACATATACCTGTGAGCTCCAGGACCCCCCCCTCCTCTGCTTCCTTTGCCACCAGATAACCCCACAATTTATGCAGAAGCAGAAAAAGCCTGCTGTAGACACACTACTTCAAGACGTGTCCCAAAGCCCCCTTCCAATCAGATGGGGGCCCCACAGTCTCTCTGAGAGAGAAAATCTCATGGGCCCTCCACTCTCTGCCCCTTAGGAAAGGTCTGAGCTCAGTGTGATGGGTCATCATGATGGACCAGAGCTGGGCCTGAATAGCTCTGACCTCTGTTCCCCTGCAGGACTTGATCCTAGGTGAAAGCAGAAGGGAGCTGGGCTTGGGACTTTCTCAGGCCCCTGAATCATTGGTGGCCACAGACTTCCCCTTCCAGAAGAACCAAGCCTGCAGGAGAAGTCGGAGACTATGGGGGAGGGAGGGGGCTGAGGACCTGGATGGGAAGGTCTGAGGAGGTGACCCAGGTTGGTCCCAGGGCCCCTGGGGGAGATTTGGAGAGAGCTGAGGATGCGCGTGCACGCGCACACACACACACACACACACACACACACACACACATTAAATGTGGAAACCAGCAGCAGTGGCGTTCAAGTCAGACAGCCCAAGTTCAGGTCCCAGCTCTGCCACTTACAGGCTGCATGGCTTTGGACAAGTGTGTGGCCTTTACCGGTTTCCTTCTCTATAAAATGTGGGGGCCAACCACACACGGATTGTGAGGATTAGAGAGAAAGTCTTAGCCAATATTTATAGAGTCCACAGTGTTAGTAACTGTGCTGAATAAGTTATAGACGTTACCACATTTGATCCTTAGAACATCACTGCGAGGCTTTGCTTGTTCACAGCTCTATACTTCACCTAGCCTACTGGGTGCTCAATAAATACATATTGAATGAATGAGTGAATGAAGATGGGATTGGTGTTATTATTATGCCCATTTTTCAGGAGAGCACACTGAGGCTCAAGAGAGCAGGCAACTTGCTAGGGCCACACAGAGCCAGGTCTCCTGTCCCAGGCCCTGACACCAGTGTGTTCTGACTGACTCAGGCTCACAGGGTGGGGGCTGTGTGCACCAGGAACGTCCAAGGATGAGGCATCTCTAACTAGCCCTGCCAGGCACAGAATCCTCTTTCCCCCAGACAGACTGCAGCACAGGCCTGAACCGAGGCAGCCTCTGCCTGACATGGTGCTTGGGTTCCACCTTGTGGCTATTCTGGGTAGTGCAGGCTGCACCTGGCCTGGCCAGAAGGCCTCACCGTGCGGAGGAAGGTCAGCCCTGCATGCAGAGAGCTGTCAGTCTACAGATCCTGGGCAAGGTCCCCAGCCCAGACATGAACAGGGAAGGACAGGCTGCTCCAAAAGCTTCTCTCAGAGACCAAAGGGCACCTAGAGCCAAATAATTTGTTTATGGCTAGGTCAGGCAGAGAATGGGGCAGGTGGTGCTCATGTGTCTAGCAGGGGCCTATGGCCTCTGACTTTCTGGACCACCAACCCCAGATGGCCCCTCACTTGCCTGTCTCACAAACCACACACACAGGGGCCATATCAGGCCACTTGCCAGATTTCCCACTGCCACAGCCTGAGGTCTTTGGGTCTACAGCCTGGTTTCTTAGGACTGGGGTGTTCAGCTCAAATGACCCTCAGAGTGGAGAGTTCCCTCTCCTTCCTTATGAATATGAGGCCCACAGGGGGATGGGCCCTGGCCAGGTAGTCCCAGAACCCAGGCCTCCAGACTGTCAAACCAGTGGATTCTCAATAAGGACCCCCTTTTCCTACAAATCAAACAGCAGAGCAAGTACTGAGATTCAGACACGCATTCATTCAATCTGAGACCTGCCCTCATGGACTGACAGTCTATAGAGTGCCTCCTTCCCATTTCCCATTCTTGCAGGAGACGGGGGCTACCACCAGCCTTGGCCAGGTCAGGCATCTTATGGGTCTGGGGATCAGAACCAGACTTGACTTCAAGTCCCAACTCTGCCACTTACTAATGCCGAGGCTTGGCCAATAGCCACCTCTCTGAGACTCAGTTTCTTCATCTGTAAGATGGGTTTAATGATTACCACCTTGCAAGGGGTTGTTTTAAATGAGATGTGACATGTAACACCCCAGGTACGAGACCTGGCCAGGGCAGGAGCTAGTTGAATGAGCTACTCCTTCCCTCTAGCCCCCGGCCAGCCAGGGGAGGGGTCACTGAGAGAGCTTAGAGGAGGCTGAAGACTCCAGCCACAACTGATAAGTAGCCAAAGACAGACCCCAGGCTTAGGCAAATCAGGTCTGACCCTTCAGAGTCAGGCAGCTGGTGTCCCATCTTTCTCAGGCCCAGGTATTCTTCCTTTGGGCTCAAAGATGGACCCACAGGTGAGTCTGCTGACAAGGCTGTGCCTGGTATAGGGAACCACCCTGGCTGGAGGTCTGCCCCCACCCCCTGCTCTGCCCCCTACCCTGTGCTAAAAGACTGCTAGTCAGGCCCCTCTCTCTAGCCAAGGCACGGTGGGCCCCAGAAGCCTGTCTGGAGACACCAGCCTGCTCCCTGAAGAGGAGATTTAAGAGCTGCCCCGTTGGGAAAGGAAGCCCTCTCTCCTAGGCGAAGGCCCACTGACCTGCCACCCTTGGAAGGTTTCCCCCGCCCCTTCCCAAGAGGAGGAGCTAAGTGTGGAGAGGCCAGGGGTCTGCCTGAGGTGACAGAGAGTCATCTTCAAGACTGGACACAGCAAGGTGAGCAAGAGGAGGGAAACTGGGCTAGTCCTGGTCCATGCCCATCACACACAGAGAGAAACTACCACAACATCCCCAGTACTGAGGGGACCTCCAGCTCCCCAGTAACCAGAGTGGCCTCAGGAGTCAGGAGGAGCCAGGGGACCAGCTCCAGGCCCCGTTCTGTTACCAAGCAGCTGCAACACTGCTGGCTCCAAGCCTCAGCTCCCTCAGCCATAAAGTGGTGCCTCCTACCTCCCCGGTGTGACGGGGAAATCAAATCAGTTGAGGAACATGAAAGAGGGTAGATCTTATGTTAGGTGTTAGGCTACATCACAAAAAATAATTATAATAAGTAAATAAATAGGCAGGAGGAAACTTTTGGAGGTGATGATATGTTTATGGCATAGATTGTGGTGATGGTGTCATGGGTATATACAATCAACCCTTGAACAACGCAGGACTTAGAGATACACACCCTCTGCACAGATGAAAATACATGAAAAACTTATAGTCGGCCCTCTGTACCCACAGTTGTACACCTGTGAATTCAACCAACTGCAGATTGTATCATACTGTGGTATTTACTATTGAAAAAAAAAATCCACATATAAGCGTACCCATGCAGTTCAAACCTATGTTGTTCAAGGGTCAATTGTATTTATCACCAAATTCATCTGGTTAAATACATTAAATATGTACAGCTTTTTGTATGTCAATCATAACTCCATGAAGTTGTTTAAAAAAAAAAAAACAGCTATCTCAATCCTGAGGAAAAAGAACAAAGCAGGAGGCATAACCCTCCTTCTGGGGACTTCAGCCAATACTACAAAGATACACTAATCAAAACAGCATGGTGTTGGCACAAAAACAGACATATGGATCAATGGAACAAAATAGAGAGCCCAGAAATAAAACCACACACCTATGGTCAATTCATCTTCAACAAAGGAGGCAAGAGTATACAATGGAGAAAAGACAGTCTCTTCAGCAAGTGGTATTGGGAAAGTTGGAGAGCCACATATAAATCAATGAAGTTAGAACACACCCTCACACCATACACAAAAATAAACTCAAAATGGTTTAAAGAGGGAATTTCCTGGCGGTCCAGTGGTTAGAACTTGGCGCTTTCACTGCCGAGCGCCCAGGTTCAATCCCTGGTTGGGGAACTAACATCCCACAAGCCACACAGTGCGGCCAAAAACAAAAAAAATGTTTAAAGACTTAAATATAAGACATGACATCATAAGACTCCTAGAAGAGAACATAGGCAAAACATTCTCTGACGTAAATCGTACCAATGTTTTCTTATGTCAATCTCCATGGCAATAGAAATAAAAGCAAAAATAAACAAATGGGACCTAATCAAACTTATAAGCTTTCGTACAGCAAAGGAAACCATAAACAAAACGAAAAGACGACCCTCAGAATGGGAGGTAATATTTGCAAATGATGTGACCAACAAGGGCTTAATTTCCAAAAATATACAAACAGCTCAAAAAATTCAATAACAAAAACACAAACAACCCAATTGAAAAATGAGCAGAAGACCTAAATAGACATTTCCCCAAAAACACACAGATGGCCAACAGACACGTGAAAAGATGCTCAACATTGCTAATTATTAGAGAAATTCAAATCAAAACTACAATGAGGTACCAGCTCACATCGGTCAGAATGGCCATTATTTCAGTCTACAAATAACAAATGCTGGAGAGGGTGTGGAGAAAAGGGAACCCTCCTACACTGTTGGTGAGAATGTAAATTGGTGCATCCGTTATGGAAAACAGTATGGAGGTTCCCAAAACTAAAAATAGAGCTACCATATGATCCAGCAATCCCACTCCTGGGCGTATATCTGGAGAAAAACATGGTTCAAAAGGATACATGTAGGGACTTCCCTGGTGGCACAGTGGTTAAGAATCTACTTGCCAATTCAGGGGACACGGGTTCAAGCCCTGGTCCAGGAAGATCCCACATGCCACGGAGCATCTAAGCCCGGTCACCACAACTACTGAGCCTGTGCTCTAGAGCCTGCGTGCCACGACTACTAAAGCCCACACGCCTAGAGCCTATGCTCCACAACAAGAGAAGCCACCACAATAAGAAGCCCACATACTGCAACAAAGAGTAACCCCCATTCACCGCAACTAAAGAAAGCCGGCATGCAGCCAAAAAATAAATAAATAAAAGGATACATGCACCCCAATATTCATTGCAGTGCTGTTTACAATAGCCAAGACACGGAAGCAACCTAAATGTCCATCAACGGATGAATGAATAAAGAAGATATGGTACATATATACAATAGAATATTAGCCATTAAAAAGAACGAAATAATGCCATTTGCAGCAACATGGATGGACCTGCAGATTATCATACTAAGTGAAGTAAGTCAGACAGAAAAAGACAAATATCATATGATATCGCTTATATGCTGAATCTTAAAAAACAAAAGTGATACAAATGAACTTATTTACAAAACAGAAACAGACTCAGACTTAGAGAACGAACTTATGGTATCCAGGGGGAAGGGTGAGGGGAGGGATAGATAGGGAGTTTGGGATCGACATGTACACTCTGCTATATTTAAAATAGATAACCAACAAGGACCTACTGTATAGCACAGGGAACTCTGCTCAATATTCTGTAAAAACCTAAAGGGGAAAAGAATTTGAAAAAGAATAGATATATGTATATGTATAACTGAATCACTTTGCTGTACACCTGAAACTAACACAACATTGTTAATCAACTATGCTCCAATATAAAATAAAATAAATTTTTAATTAAAAAAATAAAATATGACAGGACTTCCCAGGTGGTTCAGTGGGTAAGACTCCACATTCCCAATGCAGGGGGCCTGGGTTCGATCCCTGGTCAGGGAACTAGATCTCACATGCATGCTGCAACTAAAGAGTTGCATGCTGCAACTAGAAGGTCCTATGTGCTGCAACTAAGACCCAGAGCAGTGAAAATAAATATATAAATAAATAAATATCTTTAAAAAAAAGAATTCTTAGAAATGTTTATTTTAAAAAAAAAATGACACAAATGACTCTATCTACAAAACAGACTCACAGACATAGAAAACAGACTTGTGGTTGCCAAGTGGGAGGGGGTGGGGGAGAGTTGGATTGGGAGTTTTGGACTAGCAGATGCAAACTATTATATACAGGATAGATTAAAAACAAGGTCCTACTGTATAGCACAGGGAACTGTATTCAATATCCTATGATAAACCACAATGGAAAAGAATATGAAAAACTATATACATATATATATATAACTGAATCACTTTGCTGTACAGCAGAAATTAGCACAACATTGTTAATCAACTATACTTGAATAAAACAAATTTTTTAAAAAAAGATTTCTTGGGACTTCCCTGGTGGTGCAGTGGTTAAGAATCCGCCTGCCAATGCAGGGGACACGGGTTCAAGCCCTGGCCCGGGAAGATCCCACATGCCGCGGAGCAACTAAGCCCAAGTGCCACCACTAATAAGCCTGCGCCATAGAGCCCGCGAACCACAACTACGGAGCCCACGTGCCACAACTACTGAAGCCTGTGCGACTAGAGCCCGTGCTCCACAAGAGAAGCCAGCACAATGAGAAGCCTGCACACCCCAACAAAGAGTAGCCCCCGCTCACTGCAACTAGAGAAAGCCCACATGCAGCAACAAAGACCCAATGCAGCCAAAAATAAATAAATAAATTTATTTTTAAAATTTTTCTTTTTTTAATTAATTTTTAATTTTTTAAAATTTTTTAATTTAATTTTATTTATTTTTTTATATAACCTGCTCTTCTCTTCACCAGGCCAAGTTACATCTCAAGTTTTCCATCAGTTCTCTTTCAAAGTAACAACATGTAATGAGTATAGCAGATATTATTGATGGGGTTGGGGGGATATTTCTTGATTTTTCTTAGGAAGAACATGGGGTGGGGGACACATGAGGAGAATAAACAAGCATGTTTACAATGTCCCTGGGAACAGGAGAGTGAAATAGCATGGAAGTCATCCTTCCCAGGCTTTGAGTGTACAAGGAGAGAAGCACAAAGTGGGCAGCACCGGGGCTGATAGACGTGTTGTGGTCTTCCAAGGATTTCGGAGGCAGCATGTTCGCCTCCCTGCAGGAGGAAATAGCCCTCACCTTCAGGGCACTCTTGGTCTAAGTATATACTCACTACTAGCACTCTGCTAATCCACCACTCTCGTTCTCTACCAGACAGAAACACTCAAGTTTCCAAAGAAGCCCAATAACTATTTCTTGATTAAATTCAGTGACATATCATAACCCTAGAGAAAATACTAGGGAGGCAGAAGCAATTCTCTCCATTCTAAGGTGGCTACTCATTTCTGAGTCAGCCACTGCTCTGTCCCATGACTGTCCAAAGCATCCAGATATGATTTCAAACTACAACAGAATGTGTCCTAATGCTCTCCATAGAGTCCCTCACGTCCTTGCCTTCATCTTCACCACTAGCACCTGAGGACACTGTTCAACGTGGAGCAAAGAGCATGGGTGTTAGAGTCCATTAGATGTCGGTTTAAAACCGAGCTATGCCTAAAGGTTGAACTGCTTGGTAGGCATGAAGAACAAAGAACAAATGCAGACCTACAGAAGAAACTATTAGCACAGCAAGCCCTCTCTGAGCCCTGCTTGCAGCTTCACTGTTCTAAAGGTGAGGGGAAGTTTTCACAGAACTAGAAGCCACAAACCAAAATAATCACCCGGGATTTTATCTCACTCTCTCCTAGTTCCACCTTCAGAGTATCAGTTAAATTGCCCTAACATCTTCTCTAAAGAGAAAACCATTCTGAAGATATAAATGGTCCCCTAACAAGTTTTACCAGTCAGGGTCCAGTCAGGAAATCAGAAACCACACTAGGTATTTCAACAGAGAATTTAATGTAAGGAATTAGTTAGACAGGAGGTAGAGACTTGAAAAGGCAAAAAGAAAACCCTGAGGTAACACATAGGTAGCAGGAACAGCTACCACCCCCAGGGTTCAAGGAACAAAGGGAAGAGGTTGAGATGGTCAGAACCTAGAAATTTGGAGAGGAAGCATCACAGAGCTGAAACTTGGGCTTCTGAGCAGAAGGTGCTGCAAGGATGCTGCTGGTACCTTAGGAACACATAGGAAGGGCTGTATACAGCGGGGACACAGATTTATGAGAAGGAGGTGCTTTTTGGCTAGTGTTGTACCTTTGGAGCTCAGAGCCCCATGAGACTGGGATGCAGACTTCTTGGTGGGCTGGGGACTGCCCAGAAGGTGCTGGTACCTCTGAGGGGATACAATGAGGCTGGATCTGGGAGGGCCCAGAGAAGTTATAAACTGAAACCGATTACAGTTGCCAGAGCAAAGGTCTGTTGGTGGTGATACTGACGGGAATAATAAGCAAACAGGAAGGAGCCAGTCCATTCTGCCTTCCTCCTTCTTTCCAATAACCCTCAAGTATCCATCATTAGAGTAATACAAACTAATGCCTGCCCGAATAAGAAGTAATTTGCAGAGTCCTAACCCCACCATAACAAAGCTGAGTATAGAAGGTCGAATTTGGGGTGAGACATGATAGCTTCACAACTTTGAAACTGTTGCAAAAAATGTTTCACAGAAAAAGAGAAAATGAGAGTATTGCCTGACCTGGTTGGCCTGACCTAACCATTTTGCAAGTGAGCAGAGAAGAACTCTGGTCTATTTTTTATATATTTTACACACAATGAAAGAGGACCATGAAAGGCTCCCTTTATATTTTGTTCAGCCAGGAAAGTAGGCATACTGTCTAGGATATTCCCACAGTAGCTCCTGTAACAGATATTGCAATGACAGCAAGTGACTTTGTTACCAAGGCTGTTGCCCCAGAATCATACCCCTGCCCCTCCCTTGAATGGAAACCAATTACTGTTATCTAAGTTTCGGGAGGAAGCTGCAAAGAGAAAAAACAAGAACGGGTTAGAACCAACTAGGCCCAAGATGGCGGAAGATTCTGTGACGAAAGAAACGGAAGAACAGCTTCAGGGCTAACAGCACATTTTGGCTTCTGTAAGAAAGTTGCTTTGCTTGCTTGCTCAGGAACAGGAAGGGAGCGTACCCTTCCTGGAACGGAATAGCCCACGGTGTACTTTGGCTTCTGTAAAGGGGGAACTTACTTGCTTGCTTGCATGGGGCGGGAAGAACCAGGTTCCTGATTGGCTGATTCAAAATTAAACAGCTCCCTCCCTCCTTGGGGACTTCCCGCCGGACTGTTAGCCGGGGTCTCACTCACTTCTCTCCGAGTGGGACCCTGTCCGGACAGTTTGTGTAAGCTTCTAATCTTTCTACTTGGTGTTGGTGATTCTAGGGTGTCCTTGGTTGGGACACGGGTCGCATTTACCGGGGAACTCGACTCCAGGCTTGTGGCTCCCGGACCGCAACAATTCGACTTCCAGGAGTCCTTGAGCCTCTTTATACACTCATTGTAATGCATAAGCATGCTGAATGACACACCCACCAGCGCTGTGACAGTTGACAATCTCCATGACAACAATAAGAAAAACCCATACAAGGATGGAAAAGGAGAGTTGTCTCAGTTCCAGGTTCTCCCCTGTTCTCAGATAACTCATGAGTATTCCTCCCACTCTTTACAACTCCCTCCCTTTTATCTCAACCTTCCTGTATATTTGGTGTTTCCGCTGAACTGGGTTGAGCTGACTTGCAAATTAGGCGCCAGCTTCTCCATTCTTTGCCATTGAATAAAACTTGTGCTGCTCCAGTTACTGGCTGTGCGAATCCAACTGGAAAAAGAACCTCCCTGGCCGAGACAAGGAGTCTCAGATGGGCTAGGACTCCAGCGTGGGTCAAGTTAACCAATTCAGTAACAACTTGTCTTGGTGAAAGGGAGATTAGCAGATCTTGACAAAGTGTTTGTTTCTTCTTGCTGTCTTGCACATCTGCCATCCCCAAGAGAACATTCTCAGATTAATTTGCAAAAGGATGAAAAATAGATGGAGCAGAGCCGAGTCACCCCAGTTATCCCAGCCAAGGGCAGCCAGTAGCCATAATGTGAGCAAGCCCAGTCAAAATCAACAGAGCAGCCTGGTCAACCAAAAAGATGGGAGCAATAAATTCTTGCTGATGTCGATGTCTGTGTCCCACTGAGGGTTCACAGTAGTTTGTTACATGGCAATTTTGTCGCAATAGGCAAGTGAAACAGATAGTGGTAGCAGGAGTAGGGTGCGGTATAACAAAAATCTAAAATACATGGCATTACGGGATTCCCTGGTGGCTCAGTGGTTGAGAGTCCGCCTGCCGATGCAGGGAACACGGGTTCGTGCCCTGGTCCGGGAAGATCCCACATGCCGCGGAGCGGCTGGGCCCGTGAGCCATGGCAGCTGAGCCTGCGCATCCGGAGCCTATACTCCGCAAAGGGAGAGGCCACAACAGTGAGAGGCCCGCATACCGCAAATAAAATAAAATAAAATAAAATATGTGGCATTGGCCTGAGACTAATCAGAGGACTAAGGCAAGAAAAGCAGAGAGCAAACTCTGATTCTGAGCTAAGCCATGGGATTTTCTTTGGCCAAGGGGATGTTAGCAAAGCTGATACAAGCAAAGACTCAAAAAAGTGCCTGTGTATTGACAAAGAATCTTTGCTTGACCAAACTCTGGTCAGCCTCCTGAACCTTCTCCTAAGCCCATCTGTGCACTTCCTTGTAAAATCCAGTTTCAGCAAGAACCCTGCTAAGTCAGTTTAACTAGAATCCTTCACCCTCAATATCTGATCCAGTTCCTCAGCCTCTACCATCCCTCAGGTAATGTCTGATCACCTGGCCTGTCCTCGAGCAAAGAATCCTGGTAGGTCCCTTTAGCCCAAATCCCCTGACCCTTATTGTTTCCTCTTAGTAATTCTCCATCCATTGACCCCCCTCCTGCTTCTTGTCTATAAATTCCCACTTGACCATGTCATGTTTGTAATTGAGCCTGGTTCTATACTGAGGTCTCTCTTCTACCATTGACATAGTTTTGAATAAAATCTGTTTTTACCTCTTTAACTACTATCCAACTCTGGTTTTTCTTCTATAGTATTTCTATTTATGTTCTTGCATCTCTGCCGTAACTGTAAGAGCGTGCTTGGGCTAGCCTGCTGGAGGAAAAGAAGATGCATAACTGAGTTGCCCCAACAATCCCACCCAATGCTAACCTAGATAAGCTTATAGCCAGCCAACACGTGAGTTAGCCCAGCCACCTAGCTGACCACCCCAAGTGTGCGAACAATAAATGCTTACAGTAAATACGTGCCATTGATTTTCTGTGACTGCTCATTATGCAGCAATTTTGTGATAAGAGATAACTGACAAAATGACTAAACAATGGTTTCTACATATTATGTCTACAATAAATATTTGCCTTTTTCCCATATCCCATTATAGTAATATATGTTGGATAAATGTCTTTTTAACTGCTTAACAATGTGTTCTATAAGGGTAGAAACTGTATTTTAAAGATATCAGAGTAAGGTAGTAAGAAAACATTGTTCTTTTAATAGGAAAGTCATTGTTTGTTAGAGAAAATACATTGACAGTTGCTTGAAGGTAGAAGGTGTTAACAGTGAGGGGATAGTGCCAATAAAAGGAATCAAGGATGCCTGGGGAAATGGCTGATTCAGTGTTGGGGTATGGAAAATGGAAGATGATCTAGATTCTCTTATACTGCCAGAAAGCAATGGAGAAAACTGCGGTCTCTTAAACAAATGATAGATGTTAACATCACCAGTAATGGCACAAAGTGGTATCATATATCTTCTGAAATGATGTACTGAGAAGGGCACAATACCACTTTTGTGGTGTTCTTGCAAAAATATATATATAACTTGAATTAAATCAAGAGGAAACATGAAACAGACCCAAAATGAGGTATGCTCTACCAAACAACTGTCCAGTACTTTTCAAAAGTGTTAAAATCATGAAAGACAAGGAAAAACTGAAGAACTATTCTAAATAAAGGAGAATATGAAGACCTGAAAACTAAGTGCAAACATGCAATGTTGGATTGGATCCTAGATCAGAAAAGGGACATTAGTGGGACATTTGGCAGAATTTGGATAATGTCTGTAAATCAGATAATAGTATTGTATCGATATTAGTTTCCTGGTTTTGATAAGTGTACTGCGGTTATGGAAGATGCTAACATTGGCGAATCCAGGTGAAGGGTACACAGGAATTTACTGTTGTGGCAACATTTTTTAAGTCCAAAATTATTTCAAAATTTTTAAACATTTGTAAAAGTGGATAGAACTATTCTCTGGGGAAAAGGAGGGAAATGTTGAGGTCCTAGAGAGAAGGAAAATGAGAAAGAGAAAGGACTATCTAGGACACAACAAAAGTGTGCAGACTCTATAGTATGACCCTCCTTTAAGCCCCCTCAGTGATGGCTACAAAATCACAAAAGATGGGCTTCCCTGGTGGCGCAGTGGTTGAGAGTCCGCCTGCCGATGCAGGGGACACGGGTTCGTGCCCCAGTCCGGGAAGATCCCACATGCCACGGAGCGGCTGGGCCCGTGAGCCATGGCCGCTGAGCCTGCGCGTCCGGAGCCTGTGCTCCGCAACGAGAGAGGCCACAACAATGAGAGGCCCGCGTACCGCCAAAAAAAAAAAACCAAAATCACAAAAGCCACGCAGAAACCTAAGAGAACAGCAAACATAAGAACAAAGACAAAGTAAAAGTGATATGTTAAGCCACAGGAACTTGCTGAAATCATGGTGAGGGCTCTGTATTATCAGAACTCACAAGAGGCTATGCACACGATATAATATCTATATACATGACACTTCATTATTTATCGGAAATATTAAAGAAAGGTACATCTAAATGTTAAAGTCCAAACCATAAAGCTTTTATAAGATAATAGAGGAATATATCTTCACGACATTGCGGTAATGAAAGTCGTTTTAAATAGGACACAACAAGCACTAACTTTTTTTTATGAAGGAAAGAAAAAATGATATAAATTTGACTACATTAAAATTCAGAATGTTTGGTAATCAAAAGCAGACCTGCCACTTTTATGTAATACATTATATAGGTAATCTGCACAAAGGCATCTGACAAAAGCAAGTGAGAGATGAAATTCAGCCCATACTGCACTTACCACACCACACTTACCAAGCCATCAGAAACGGAGCCTTTTTGTAATTTGTACAAAGGTATCCTATGTACTAGACATATCTTCAATCAAAAGATGTCATACATAAGTGAAAAAGCATGCCAGATTTGGGGAAGATATTTACAATACATTTAACCAACAGAGAACTAGTATCCAGAATTTATAAAGAATAACTACAAATCAATAAGAAGACAGATAACTTATTTCATAAATAGGTAAAACTGATAAAAGATTTGACAGTCACTTCAGAAAATAAGCATATGAAAAGGTATTTGTCTATACTATTTCAGAATTCAAATGTTAGTCATTTATGATTTAAAGCAGAATGAAATGTCTCACTCTAGCTCACATATTTAAAACAAACTAAATGTATTTCACAGTTTTTAAAAAAATGTAAAAAGAAAAAACAAAAATATTTCAGTTAAAGAAACTTGATTTCTTAAGCTAGATTAGAGTTTCCACAGAGAAACTGCAAAGGGACCAAGATAATTTGGCTGAAA
Organism: Lipotes vexillifer; assembly: GCF_000442215.2. Classification (NCBI taxonomy): domain Eukaryota; kingdom Metazoa; phylum Chordata; class Mammalia; order Artiodactyla; family Lipotidae; genus Lipotes; species Lipotes vexillifer. The sequence continues at coordinate 1,017,564 of NW_006789913.1, read as the reverse complement.
TTGGTATGGTTGTTATATACCATGGGTGTCATCATTTTCAAAGGCACTAAAGTCACATCACACTGCATTAGATTGGGAAGAAAATCATTTTTGTAGACTAAGAACTGTTTCATGTCCACAGCTAGACTTGGAATTTTCCATAGAACCTGGATAAAAGTAAGCCAGTTGTCCTAGAAAATTAAGTACTTCTAAAGCCTCCATCAATACAAGAGCTAATCATTTGCTATATTCCAGCTACTTCCAATGCATTTACTTCCTTCTCCTAATGGGAAAGAACAGTAGAAAGTAGAAAGTAGGACTAGCCAGTTAGATTGCAGCACAGCAGAGCAGATATGAACACAGGCTTCTGAAGTCAGAATGAGTGTGGGTTTTTTGTTTGTCTGTTAATTTATTTTTTTTTAATTAGTATAGAGAAATAAATCAACAAAGCAATGTACCATTAGAAAAATAATGGACTAAAAACTTTTTAATGTAAGCTACTTACTTATCTGTCATTCAAAAGCAGGCAAGAGGTCAAGTGTTCAGGAAATGAACATATCACAATTTGGGGAGATCAGGAATTACTGTGAAGAGTGACATGATTTTCAGTGGGTCCCAATTGCTTTTGGGTCAATATTGATAACTTCCTAATTATGATTATAAGACCTAGTGATGTGATCTTCTACCCAGTTCTCTCTAGTCTCACCCATAGTTAGATTCCCACATAAATTCTGTCAATCATAAGGTAATTTTTAAGCATCCGGAATATATTCATTATCTTTTTTTGCACCTCTGGGAATTCTCATGTTCTGTTTCCTCTTTCTAATTTTCAGATTAGAAAATTCTAACCTAATCTAAATCTTTTCTAAATTTCAGGTCTTCTCCAGCCTGAATCACTACTGTTTATTCTTATGACATCCTTCAATATTTATCCCAAATGCCACATCAGTGAAGCCCTCACTGATTAGCTTAGACCTTGAAAAGAGTTAATTGTTTTATCTTAGAGGTCATAGAACCTTATACTTTTCTCTTTTATTGTAGCCTAAGTACTTTTCTTTTCCTTATTCCTGTTGTAATCTAACCAGAACTCTCTTGAAATAAGGGACAATTCTATGAGACTTGTGTAGACATTTTTTTGTTGTTGCTCTTCAATTCTCTCATTCAACAGCTACTTACTGGGGCTTCCCTGGTGCGCAGTGGTTGAGAGTCCACCTGCCGATGCAGGGGACACGGGTTCATGCCCTGGTCCGGGAAGATCCACATGCCGCGGAGCGGCTGGGCCCGTGAGCCATGGCCTCTGAGCCTGCGCGTCTGGAGCCTGTGCTCCGCAGCGGGAGAGGCCACAACAGTGAGAGGCCCGCGTACCACAAAAACAGCTACTTACTGAGAGAGTTCTAGGTGCAAGAATTATTTTAGATGCTAAGAGGCATAATAGTGAACAAAACCAACAAAATTCATTGCCCTTATGGATTTCACGTTTAAGTTGTTGCAAATACGTACATACCAAGGCAAACCAGTGCTAACAGAAATTGGGGAATTCTAAAATGAAGGTGCTAAGTCACCAAAAGATTGGAGTGCAGCTTAACCTGAAGAAATTTCTGGAAAGAACAAACAACTATAAAAATGACTAAGATTCTCTGTTTTCCTTTGCTCATCTATCCTCTCAGAGTGTGATTTATTTTTTCTACAATCGCTCTCTCTCTCTCTCTCTCTGAAAACTGGATTTTTGCGTGCCCTACATATAACCACCTACATGATACAAAAATTTAATCTCTTTATTCCTCATTCTGGGAGAAAGGTCTCTGATTACACTAGCTTGGTCAACATTTGCTTATGGTTTATCAACTATGACTGGGGCTGGTGGCATGACTAAATTGTATAAAATGGTACAAAATGGCTGCCACTACTATAACCTCATGAATGGGAGAAGATTTTTAAAAAGTGGTGAAACTTCAGAGCTCACATCTCTTGGTTGACCTCAGAATGTCCTTATGGATGTAGGTTTTTGGATATAGGTATTATGTCTATTCTGGCTACCACTGAAAAAAAAAGAAGAAATTAAAAAAAGAGAAAAGGTATTTGATCTCCAGCCTCTCATATACAGATGTTCAGGTTGTGCACTATACAACCTCACAACATCTATTGTGTAGACATAGTAGATTTGTATATGTACTCAAACAATTTCTCAGCAGATGGCACTGGAAACTCTCATGCACTACTACTGAGGTTATAGATTGGTACAACCACTTTGGAAGACAGTTTGCCATTTTCTAGTAAAATCGAAGATATATATGCATACCTTTTGATCCCGGAAATCTCCTCAGGCACTTGGGCATCAAAATACATGTACAAGAATATTCATATTGGCATTATTCCTAATTGTAGAAAACCAGAAACAACATAAATGTCCCTCAGCAATAGAATATGTAAATAGATCATGGTATATTTATACACTGGATGCTAGCAATAAAGTAAGCTTCAGTCACATAAAAGCATGAATGAATTTTGCAAACAAATATTAATTTTTCCTTATTTTTGTAAATCTCCTTAGAATACAATAGACTGTATAAAGCCAAAAATATACAAATGTATTGTGGGGTTTATAATTTATGCATAAATAAAGCCTATGACAACAATAACACAAACAATGGAAG
>NW_006789913.1:1008159-1014921 GCF_000442215.2 Lipotes vexillifer | reverse complement strand
GAAGAGCGGAAACAGAAGAATCCTGTTGTAAGGATCTCATACTCTTTGTTGGAGTGGCATAATATTACTTAAAAGTAGATTATGGTAAGTTAAAGATGTGTACTACAAATCCTAAAGCAACCACTAAGAGGCACAGCTTATAAGCCAACAAAGAAGATAAAATGAAATCATGAAAATAGTTAACCCAAAGAAGGCAGAAAAAGAGGAAAAGTTTTTCAGTCCTATTGCTCTCAAATTCCAGAGGACAAACAAATGCCTCTCTGGAAGAGCCAGCCCCTGTCTCTGTGAGTCCTGGCTGTTCACAGTACAACCCACACCAAAGTCATCTCCTTCCCGAGCTCCTAAGCTGCCTATTATGGGGAAGTAGATGCCTCATGAATCTCAGCGTGTGCATACATGATCAGGCACTCAGGCACATGCATGAGCACACACACACCACACCTAAATCATGTCCTTGTCTCCACCACAGGGCTTTCACTGTCACCCAAGTGCCCTTTCCTGCCTTTGGATGACCCCCAAATTGTAGGAGCCCCTTGCCCTCAGCTGAGCCCCAGGTCATCCCCAGCTTCTGCCTGTTAGTGCCCCTGAAATGGAAGCGGCCCTGAACCCTGACTTGCTCTCTCTAATGGCTCACCTGTAAAGTAGGGAAACCCCTCAGCGGATGTGACTGCTCTGTGAGAAATAACAAGAGCCATAGAAATTAAAATGTCAGTACACTGTCATCTCCACCCAGCCTCTATCCCTGGGGTCCTCCCTAAGTTCTTCTGCGTTTCTCATTGTTTCCGTCTTTGAGTCCCTGGAAACGCCTCCCCACTGGGTATCTCCTACTCCACTGGAAATCCCCTGGAGTCACAGGGCTACTTATCCATCCCTCTTCTCAGCCTCATAGAGCAGTGCCTTGGAGCTGGACACTGACCCCAGGCCTTACCTTTTCAGAGGCAAAACCAAAGCCACAGAAGGCTATGACCCAACGGGAGTCCTCTACAGGCTACCACGGTGAGGCTGGGGATGAAAAGACAAGAGATTTATGGGGGATTTGAGGTGGGTAAACATGAGATTGGAATTGAACTCCACATTTACCATTGACAAATCTACATTCATATCCCAGCTATAATTTAACACTTATGACACTTTAATTAGTTATCTTCTTTAAGCCTCACTATTTTCATCTCTAAACTGGGTTAATAAATAGTATTCGTCTCTTAGGGTTCCTGTGAATATTAGAGATACTCTATGGAAAACCCCTTGGAACCATGCTTGGCGTGTAGTAAGTACTCAATAAATGCTAACTTGTAGTATTGTTGCTGAGACTAAGACTGATTGGAGCCTCTCCGATGCTGCCTTGTGTGTGGGGTGTGAGGGAGAAAATGGTGGTGTAGATAGAAGAGTCCAAGAAGACCTAGATTTGAGGCCAGGCTCTTCTTGCTAGGTGAGACTAAACAAATCACTTAGAATCTCCTAGCCTTGATGTGGTTAGTTTTTCATTCATTCATTCATTCACTCAACTTCAAAGAGCTACCCTAAGTTAGCTGCAAATGAAAATGTTTATTAAAATCCCTTGGTGCATTCATGTATTCCTTCAACACAACACTTACTGAGCACATACGTACTCTGCAGTGGGCTCTGTGCCGGGCACTGGGAGAGAGATGAGTAAGACATAGTCTCCCCACCAGCAACACTTTCAGTTTAGTGGGGAGCTAGATCAGCAAGCCAGCAATTATGGCATGATAAAGACTTGTCCAGGGCCTTGGCTTTAATGGTGAGGAGAAAGATTGGGAGCTTGAGGACTGAATGAAGTTAAGGATGAGTTTATTTTCACCAATGACAGACTTGAACTCCATATGCTGAGGGTAAGAGGGGAGAATTGGAAGATATCCTGAGGACAAAAGAGAGGAAAGACATCTCTTTCACTGGGAATAGAAGGAAGAGAGAAAGATGAGCACAGTAGCCAGTTTGTGGGGACAGGGAAGTTAAAGGAGCTCTTGTCTGTGGTGCTTTTACAGTAGAGGAGCTGTGTCTCTTTCTGCAGAGAGCACATGACGTCTGGCCTCTTTATCTCTGCCCTCCTATCTGTCCCCCTCCTCTGCTACTCAGAATATTAAGCCTTGCAGGGTGATTTAGTTGTGTTGGTCTTGCGCCTCTACTAGTCTGTAAATTCTTTACCTTGAAGCCTCCAGAGCAACAGAACGTCTCCTTCTCTGGTTTCCAGAATCCCATTTGCTCCTCGTTCTCATTCCACCCCTCTTCCCTCTTTTTCTGTCTCCTTCACTGACACCTGTTACGTTACTCTGTCGGCCCCTTAAGATTCTATCCCATGCCCTCAATAACATTATAATCCCCAAATCCAGCTTTAATTCTTCATCTGAGCACTCCACCCTTATTTCCAGTTGTTGACTGGACATCTCTTCATTTGTGAGTTTTCACAACATCCAAATGGGTTTATTAAGTGTACCTCCCAACACTCCAACACTGTTCCTCCTTCCTCAGGTTTTAGCAGTCATCATAGCTGAAAAACAAAAGCAAAAAAAACCTTGAAATTATTGTTGATTCCTCTGTCTCTCTCCACTTCCAGTTAGTTCTTAAGTCTGATTGATCTGTCTCTAGAAACATCTATTCATCTCTCTTAAGACCTTCATTAGCCAGTAAACTGATCTTCTCATCTTTTACAGTCTTTTTCATTCCTTCTGCCCTGCCTTGAGGAGCTTGTTATTCTACATTTCCTTTACTGACTGCTTTGGAGCTCAGTGTCAAAGAAGCTCCTTTAGGAGTTTACCTAAGTAATCCTAAGATACAGAACAGGAGAGCAAATTACAGTTCACGTGACGGAGACAGACCGACCTTGTCCAAGTTAAGAAGTTCGTGGGCAGCCCATGCCAGCTTTTTCTCCCCCTTAAGGATGACCACCCTGTGGTATTTGGGAAGGAGCGGGGGTCCCTAAATGTCTTCTTGGCCACTGCTCCTCCGTGCTGCATTTTCCTCCATTCCCCTTTATTCCATCACAGATCACCTCTCACCTCACTCACTCTCAGCTCCTGAATTCCACACACCCCCACCCCTGCAAAGTCTTCAACAGACCTCCCCTAAGAATTTTTACCACCTCCCCGCAAGTGTTGTCTGGTCTTTGCCCAACCACAACGAAAGTACATTTCCCAAAATTTGAGTTATTCTAACTAAAATAATGCTCTAAGAGTTCCAGAAACACATTCCAGGGTGGGCTTTGGAATTCCAAATCCACTTCCTTGGGCTTCCCTGGTGGCACAGTGGTTGAGAGTCTGCCTGCCGACGCAGGGGATGCGGGTTCGTGCCCCGGTCCGGGAAGATCCCACATGCCGCGGAGTGGCTGGGCCCGTGAGCCATGGCCGCTGAGCCTGCGCGTCCAGAGCCTGTGCTCCGCAACGGGAGAGGCCACAACAGTGAGAGGCCCACGTACCGCAAAAAAAAAAAAAAGCAAAACCAAATCCACTTCCTTTTGAGGTCTCTCTGTGAACTTAGAGATGTTCCTCTTTACTCTTCTGAGTATTCAGAGGGTGGCTATAGTAACACCAATATAAACATTGATTTTCAGAGACAATACATTTAAACCTATAAGAAGGAAGAATATTTCTTCCTAGCTGCTCCACAATTCAGCTTCTCTAATCTTCAACGTAATTAGTAGTAATAGTAAAATGATCAACTCCCTCATTTGCCTGAAAGGTTTCCTGGGACACCAGATGTTCAGGTCTAACACCAGGTAAGTCTCAGGCAAGCCAGGACTAGTTGGTCATCCTGAAGTTAAGAGCATGCACTCTGGAGTCTGTCTGGGTTCAAATCCAGCTCTGCCATTTACCAGCTGTATGATCTTGAACTAGACTTAATCTCTCTGTGCCTCACTTTCTTCCGCAGTAAAATTAAGATTAAAAAAAGTTAATACATGAAAGCATTTAGAACACTGCCTGACATATGGTAAATGTCCAATAGGTGTCAGCTACTTTTATGCATATCAGCGTTAATTCCTCTAATCATCACACCTACCACCACCGAATGGTGCTCCCTAAGAATCTGGATGTGAGCCCAGTACTGAATCACACATCTTTAATCTTAATATCTGCTCTTTTAATTATACAAAAACCTGGCCAAAGCTTTGAAATTACTACTCTCAGAACCCAGTTAACTGTTTAGCTTCTTACCATCTTCTCCCTGTTCCTCATTCACCTTACCCGACAAGCAATGCTCGAGCACTTCCTGTGTGCTTATGGTGGCTCTGTGCTTGGAGCTTCAGAGAACACAATAGAGGTATGCTGTTACCCCTGTTCTCCTGGAATTCACATTCTGAAAGGAATGCAAGCATCATCCATGACACTGATGACAAGGCCAGGCAGGAGGCCCCATATCCAGTCTAGAGGGTCTTAGGAAGGGAGAAGTCTCTGTGGCCCATTGTTTGTGTCCAGGAAGAACAGAAGCACTCCTCAGCAACTTTCCTCTCCCCTTGCCATACAGTGTACCCCAGGCACAAAAGTGAGGCCATCATTCCTGACTTGTTCCTCTCTCCCAATAAGCCCCACTTGGTTCTTCCCAGGCTTCTTGGACCAAAGACTCCTCATATATTCTTTTTTCCTCCTAATCAAGGATCTTCTTCATCCTTTCTATTGCCTCTGGCCCATCACTCTTTTTTCTCTCCTATACCACACCTACTTTCCTCCTAATCTTTTACTCAGCAATCAAATACCTGGAGTATCACAGATAAACAGCATCTTGTAAGTTTACATTTCACATACAAAAGCCAAGAGCTCCCTAAGGACAAGGAATGTCTTGTTCATCTTTGTAGCTCCCATGACACCTGACATAGTACCTGTCTGTGCCCCAAAAGAGTAGACATACATGCACGAAGAGGTGGATCTTCATCATAAACCACGCAGTTCCTAAAGTAAAAATAGGTTTTCTTCCATTGACCATTTTGTTCTAACAGTCTCTGATGCCCACTCCTGGGGCCAGCTCAGGGCCAAAGCCAATGGGTAAGGATGGAAATAGCAGCACCTTCAACATCTCCTACACCAACTTCTTCCTGGGGGGCTTCTCTGGATTGCGACAGTGGAAGCCCCTCCTGGTTGTGCCTCTTACTTTTCCCTGTGTGACCGTTGTCTCTGCCAATGCCCTCATCATCCACACGGTGGCGGCCCAGCAGAGCCTGCATCAGCCCATGTACATGCTCATCGCCCCGCTCCTGGCTGTCAACATTTGTACTGCTACAGCGGTGATACCCAAAATGCTAGAGGGCTTTGTGCATTATGTTAACCCCATATCACTGCATGGCTGCCTGGCCCAGATGTTTTTCATCTACTTCACTCTCCTTCTGGACTACAACCTCCTGCTGGCCATGGCCCTAGACTGCTTGGTGGCCATCTGCCACCCACACTGTTATAGTGACCTGATGACCTCCCGTCTGCTAGGTGTGCTGGCCTTTTTTGCCCTGACATAGAGCCTGGGAGTGGCAGTGCCCTTGGTAGTGCTAAACCTCACGAGCTTGATTCTGCCAGATAGCAGTGATCTGACACTTTACCTGTGAGTACATCGCACTGCTGAGCATAGCTTGTGGAGACTTGACCTTCAACAACCGGTTGGGGCTGGCCATGCGGTTGGTCACTGTGACTTTTGATCTAGCCCTGCTGGGGACCTCCTACACCCACATCATCTATGCTGCCTTCTGGATATCTCCTGGGGGAGCCCGAACCAAGGCCTTGCACACGTGTGGCTCCCACTTATTGGTCATCCTCACCATCTACCTCTCTAGTCTCTCCACTTCCATCGTTTTCCGAGTAGCCAAGACTGTGTCTCAGGATGTCCAGAACCTGCTCAGTGCCATCTATCTGCTGCTCCCAGGAGCCTTGAATCCTGTCATTTAGGGGGTAAGGATCAGAGAGATCAGGCAACATGTAGAAAAGATGCTCTGTGGAAAGGAATTAGCCCAGGAGGTTAGGGAGAAGCCAGAGAGGCTGCAAAATATGAGAGTGAAGGAGAAACTGCCAGGGTGAGAGAACTTCATCAACTTGGGAAATTGGGGCTGTGACCTCTGGGAACAAGAGATAAGCAGGCAGTACTGAGGGAAAGGCTGGAATTTCCTGAGATTATGAACTCAACAGCAGGTTCATTGTTGGTAAACTATTCCTTTTTGAATTCTTAGAATGCTGTTTTCACTCCAATGATAAAATTGCTTTTCCCTATTTATTCTTGTTATTAGTTTCTCTGTCCTCTTCTCCCTGACTCCTGAGAAAGCCCCCCAGTTAATATCTGGATATATGGAGCTCCACTGGAAGTTGTATAGAGCAAGTTGCACAGACCACGACTTGCCCTGAACACCCAGTCTGAAACAAATAAACAGGCCAGGCTCTTCCCTGGTGCCCAGTCTCTCCCAGATACGTAGTAAGACTTGACATGAAGCCCAGTCTCACCGAATATACAGGTCAGTTTTGATGCCATCAGTCTAATGCAAGCACACAAGTTAGGTTCTAGAGTCCAATCAGTTCCAAACACAGGTGAGGCTCCGCCTGATATTCCCAGTCTGATATCCCCAGGCACACAGGTCAGGCCTACCCCAGGGGTCCAGTCTAGCCCAAACAGGTCAAGTCCAGCCAGGGGGTCCTCCAGTCTGACAGACACCCAAGCCAGGTCTTCTCCTTGGGACCCAAATTCATCCAAAGACCAGACTAGGCCCTTATCTGTACTTGAGCTTGACCCAAACCCATAGGTCATGCCACTCTTTCACATGGTAGCCAGTGTGATTTATCT
>NW_006789913.1:998484-1007166 GCF_000442215.2 Lipotes vexillifer | reverse complement strand
TCTTTCCCATGGTAGCCAGTGTGATTTATCTAAGTCACCCCTACTTGAAAGACCTCCATAGCTGTCATCTGTAGAATGGAGTATCTATCCTTCAGGGATGTCCCAGAAAGAGGCTATGGTGTCCCGTACTGTGCAGGACCATCTGTAAACCACCCAAGTTTTCTCTTCCTCTATCACTTGATCATATGGAATGTCCCACGAGGCCATGGGTGCAGGCTGGGAGAGAGGTGTAGCAGGAGCGAGAACCATGGGCATTTGGGCCAGTTCTTCAGTAGATTACTTGTGCTTTCAGGGCCTGCTTGAGCCCAGTCTTGTATATACCACTTCCATTTGATGATGGAATGCTACTATGCATGCCCAACTTTAGGCTCAGGGGGCCAGACAACACCCAGTTCATGACAGGCAGCTCAGGTTGCACGGTAACTTGGTGGTCTTTGGTTAGGCAGTCTTCAAGGCCCAGTAGCAGCCAAAAGCTGTCTCTCACAAGGTAAGTATTTATCAAGAGAGGATGGCAGGGCCTGCCAAAGGCTTCCAACAGCATCCCTATCTGCCACTGATGCTTGAGCAGCTTCCATGGCAGACTGGACCTGTTGCAGAGCCAGGTTTGTTCTTTGTCCTGGGCCCCACTCAAAACTAGCAGCTTTTAGGGTCACATGGTAAATGGGCCAGAGTAGCACATCCAAATGAGGAATATGTTGCCATATCACCTCCAAAATCCAAAGAGGCCCACTAGGCCTTATACCTCTCTTTTGGTCGTAAGAGGAGCCAGATAGAAGAATTTATCCCTCATCATAGAAGGAATATCCCAACATGCCTTATACCACTGGACCCCAAGACATTTCACTGAGGCAGAAGGTCCCTGAATTTTTGTCCGATTTATTTCTCATTCTCTGGCACACAAACGTCTTACCAGTAAGTCTAGAGTAGCTGCCATTTCCTGCTAGGTCCAATCCGCATCTCAACGTAATGGAGCATTGTGATGTACTGTGGAAAGGAAAAGTGATCAAGATGAACTAAATTATGACACTGGGCTAGAGAGCTGATAACTGATACACCCCTGAGGCAGAACATATACATGGTCACCCAGACCCTTGCCTCTTTGATTAGGAGTATCCAGTGATGGTATTCTGCATGTCTCTATTGCCACATCACCCCCAGGGACTATCAGAGCTCTCTTTACTATTGAAAAGTCATGCTTAAATCTCATCAAATTAGAGAACCAACTCAGAAAACTCATCCTTAGGATTCCATTCCTCTAGAACCATTTCCAGTACCAGAACCTATATTAGTCCGTGTTCTCGTTCTCCAGAGAAACAGAACCAATAAGGTGTATATACACACACACACACACACACACACACACACATACACACATAATCTTATCTATATATTCAGTTGACCCTTGAACAATGCAGGGATTAGTTCCAGGACACACAGAGGATACAAAAATCCACGGATGCTCAAGTTCCATACAGTGTCTATATCCACGGGTCCACATCCACAGATTCAACCAACCACAGACTGTGTAGTATTGTAGTAGTTATTGAAAAAATCCAAGTGTAAGTGGGCCCATGCAGTTCAAACTCATGTTGTTCAAGGGTCAACCACATACATCTATCTATCTATCTATCTATCTATCTATCTATCTATCTACACACACACACACACACACACACACACACACACATATAAAGTAATACGGGGGACTTCCCTGGTGGTGCAGTTGTTAAGAATCCACCTGCCAATGCAGGGGACACAGGTCCAAGCCTTGGTCCAGGAAGATCCCACATGCCATGGCGCAACTAAGCCCGTGTGCTACAACTACCCAGCCTGCACTCTACAGCCTGCAAACCACAACTACTGAGCCTGTGTGCTGCAACTACTGAAGCCCACGCAACTAGAGCCCATGCTCCACAACAAGAGAAGCCACAGCAATGAGAAGCCTGTGCACTGCAATGAAGAGTAGCCTCCACTCACCACAACTAGAGAAAGGCTGTGCGCAGCAACGAAGACCCAATGCAGCAATAAATAAATAAATAAATAAGTAAGTAAGTAAGTAATGGGCTCACAATTGTGGAACTGGCAAATCCAAAACTGGCAGAGTAGGCTTCCAGGATGGAAACCCAGAGAACAGCTACGAAAAAAAAAGTCCAGTCTACGAATTTAAATGCTAATTTCATCTAAAAACAATACCTTCACAGCTCTATCTAGTGTTTGATCAAATATCTGGATACCATGGCCTAGCCAGTTGGCACATAAAATTAACCATGCCATTGCCTAGGCTTACAGCAAGCCTAACCAAGTATGGGAGTGTCCTAGCACAGAGCCAATCTGCAAAGACCAAGGAAGGCTGTCAAAACATTAACTGAATGTACTCTGCAGAAGAGACTTCTCACTGCAAAAACAGTTTAGTCTCAGAATATTTTAACAACAAAAACATCACAGGCATTATAAAGAAAGAAACAGGTAAACATAGAGCATTCAAAGGAAAAAGATAAACTGATAGAAACCACCCCTGAGGAAGCCCAGCCGTCAGACTTTCTAGACAGACATTAAAACAACTGTCTTAAATATGATTGAAGAGCTAAAGGAAAACAAGTAAAGGAAATCAGGAAAACAATGTATTAACAAAATCAGACTATCAACAAAGATGTAGAAACAATTAAAAGGAACCAAACAGAAAGTCTAGAGCTGGAAAGAGCAATAACTGAAATGAAAATTTCACTAGAGGGACTCAACAGCAAAGCTGAGCAAGAAGAAGAAAGAATAAATGAACTTGAAGGTAAGGCAATTGAAACTACTGAGTCTAAGGAGCTGAAATAGGATGAAGAAAAGTGAACTAAGCCTAAGGGACCTGTTGGGACATTGCTAAGTGGACCAATAGATGCAACATTGGACCTCCAGAAGGAAAAGAGGGAAAGGGGCAAAAAAGATTACCTGAAGAAATAATGGCTGAAAACTTCCCAAATTTAACAAAAGATGCGAATGTATCAATCCAAGCAGCTCAACAAACCCCAATTAGGCTAAATTCAGAGACCCACACCAAGACACATTATAATCAAACTGTCAAAAGCCATTAGGATGGTTATTATAAAAAATACAGAAAATTAACAAGTATTGGCAAAGATGTGGAATAACTGGAACTCTCGTGTACTGTTGGTAGAAATGTAAAATGATGCACTTGCTGTAGAAAACAGTTCGGCAATTCCTCAAAAAGTTAAATACAAGATTACCATCTAGTTCAATAATTCCACTTCTAGGTACACGCCCAAAAGAACGGAAAGCAGGAATTCAAACAGATACTTGTGCATCAATGTTCACAGCAGCATTATTCACAATAGCCAAAAGGTGGAAATAACCCAATGTCTAAATATATATATATATATATATATATATATATATAAATGATATTACTCAGCCTTAAAAAAGGAATGAAATTCTGACACAATACATAAATGAACCTTGAAAACATTATGCTAAGTGAAATAAGCCAGACAGAAAAGGACAAATATTGTATGATCCCTTTTATTTGAGATACCTAGAATAAGCAAATTCAGAGTCAGAAAGTAGAATAGAGGTTACCAGGGAATAATGGGAGAAGGGAATGGGGAATTATTGTTTTATATATAGACTTTCTGTTTGGGATGATGAAAAAGTTCTGAAAATAGATAGTGGTGATGGTTGTACATTGTACATGTACTTAATGCCACTAAATTGTATGCTTTAAAATGGGTAAAATGGTAACATTTATGTTATGTATATTTTACCACAATCTTTTTTAAAAGAGGAAAAAGACATATATTAAAATCAGAATTCTATATGGTGTCTAAGTAATTTGTCTTAAAATTTCTTCCCTGAACTCTCAAATAACAAAAAATGCTTTATCAAAGTTGACCTTTGTATGAAAATAAATGACAAAATTAGTCTCACACAATCATTTAGAAATGTTTATCTTTATTTCAGAATGACCTATTAGGACCTTATCCAGATAAAGGTCCTGTCAGCACTTCTCACGTGTTATGATTCAGTTTTGCTTCTATGGACACACCAAAGTCTCCTTACCAAAAGTGAAGTCACCAGAAAAGGGGTGCCAGATGGGTGATGAAACCCTACTTAATCACTCCCTATTTGTGAGATGACTTCTTTTGCATTTCTAAAACATCTACTTTGATTCCCAATATATCAATTTTTAAAAATCATTACTTTCACGCTTATATAGAAACAGTACTTTAAATCAATTGATTCTTTTGCTGCAATAAGGTCCAACAAAACCTTAACACTTCAAGCAAACCTACTACACCTATCTATGCTCAAGAAGTAGTGTGGCTATTAAAGAAGGGCTGGTCTCTTCTAAGCCTTTCCTCAGGATCCACACATCAGACATTCATCTCTATTTTCCAAAGAGCACACCATGGCTGCTGTGTTCCTCTCCTTCTCTTCTTCTTTTGATACCTTTTCCTTATCTTTCAGCTTTTCTTTATTTAGAGTGAACTGGATCGGATTAGCTGCTGGTCTTGTCCTTAAATAATACATCCCAGTCTTCAAACCCTAAAAGGGAAGTAAATACAACTAATTAGGAGAAGCTGTGAGAACACTAGACATTCAAGACCAATGTTTAAAATACATTTCCATAAACCAGGTCAAATTGCTTTCTAAACTTAGAATTATATCTCCTCTAGGAAGCCCTCTCAAAATGTTTAAAGAGAGAAAGAGATGGTCAGACAGTATACTCTGTCCTTTTCACCCCTAAATCAAGCTTATCTCTTTGAAAATGTCAAATATTTTTGTTCTCTAGTCTTTTTGTTTGTTTTTATGTGTATGACTTCCAAGTGTGCCTAAGAAAACATGTCTGCCTTAGATTATAACTATTTAGAGGTCTAGACTGTATATCTGTATAAGAACAGATTATGACTACTTCAAGGATAAGAATCACCATTCTCTATTCAGTATCCCCAGTCCTGGAACATAGTATAAGTTCAATAAAAGTTTGTTAAATAAAAAAATAAATTCACAATTCTATATAAACACCTAGAATATTGCTAGGGAATAAGAATACATTATAGACTCACAGGCCTTTACAGTTGGCAATGACTAGCTAAGTGATTGGCTTTTATCCTGTAGATAGATAAAGTGGGGAAACAATGGATATTTTTGAATAGTGGGTTGACATGTGTAAAGTTTTATTTTAGGAATGGCAGCAGTACACAAGATGGCCTAGAGTAGAGATACCAGAAGAAAAGAGATCAGTTAAGAAGTTAAGAATAATAGCAGTGGAATAGAAAGTAAGACATTCAAGAAATAGTACAAAGGAACAACTGACACCACATGGTGAATGACTGCATGGAGAGTAAAGGAAGGATCATAGGTAACTCCAAGGTTTCAAGCTTAGAATAAAATAATCCTAAAAGAAATAAGAAAATCCCAAGTGAGAGCTTAATCTGGTATAAAACCCATGGGTTGGTTCTAACATACTGGACTTAAAGTGAAAGAACTTCCAGGTGGCAATACTTAATACGTAGCTAGAATATAAAACTCTGTTCCAATTCTAAAATATCCCAAGTTGGTTGACTTCCTCCACTAACCTGTTTCCAGCCGTAGAAGTGCATACTAGTGAGTTTGCCATAGTTAGGCTCAGCAATATGTATGTTCAAAGACTGGCTTTGATCAATGAAAGCTCCTCTCTCGGCTGCCATCTTGAGTATGGTTTTCTGAGAGATTTCCCACACAGTCTTATAAAGTTGCTTCAGGTCATCAGGAATTTCTGGTATGCTCTGAAGAAGGGAAATCAAATGTTTATTGCACTCTGGTTGAAGAAAGCAGTATGATTAACAGAATGGTGACCCCCAGGGTCTGGCCTTGGTTCTACTTCCAACCAGATCTGACCCTACCATTCCATTTAATACCGTATGATCCTTATCAAGTTTCCTAAGACTACTCACTTCTGGCTTACGAAGTCAAACAAAACCCCATCTAAACAACAAAATATCAGTCTGGTGGTAGTTATTTAAGACTCATCTTTAATTGGTTAATGGCCAAAACATTCACTGAAAAGTCAGAGCTAAGCAACAATAAATGACCCTTGACTTTTGCAGAAAATACAAAACCTCAGGGCTGTAACTCACAGGGACATGACCCAAGGAAGCAATGAGGCAAAACCCTTTAAATAAGCTAGGACTTCACAAACTCCATTTGGAGTCAACAGAAATAAGGCTTTCCTATTTCTTAGGTCTAGGGTTAGCTTGCATCAAAACACAGACTGGCTAATGCAACAGTTTCCATCAGCAAATATAGAAATGTTACAAGAATCTTTATCTGTGTTGCCAAGCAGACAATTATTTAGCCAGAGGCCTCTATCTACAAATAAATAAATGCTTCTTGATTCTCAGTTGCAAATATTTCACTGTTAAACACTATTTCCGGCTCTGTCTTTTGGACTATCAGTCTTCAATTCTCCATCATACTTTTTAATTAAGTTTGACTCTAATTTCAGGCTTTATATCAGTGGTCCCCAAACTCTGACTCACTTGGCAATTATCTAGGGAGTCTTTAAAAAATACTGATGCCTGGCTCTCACTCCCAGACATTTAATTTGTATGGGGTACAACCTAAGCTTCAGGATTTTAAAAGCTCTTCAATGTATTCTAATGTGCAGAGAAGCTCTTCAATGTATTCTAATGTGCAGAGAAGTTGGGAACCACTACTTTATATTGCTGCACAAACAAGAGGGTAAGGCCTAGCTATGTTAGCACAGCAATGCAGAGTTGAACAGAGCTACATAAGCCTATATGACCACAGTGAATAGCCATTCTTTCTCTGCATTGCCTGGGATAAGTGAGAAGTTACCAATGTAACTACCAACTTAGCTCCTGAAGAAAACAGTTTTTTTTTTTAAATTCTGTACCTGGATAGAGCCATTGCATGCAATAATCTGATTTTTCATCTCTTCATTCCACAAGCCCCGCTCAGTAAGATCTTTCAGTAAGTGAGGATTTACAATCTGAAATGGAAAGGAGAAATATGTGAAGGAATAAACAACAATGACAGGGCCTAAACAGGATCACAGACTTGGAGCTTAAAGTAAATAAGATCAATGAAGAACATTAGATTGCTTGGTAAATTCTATGTTTTATAAAACTGAGAGACCTATCCCACCACATGAAAGCTATATTCCTCTAAAATCTTGATATCTGTTATTCAAAACATAACATATGGTATTTGCAAAAGTGAAAAGAGCTAATGTTGTCTAAGCTGGGTATGTGGAATGATTCTTTTTTCTTTTTAAGTAAGGACATAATAAATACTTAAAAAAATTAGAAACGTACCCACCCCAAACCTTACAGAAATTTATTTCAGAGTATCTGCAAATTCACAAATAAGTATCTTTTAAATTAGTGGTTCTCAACCTGCAAATGAGAATTACATGGGAACCTTAAAAAAAACACTGGTCCTGCCCGTCAGAAATTCTAATTTGTAACCAAGGCTGAGAACCACTATCTTAAAGGATACTTCTATACACCTTGAGTATCATCAACTTAAGCATGAGGTTATAGTATATGTCACTATGATTACAAAATGGTTAAACATCATGTGAACTCTAATATCAAGTTGCTTTCATACTCAACCCTCAATCCTTCATTCTTTCGACAGATATTTATTAAATGTCTATTATATGCTGAAATAACATAAACAATATTAGAGATGATAACTCACTTTATCAAAACTTTGCACCGACACTAAAATAAAGGGGCATATACTAAATATGAGTAGCATTTACTCCCAACATCAGGCTTCTAAAAGATTTTCCTGTAGGTCTGGTTGTGATCTTCTCACCTGAAATTCTCCTGACAAGACTCTGCGAGTGTAGATGTTACTGGTATAAGGTTCAATTGACTCATTATTTCCCAATATCTGAGCAGTTGAAGCAGTAGGCATCGGGGCAATGAGTAAACTGTTTCTTACACCATACCTAAAGAAAAGGAGATTATTAGGTGCTGGTCCTGAAGCTACAATCTGTCAGGAAGACAGCTACTTTAAGTCATTGTAGTAAATGCAGTTGCTGCGAGTAATACCAAACATCCATTAGACTCACATGCTGACTTTTGCATTTAACCTCTACAGGGATGCAACTCCACAGTATGGGTGGTATAACTTGGCCCTCTCCTAAATGCCTGATTCCTAAACAGAATTAGCACCATTTTTACTGCTGGTAAATCTTATCATGTCATGACTTATGCCAGTTAGGAATCACAGCACTTGATACACTATCTTGCCCAAGGAAACACTCACATGGTTATTGGAGAGTCCCCACCTGTATCAGGGTACACTCATTCAACCCTTACTCTTTTCTAAGTGCCTATGTGATCACTGTGCTAGGCACTTTAAGGAAACATATGATGTGAAAGTGGTCAGAACCAGACCTCTATCACCACAATTCTCCATTATCCTGAATAGGATAATGAATAGAAAAAATTATGCTCCAAGTATATTCCTCACTTCCTCTATCACCTCTTTAATTAAGTTCCCCAGAAGAACGCTAACATCTTTTGACTCTATTCAGTGCCAAAGAGAGTGCTTAAAAATATAGTAAGGGCTTCCCCCCTGGTGGCACAGTGGTTGAGAGTCTGCCTGCCGATGCAGGGGACACGGGTTCGTGCCTCAGTCCGGGAAGATCCCACATGCCAC
>NW_006789913.1:993235-998442 GCF_000442215.2 Lipotes vexillifer | reverse complement strand
GCGGGCTCGTGCCCTGGTCCGGGAAGATCCCACATGCTGCGGAGCAGCTGGGCCCGTGAGCCATGGCCACTGAGCCTGTGCATCTGGAGCCTGTGCTCCACAACGGGAGAAGCCACAGCCCCCCGTACCGCAAAAAAAAAAAAAAAAAAAAGTAATATATATATATATAGTATCTGAACTCTGAGAAATCTTCAAACTGTCCTAAGCACACCCTTCAAAGCTCAGCCTAAGAGATACCTACTCTACAACATCTTTCCTAACCAGGCAGACAACACTAAATACAACTGTCAAATACAAATATTTGCATTGCAAATATTTTCTGTGACCTGTACCTTTACGTATATTTGTGTTACATGTCTTACCTTACTTAGTTTTAAGTTTCTCAAGCAAAAAGAGTTCATCTTTCCTACATTCCATACCTCTGGATTCATACAGCACTTAGCATAGAGCCTCACATCCTAATGGAGTCTGTACAACTGGACTTTCAACCTCTCTATGTCACTTTCTAGTTGTGAGGCATCAAGCAAACCACCAACTATCTCTATGTCTTTACTCCCTCAGTAGAGTAGACAGTGGTTTCCTGTCCAGAGACAGGAAAATGTTTTGAAAAGTCATATATATATGATATATCCAAGCTATGGAATT
Source organism: Lipotes vexillifer (assembly GCF_000442215.2). Taxonomy (NCBI): domain Eukaryota; kingdom Metazoa; phylum Chordata; class Mammalia; order Artiodactyla; family Lipotidae; genus Lipotes; species Lipotes vexillifer. The sequence continues at coordinate 997,797 of NW_006789913.1, read as the reverse complement.
GTCTGTAATCACTAAAAACATTAGGTAAATCTGCATGTACTAAAAGAGAAACATCTCCAAAATAAATCACTAAATAAAAAGTCTCAGAACACATCAAGTTTGATCTCATTTATATAATAAAACTGTGTGTGCGTATTTGCAAATGTACTGAAAAAAGGTCTAGAAAAATATACACCATTCACAATGGTTATCTCTGAGAAAAGGAGTAAGTTGTTTTGTTTGTTTGTTTTGTGGGACAAAATGGTTGGCAGAAGAGGTATAAAGAAGGGCTTTTACTTCCTATTTTATTTCCATATTTGAACTTTATTAACAATGAATGCATTCATGTATTAATTTTGAAATTTAAAAAAGTTATACATAAAAAATATTTAAACTACATTATTTTGAGAAAAAAACAGAATAATAAATAGAGTACAGGCCCATTTTTGTAAAAATTGAATTTGCATGTAAATATACACATATATACACACTCATAAGAAAGTCTGAGGATGACAGACAAAAAGATACAAACAGGTTTTTTGGGGGGGTGATGGTATTGGGATAATTTTCATTTTATTCCCTTTCTACATGTATGTTTTCTAAATTATCTAACATGTATTATTTGAGTAACAAAACAATTTTAAGGTAAACAGATATTTTAAAGAGCATTTTAAAGCTACTGCTTCCTTCCGCAAACATAAATACTTTGTATATGCATTAACCTAGACATGACAGACGAACGTTCAGCAAAACATTCTGCCCGCACTCAAATCTCTTATGTTTATTAGTTGGAAAGGCCTACATTTTTCAATTTTTACATTTTTCTTTCACACAGTTTAACACATTAAACCCTCCAAAAGCTCTTCCAAAATCCGTAATGAAGTCCTATGACAATCAATTCATTGAAAGTCATTTATGTGCCCGATGTGGTTAAGCAATAAATAAAAGTGAAAGGGCTTCCCTGGTGGCACAGTGGTTGAGAGTCCGCCTGCCGATGCAGGGGACACGGGTTCGTGCCCCGGTCCGAGAAGATCCCACATGCCGCGGAGCGGCTGGGCCCGTGAGCCATGGCCGCTGAGCCTGCGCATCCGGAGCCTGTGCTCCGCAACGGGAGAGGCCACAACAGTGAGAGGCCCGCGTACCGCAAAAAAAAATAATAAATTAAAAAAAAAAAAAAAGTGAAAAACATTTAAAAAGCAAACACACTTGGAAATATGAAGGTTTAATGAGAAAAATAATTACCTAATCTTGGTAGTTAAGCCCCTAAAACAAGATCAACTAATAATAATACCTACCAGGTATTAAAATGCTTTCATTGTGCCAAGCAATTTGCAGGTTACTATACATATAAAATATATAGTCCTAGGAAGCATTTTTTTTAAAATAGTTCTATGGATAGGTCATTTTAGTCCCATTTAAAAGAGAAAAAATGAATTTCAGAAGCTAAAGTAAAATACCTAAGTTCGAAAGAGCCAGGCTGAAAACCTGAACCCTCCTCACTTCAAAGCCACTTTACATCTCTACTTACTTTGCAATCTTCTCCTTGAGAAGTTTCCAGTCCCACAGGTTTGTAGGAGTAACATTCCACATATCATACTGAAGGATCTAAGGAATAAACAACCCAAATTTATGATAAATCATTGTATGACAATTTAAAACTATGACAAAAACCAAACAAATAACTAACTGCCATGCCCCCACATCCCAACAAATGCTGTCTTTTGGTAAAGCTGTGTAAGAAATACAAGGACCCAGAGACTTTCCTGGACAAATTTCTATGTAGTCATATTGATTAGAAGCAGGCTAAGAAAATTGATTAAGGCTTACCTCTTCCCCATGTCCCTGGCTGAGTCCTCTCAGAGGACCCCTATCATATCTACAAACCAGGAAATTCTAACATTTATGAAAGCATGTTGTTTTTGTACAGTAAAAGAATTACTCTAGCCTCATATTTTTTAACTGCCTTGATCTGCCTCTCAATCTATCTATTTAGCTAATAAACTTATTTTCAAACAATGTAGAGTTCCTAAATATCAGGAGAAACTGTGAGAACTAAAATTAACATCTTATTTTACAGGGAGGAGAATCATACTACTCATGATGAAGGCAGTGTGGATGGTGGAATTCTAGGACAGCTCCCAGATGCCCAGCCCCCTAGGGTATAGGCCATTATAGTCTCCTCCCCTTCAGTGTATACAGGACTTGGAAATATGATGGATGCCACTCACATAACTATGACAAATGTGAAGGGTTTCTGCAGGTGCAATTAAGGGTGAAAATCAGTTAATTTTTTAGTTAAAAGTGAGATTATCCTGGGTGGCCCTGACCTAACAAATGAAAACCCTCAAATGGGCGACTGGACTGGGCTCTTCTTGAAATGAGGGACTCTCCCTCCTACTGGCTTTGAAGAAGCAAGATGCCAAGAGTTCTAGAGTTACAAGGAAATGAACAACCAGGTGAGCTTGGAGGAGGACCCTGAGCCTCAGATGAGACCACAGCCTCTACCAACATCCTGAATGTAGCTTTGAGAGATCCAGAGATCAAGACTCAGCTAACCCAAGTCTGCACTCATGACCCATGGAAACATACTGAATGTATGTTGTTTTAATACACTAATTATTAGAAAACTAATATTTGGGATTCCCTGGTAGCCTAGTGGTTAGGATTCAGCGCTTTCACTGCTGTGGGCCCTGGTTCGAACCCTGGTCGGAGAACTAAGATCCTGCAAGCTGCGCATGGCGGGGCCAAAAAAGAAAAAAAAAAACTAATACAGTTAGCATTCTTCTTACGTCATTTTAGCAATGATTAGTTTTAAACAGAGTATCCTTTTTACTCCAGAGGACAAAAGGACCATATGAGTTTACTCTGTCTGGTGTAACAAATTACCACAGATTTAGCGACTTAAAATAACAAAAATTTATTCTCTCATAGTTCTCAAGGCCAGAAGCCCGAACTCAATACGTTGGGAAGGCCTCACTCCCTCCACAGGCTGGAGGAGATTCTATTCTTTGCCTCTCCAGCTTTCAGTGGCTCTCAGTACTCCTGGGTTGCGGCTGCATCACTCTGATCTCTGCCTCCATGGTCGTGTTGCCTCCTCTTCTTCTCTGTGTCTCTTGTAAGGACAACTGTCACTGCATTTAGGGCCCACCTGGATAATCCAGGATAATCTCCTCATCTCAAACTCCTTAACTACATCTGCAAAGACCCTTTTTAAACCAAATAAGGTTAACAGTCATAGGTTCCAGGCATTAGGATGTGAACATATCTTTTTGAAGGCTACCATTCAGCCTACAATAGGAACTCACAGGCAAAAAGAAACTTCATCCATATACTTACTCCTTTGCTGACTGGAGAGCCCTCATAGGTTTCATATGGGCCATACTCCTTGGCCAATTCACAGCTGGCTTCCAAGGCTCCATAATAAATGGTTTCAAAGATCTGCTTATTCAATAACTGGGCCTCCGGACTCTCAAAAGGGTACCTCATCAGAATAAAAGCATCTGCCAGACCTTGTACCCCAATTCCAATGGGGCGATGGCATCTATTTGATATGCTTGCCTTCGTGCCAACAGATTTAGAGAAGAGACAACGTTAGTGAACAGTAAAAGCAACATTCTGTACCAAATGACACACTCTCTCTCTTTATCTCAGTTTTCTCACACCATTCCAATGATAACCATTTAGACGATGACTAGAAGACTGTGATGAACTCCTTCCATCTTGGATTTCAATAATTACTAATAAGCAGAGAAAACTATTCATACCTCTGGGACAGGGTAGTAGTTAATATCAATAATTTTATTCAGATTTCGGACAATGACTTTGGTGACTTCAGCCAACTTCATAAAGTCATATGTGTGTTCCGATGTGACATACATATTCAGGGCCAGGGAAGCCAAGTTACAAACTGCAACCTGGAATTCGAAGAAAAAGGGTCAAGAGTCACACGACTTTTATTTCTTCCACTGTGTCAATGACACTACTCTGTAAGCCTCTAACACTTGCTGAATTAAAATTTTAAATTTCTATCTTTGACTCCTCCCTCTTCATCATTCACCAGTTCATTTCGAAATCCCAAAACCTATTCACATATGTGAACTGTAACACGCACCAGTGAAATAGGTAAGATGGGGAAAGAACCACATGCTTCATGGTACATGGCTCTACTACCAGATGTATGCCACATTATGCTATAATTTTTTATATATATCTGTCAGTAGATGTGCACTGTCCAATACAGCAGCCACTAGATTAAAACTAAATGAAATGTAATTGCACTAGTCACATTTCATGTGCTCAGTAGCCACCAATACAGAACATTTCTATCACTGCAGAAAGTTCTTCCAAACTGCATGTCTACTTCGCCCTCATTGAGACTCTGACAGCCCTTAAGTCCTCTCACCTAGACTCCCTCATGCCCTTCACACCTACTCAATTCTACACATGTTGCCAAAGTACCCATTTTTAAAACATAGCTCAAATCATGTAAGCATGATAAATGCTAGGGAGAAAAATAAGGCAGGAAAAGAAAACAGAGTCTTGAGGCTAAGGATGGAAGGAGTGCCTTTTTTTTTTTTTTTTTT
>NW_006789913.1:991036-993166 GCF_000442215.2 Lipotes vexillifer | reverse complement strand
AACAGAGTTTGTGGGGTAAGGATGAAGGGGGTGCTTTTTTTTTTTTTTTTTTTTGCAGTACGCGGGCCTCCCACTGTTGTGGCCTCTCCGGCTGCGGAGCACGGGCTCCGGACGCGCAGGCTCAGCGGCCATGGCTCACGGGCCCAGCCGCTCCACGGCATGTGGGATCTTCCCGGACCGGGTCACGAAGCCGTGTCCCCTGCATCGGCAGGCGGACTCTCAACCACTGCGCCACCAGGGAAGCCCAGGAGTGCCATTTTTAAATAGATTTGCCAAGGAAGACCTCACTGAGAATGGGATATATGAAGAAAGAACTGAAGAAGTTAGAAAGCAAGCCACGTGGCTACCTGGGGAGAAGAGCATTTTAACATTCAAAAATCCTGAGACAGGAGTATGCTTGATATGTTTGAGAAACAGCAATAAAATTAGTAGAGCTGGAGCACAGTGAGGAAGGGGGAAAGTAAGAGCAGATGAGGTGGGATACTCAGTTGTGTAGGATCTCACAGGGCATTACAAGGACAGAAATGAGGTACTGATACATGCTACAGCATGGACAACTGACACAAAAGACCAAATATCATATGATTCCATTTATATGGAATACCTACAATAGACAAATCCAGAGACAGAAAACAGGTTAGCGGTGCCAGGGCCTGGGTGAAGAGGGGAACAGGGAGTGACTGCTAAAGGGTACAAGATTTCTTTCTGGGGTGATGAAAATGTTCTGGAACTAGTTATCAGTGATGGTTGCACAACCTTGTGAATATACTAAAAAAACACTGAATTGTATACTTTAGAAGGGTGAAATTTATGGTATGTGGATTATATCTCAATTTAAAAAAAAAGGATGAACGAACTCTGGATGGGCTGGAAAATCAAAGACGAGTATTGTGCAGCGGAATGATATGATCTGATGTTTGTTTTAAGAAGGGTCATTTTATTCTCTATAATATAATCTATCTTGTATAATAGTCATGAGTATATGTCAATTTCCTCCAACTAAATTGTAAGTTTCCAGAGGGCAGGGGATGAGCCACATTCATTTATATCTGAGAGCACTTAGTATAGTGTCTTGCACATGGCTGGTGCTCAATAAACTTTGTTAAATTAAACTGCAACCTTAGCAGTATGTTCAACTCACTCACCACTTTCTTTCTGACTTTTCATTTGTCACTTTTTTTTAGGTCCTAGAATTTGGGATCTGCTCCTTCCTCCGCGTTTTCATAGTTTACATCCAATATCCAAGCTGCCTGTTGTCTGACTAATGCAACAATCTCCTTAAACTAACCTCCAGCCTCTTCTCACACTAAGCCATTCTATAACCAGAAGCAAGAGCCATCCTTCCTATCCTAGGGATGCTATTTTCCTTTCAGAAATCTACAAGGGCTTTCCTGCGTCTGAGACATGCCATCTTTCACATACTATCTCCCTTCCCCCAGTTGCAGCCATCTCTCCATACACCAAACCTTAATGTATTTGCTCCGTCAAAACAAACTTACTTTTACACTCACTGCCCAAAACCTATTCCTGTCTCTGATCTGTCATACAGGCAGTTCTTCCCAAATGGAAAGCTTTTCCATAAATTTGTTTTTAAAATATCCAAATCTATGTCTCATTTCTAGCCTTGCCTCTTCTGTGAATCACCTTAAAGATCTGAGATGAGAACTCTGTCTCACCATTCACTGAAAGGACTCTCTCATGCTTACATACTTTAAACTGAATGAGCACCCTAACACGTTACTGTGTTTGTCCTAACCCTAACCTAAATAACTATATATTGCTATTTTTCTCAAGTAAAGGTTATTACAACAATGTGTGTGAAATAAAAAATTGACAGTCTTTTCTACGTGGCTCAGACTAAAAGATATTTAAGGGCACACATCACACCTCTTCCTTTATCATCTCTATTTTAGTGCCCTTCTGCTTACAGCAAGCTACGAAAACTCCCTTCACCCAACTTAAGGGAAATCATGTGAGGGATTCACAAATAATTCACAAACTCCTAAGATTCTTCTCTCAGTACCTGAGGCAGAAGTTTTTCTACCTACCTCATCTTTGCTGGTATACTCTACTATTTCTGTGCACAGGTTGCTGCATTTGATCGTTCCTAGGTTCTGCTGGTTGCTCTTC
>NW_006789913.1:962029-991026 GCF_000442215.2 Lipotes vexillifer | reverse complement strand
TGGTTGCTCTTCCGATTACAGGAATCTTTGTAGAGCATGTACGGGGTACCTGTCTCTGTCTGAGACTCAATGATGGCATACCAAAGCTGCTGAGCTTTTACAACCTTGCGGACACGACCCTCTTTCTCATAACTGAAAGGCAAAGCTAGTATTATTTTAATATTCCCTAAGGAACATCTTTATTGCAGATAACATGAAGAGAAACACCAAAATATAAAATATTGAAAACTCTTAAATTTCTTACTAAGTTTTGCTAAGAGAAAGAAATTAGGAATATGATATTTATTTTACTATGGCTAAAGCCAATCCCACTAAATCAACAAAACCTTCCATAATAAAAAGGAACAAAACCTGAAGTCCTCAAATTGTGCTACTGTGCTAAAGCAGTACTGTTGTGCTATTATTTAATGAACTATTGACATGTGTGTCCCAGTTGCCCTTGATTCCTGTGTACTATACAAAGCATAACTTGTTCTGTCAAATGTACTTTATGACAAAGCAAATTAATAATAACCCTGCTAAGTAACTCTTTGCATTAATTTTTTAAAGGATCAATTAAAAAAACCTGAATACCTATTTACATGTCCCAAAGTTTCAAGAAAGAAGACAAACCAAAATTTTGGTGAAGATTCAGGAAGAAAACATGACCAAAATAAAATTATTAGTCACATTCTCTTCTAGATGCTTCTCAAGATTCCTAGAAACTGGCTAATGACTGACGTAGTTTTAAAATTTAGATCCTGTAAATAAAAGAAACACACAGTTAAAACATTATTACTCTCATATTTTTCCCATACCTTTCATATAGCTTCTCAAATTCTTCTCCCCAGACCTCATCCAGACCAGGACACTCATTTGGACACATCAAAGACCAGTCCTGCAAAGGGAAGAAGAGTACCAACCATAAGAAACTTCAAATAACCAACCACACGTAGTCCATTAGGAACACTGCAAGGGATATTGTGGCTTCCATACACTGTCTTAAAAATTTGCTTTAGAAATAATAATTTTAGGCTCAGGCCCAAACATCTAGTTTTGCATGTTTGTTCATGACCCTTCAACCATTTAGGTCAGATAGCATCTACTTTATAGAATAAAAATCCAAGAAGGCAAGAATGGCATCTCTTAACTTGTTCAGCATGCCTTTCCATTGCATAACATATAGGTGGACTCTTCCTAAGCATGATTTAAGATGACTGAGGAGAAAACTTATATGAATCAAGTTGTTATTACTAACAAGTACCTATCTCTCACCTGATTAGTCTCCACTCGTTTCATGAAGAGATCCGGAATCCAAAGGGCAAAGAAGAGGTCCCTGGCACGCTGCTCTTCCTTTCCTGTGTTCTTCTTTAAATCAAGGAACTCAAAGATGTCTAAATGCCAAGGCTCCAGGTAAATGGCAAATGCCCCAGGTCGCTAATGGTAAACAAATCATCATTCTTCTCAGAATCAGAATAAAACAAAGAAACTTCATATTTTCCAAACCACTTCAATAATATCTCCTTGGATCTTCACTACAATTAATGAATTAAATGAGATAATACAAATAAAAGTACTATAAAAATATAAAGTAGTAGTAGTTTTCTTACAATTCTAGCAGTAAAAAAGAGCATTTAACATAAAGAAAATGTGGAACAAGAAAGACTAAATAGGACTTCCCTGGTGGCACAGTGGTTGAGAATCCACCTGCCAATGTAGGGGACAAGGGTTCAAGCCCTGGTCCGGGAAGATCCCACATGCCACAGAGCAACTAAGCCCGTGAGCCACAACTACTAGGAGCCTGTGCTCTAGAGCCCATGAGCCACAACTGTTGAGCCTGCGTGCTGCAACTACTGAAGCCCGCGTGCCTGGAGCCCATGCTCTGCAATAAGAGAAGCCACCGCAATGAGAAGCCCGCGCACCTCAACAAAGAGTAGCCCCCACTCGTCGCAACTAGACAAAGCCCTCGTGCAGCAACAGAGACCCAACTCAGCCAAAAATAAATAAATAAATTTATTTTAAAAATACAAGAAAAATAAAAGACTAAATAATTTATCCAAAATGACACAGTGAACTAGGGATGGAGCTTCCACTTCAGCAGTCGTCCAGCTCACTTTACACTATGTGACATGTATGTAAAGCCCAAAGAAAATCACTTTAACTTTGACAATAATGTTGTGCTCAAAAGGTCAAAAAGGTGGTATGTCTCATCAAGGTCCCCATAGATTTTTTTTTTTTTTTTTTTTTTTTGCGGTATGCGGGCCTCTTACTGTTGTGGCCTCTCCCGTTGCGGAGCACAGGCTCCAGACGTGCAGGCTCAGCGGCCATGGCTCACGGGCCCAGCCGCTCCACGGCATGTGGGATCTTCCCGGACCAGGGCATGAACCCGTGTCCCCTGCATCAGCAGGCGGACTCTCAACCACTGCGCCACCAGGGAAGCCGCCCCCCACAGATTTTTTTAAGTGCATCAGAAGGAAATTCATAAACTAATAGGTGATTACTATGCCTACATATCCATAAAAGACAGGCTAGATAGTTGCAAACTATCCTGCTGATAACATTGGATAAATGATCTAATACTCTCAACTTTACTTTTCCTTCTATAAAATAGACAGTTTTGTTTTCTGTTTTGGTTTCTTTTTTTAAAGAAAAACCTAGAAAACATATTACAACCCTTTTTCAAGGTTAGGTATCAATATGAATCACAACTTTAGAAATTCCTTGCAAATAAACTGTCATGTAAGACAGCTGACTCAATCACTGGCTGCCTGGAACCAGGGATAAAGTATGTATTGGTGGGAGTGATGGGTGATTAATACAAAGGTGCATGAGGAAACATGTTGGGGTTATGGAAATGTTCTATGTCTTGACTGGTGTGATTACACAAGTATATACATCTGTCAAAATCATCAAAATGTATACTTCAATTGTATACACTTAAAAGTAAAAATTATACTCATTAAATTGATCATAAAAGTGGAAAAAAAGCAAAGTTGTTAGAAACATACACAATGAGCCATCTTATTATAAGCATATATGAGAAAAGATTTTCAGTTCTGGTTTCTAGGACTTTCAGTAACAGAGCATACCTTGTTTCCACCTTGATCCACATATCGAGCTGTGTTGTTATATACTCTCAACATCGGTACAAGACCATTGGAATTGCCATTAGTCTGAAAGAGAAACTGAGGATAAAGGCATCTGGAGGAGAAATAGGGGGCTCAGCAAGAAAAAGAACAAAACGGTTCAACAGTGGACAAATTACTCTCCCCCAGTCTACAGTTTCATCTGCTCCCCATTTCTCCCTCTGCTTTAAAAACATAATGCCCAACATAAAATTTTGCTGAATAAATCGCAATTATGTACAAAGTTATTTCATGGCATCTCTAATTTACAATGAGAAATAACAACTACAAGTCAAAAGAATCCAAAATCAGGATAGCTAAATTTAAACCCCACACGTTCAAAAGGTCATTATATAAAGAAATACTTTGGGTAGAGTAAAAACGCTACTACAGTATCTTTTTCCCAAAAGAATTCAAGACAATTTATAATAAGAATTATATGCAATGGATAAATCAAGACAATAAGGTAAATGGAGATTCTCAGCAATAAATGGATTCTAGAATGAAGATGAAAAAAAATAACATAAACTCCTAAGACTAAAAGATACCTCATCAAATTTTTAAAATAATCCTTCTAACCCCAAGGCAAGCCTTTAAACAACCTAGAAAGATAAGTGAGCAATGGCTCACCCGACTATTATGTAATGAACACCACGTAATGGAATGGTTTTCTTCTGGACTCTAACTTTATTCTTTAGGGTTAGATATTTTTTTCACCTTACAGAGGAGGAAACAAACTCAGAGATGTAAAATAACTTGCACTAGGCCACACTACTAGTAATTAGTGAAGATAGGATTTAAATCCAGGACTTAACCAAAATGATTACCTTTTTTTTCTTTTTTTTTTCTAATTGAAGTATAGTTGATTTACAATAGTTAGTTTCAGGTGTACAGCACAGTGATTCAGCATTTTTGCATATTATACTCCATTATAGGTTATTACAATATACTGGGTATAATTCCCTGTGTTATACAGTATATCCTGGTTGCTTATCTATTTTAATATATAGCAGTTTGTATCTGTTAATCCCATGCCCCTAATTTGTCCCTCCCCCCTTCTCTCTCCCCTTCGGTAACCACAAGTTTGTTTCTGAGTCTGTTTCTGTTTTGCATATACATCCAGTTGTATTATTTTTTAGATTCTACCCAAAACCATGATCTTGACTCCCAGTGAATAGTGAACTAGAAGAGATGAAATTTACCTCATTAAGTGACAATGTTCAAAGCTTGAATCTTGGCTCTACCACATATTAAGTGAGTAATCTCTAGAAGTAATTTAGCTTTCTAAGCTTCAGCTTCCTGACTTATCAAATGAAGACTTTGTGGCTATACTCACAAAGTTACTGTAAGGAATAAAGTTTACTGTGTCTGTAATGATACCTATCTCATAAGGTTGTAGTAAGGGTTAAATGTGTAATTCACATAAAACTTTTACAACGGATTCAGCATGTAGTGAGCAATGAATAATAATAATGCTATCATTATTGATAAAATAAATCAGGATTCCAAAATCTGACCCTAGAGACCATCTAATCAACCTCTAATAAGACAGATGAAAATGAGACCAGAAGTGGTGAAACTACTCAGTCTAAGTCACACAGCCAGCAAGTAATTAACAGAGATCCAGGTCCCCCAAGCCCCAGCAAATGCCCTCTCAATCACAAGCCTGGTTGCTTATGGACCTGAATCCCCCTAAGCCTATACACTTTTAGTCACACAACAGAGGCTTACCCCAGCAATGTAGCTGCCAGTAGCTCGAATACAACTCACAGCAACACCAATTCCCCCAGCCGACTTGGATATCAATGCACACTGCTTTAGAGTGTCATAAATACCTTCAATGCTATCATCTTTCATACTCAGAAGGAAACAGCTACAGGGGAAAAAAGTCACAACTCAGCAAGGAACCGAAGCAAAGCAGAATCAAAAAATGACTATATAATCCAAAGATAGTAAGTTAGGCAAATAAACAATTTGAAGCTTACAAAATTCCTAGGGGTTTTTAGAAGGAAAAACACAAAACAAAACTTTTTACTGGATATGACACAATAAGATATATCAACATATATTGTTTTTTGTTTTTTTTTTTTAACATCTTTATTGGGGTATAATTGCTTTACAATGGTGTGTTAGTTTCTGCTTTATAACAGAGTGAGTCAGTTATACATATATATATGTTCCCATATCTCTTCCCTCTTTGTCTCCCTCCCTCCCACCCTCCCTATCCCACCCCTCCAGACAGCCACAAAGAACCGAGCCGGTTCTATTGTTTTAAAATCACCTTGCTGCCTACACTAGATGCTAAGCCTGGAAGGAAGGCTTAGAGATAAGTCTAAAAATATTAGCTTCCATGTTCACCAGACTGCAAATGTGCCATTATAACATTTTCTCATGTAAATTCCTAAGCATACATAACACCTTTTCAACCTATTAGTAAGCCAAGAAAAATTAAACATTTATGGAAAAAACCCCACCTATCCAATACTGAACCAAATTTGGTATGTCCATCAAAATTTAGCTTCCTTACAGTCTTTTTGAAGACAGCCCTTCTACCTGTGCTTTGGATCTTATCCTCCTACCCCAGGAACCTTAGTCTTCCAATGATCCCTTCACTAACTTAAATATTCAACCAATCAGATGAACTCTGTTGACTTTTTCTATTAAATATTCAGACATTCAGAAAGGCATAGAGAATAATATAACATATACTTTGTACTTACCACCTACCTCAAGAAATAAGATAAGACAAATATAACCTAATTACAATCATATACCACTCCCATGCCTTTCTACGTTCTTTTAGCATTGACATATGTTCCACATTTTTTAAATTTCTGTTTCCATATTAATTTATCTCTCTGTAACCCACTTTTATTTAACTCAATACCGTGTTAGAAATTCATTCCTACTGATACATATAGAACTAGTTTATTTTCACTGCTGTAAGGTATTCCATGGTATGAATATACCAATATATTTGTCCATTTGCCTACTGGTGGACATTTGGATTATTTCCAATTTGTTTGCTATTCTAAACAATGCTGCTGTGAAAGTTCTTAAACATACCTCCTTGTGCTTATGTCTAAGGATTTCTATAGGGTATAAACCTAGGAGAGGAACTTCTGGGCCAAAAAATATGCATGTGTTCCACTTTACTAAAGATTCTCCAAAGTGAATGGGTACGTATACTCCATCTAGCAATGCATGAGAGTTCCCTATGTTCCACATTCTTACCAATACTTACTATTATCAGCCTTTTAATTTGTATCAATCTGTTGGGTATGAAATATATCATTATGATGTTAACTTTCATTTTCTTAATCACCAGCAAAGTTTATCATCTCACGTGTTTATTAGCCAATCAGTTTCTTCTACAAATTAACCCATGTTTCTATTTCGTTTTGTGTCTTTTTCTTATAATCCTTCAACAGTTAACATACACTGCAAATATCTTCTCCCAGTCTGAAACTTTTTTCATGGTATTTGGTTCACAGAAGTTTTAAATTTTAATGTAGTCAATTTTTCCTTATATTGTTTGCTTATTATATCTATTTTAAGAAATCCTTCACTACTCTGAGGTCATATAGAATCTATCAAGATGCAGGCTGATAGTCATGATGTCTGCAGCTCACTTTCAAATGACTCAGCCAAAAAAAAATTTTTTTAATTTTAAAGATAAAAATACATATATATGGCAAAATGTTAGTAAATTTTTATCTAGGCAGAAGTGAGTGCATGGGTGGAGTTCATTGTCCTTTTCTTTAAATTTTCTGAATGTTTAAAATTCATATTAAAAAGTTGAGAAGGAAAATATTTATTTTCTCTATATGTTCTTCTAAAAGATTTTACTTTCACATTCTCTTGAATTTATTTCTATATATGGCATGATGAAGGGAAATCTAATTATACTTTTCCCCATAGGATAACCAATTTCCTTAGCACTGTTTTCCCAATGAAATGCAATGACACCCTGTTATTCATCAAGTTCCCATATAAGCCTGAATCTCTTTTGAGCTCTCTGTTATGTTCCAGTGGCCAGAGCAAATACTACACTATCCCAGAGTAAATATCACAAAGTATGGTATTTACTCTGGGATAGACAAACCATGGGTTCATAGTGGTCTTGAAATCTGGTAGGACTTTTTCTTCAAAACTATCTTGTTATTTATATTAGTTTCCTGTAGCTGTCCTAACAAATACCACTAACTCAGTGGCTTAATATAGAAATTTATTCTCTCACAGTTCAGGAGGCCAGAAGTTCAACATCAGTTTCACTGGGTCAAAATCAAGAACATTCCTCCAGAGGCTCTAGGGGAGAATATATTCCTTGCCTCTTCCAGCTTCTGGTGGCTCCTTTGCTTGTAGCCACATCACTCCAATTTCTGCCTCTATCTACACACTGCCTTCTTTTCTTCTGTATGTATCATATCTCCCTCAACCTCTCTCTTATAAGGATATTTTTTACTGGATTCAGGGCCCACCTGAATAATTCAGGATAATCTCCCTATGTCAAGATCTTTCTTAATCATAACTGCAAAGACTGTTTTCCTTATAAAGTAACATTTACAGGTTCCAGGGATTAGGACCTGATATCTTTGAGCAGCACTAGATTTTTCTTAGCATTTTGCTCTTCCATATAAATTTTAGAATCAGCATGTTGAAATTCTGACTGGAATTACACTGAAACTATAGATTAACTTGGGAAAAACTGACATTGTTACAATGTTTTTTTTTTTTTGCCGTACGCGGGCCTCTCACTGTTGTGGTGTCTCCCGTTGCGGAGCACAGGTTCTGGACGCGCAGGCTCAGCGTCCATGGCTCACGGGCCCAGCCGCTCCACGGCACGTGGGATCCTCCCAGACCGGGGCACGAACCCGTGTCCCCTGCATCGGCAGGCGGACTCTCAACCACTGCGCCACCACGGAAGGCCAACACTGTTGCGATATTAAATCCATTTATGAATACAAGATCACTCTCCATTTATTTGTTTTTTAATGTCCTTCAGTTACGTTTTAGAATTTTTTTCCTTAAAAGCCTTACACACCTTTCATTATATTTATTCTTGGGTACCTTCCAGTATTATGATATGTCTTAAACTTAAATCTTCTAACAGCTAAAATACAGAAACTCAACTGATTAATTTATGTTGAATTTACATCCAGATATTCTGCTGAAATCTCTTTTTAATTCTAAAAATTTGTCTGTAGATGCTCTTCAGGAATCATTACAGTTTCGTTCCCTCATTTCCAATCTTTTTTTTCCTTATCTTACAATGCTGGCTCAGGCCTCCACTACAATGCTGAAAACAGAGGTCCAATAGATCTAAGTTTTTAGTGGATTATCTTTTACCAAATAAAGGAAGTTATTTTCTGTATCTATTTTGCTAGTTTTTTTATTATGAAAGTATTAAATGATATAAAATGTTAGTGCAATGAATTACATTAATACACTTTTTGATGTTAGCATATCCTTGAGTTCCTCGGATAAAACAAACTTGCTTAGGGTATATTAGTCTTTTTTTTTTTTTTTACAAATTACCAGACTCTGTTCCAATGTATCCTTTCTCAGAAAATGGCACCATAATAAATCCTGTTACTCTACCCATAAACTCAGGAACCACTCTTGACTCATATCCAAATCATCAAATTCTATCAATTTTACCTCCCAAATCTCCTAAATTTGTCTATTTCTCTCAATCTCTACTTTCACCTCCCTAACCCAAAATACCATAATCTCTCATACAGACTATGATTAGAGTCCTCTAATTACTGTCAGTATTTACTTTAAAAAAAAAAAACTTTATTGAGATATAATTCACATACCACACAACTCCCCATTTAAAGTGCACAATTAATGGTTTTTAGTATATTCACAGAGTTGTACAACCATCACCACAATCATGTTTAAAATTTCATTATCGGCATTTGTCTCTCTCCAATTCATTTACCACACTGCAGTAAGAGAGCTTTCCAGAAAGTAAATCTCATTTAATCAGAACAGGAGTGATTAAATGTATATCAGGGCTTCCCTGGTGGCGCAGTGATTGAGAGTCCGCCTGCCGATGCAGGGGACACGGGTTCGTGCCCCGGTCCGGGAGGATCCTACATGCCGCGGAGCAGCTGGGCCCGTGAGCCATGGCCGCTGAGCCTGCATGTCCGGAGCCTGTGCTCTGCAGTGGGAGAGGCCACAACAGTGAGAGGCCCGCGTACCACAAAAAAAAAAAACCAGGTATATCAAATTAATTTTTATGTGATGAACTGCCTAGTTTCTTCAGGTCAAGGTTTATTTCCCTAGCAAAAGCATTTCAGAACATTAAAAGCGACTATAGATGACACATACCTAGAAAGTTGTGGGCGGTTGGTGCCAGCATTGAAGAGAGTGGGAGAGGCATGCGTAAACCACCTCTCAGAAAGAAGGTTGTATGTTTCAATAGCAGCATCAATATCTTCTTTGTGGATGCCCACAGATACCCTCATCAACATATGCTGTGGTCTTTCAGCCACTAAAAACAAAAGAGGAATTTTCACATAATGGGACATGTGAGAAAAACTAGGCTGAGATATGTACTTGGGTCAAAAAAAGGAACACCAAAAGACAATTTTAAAAATTTTACACCAATAAGGAGCAAAATTATTCATAAACTAAACCTGAAGTTTAAAATGTTAGAGTTGAAATAGAAGTGCTATAAGGCTAATAGCTCAAAGCTCTATTTTCAATATAATGAATAGAAAATGTAACACACAAACACACTCATGTCTCACCTTTTCCACTGATCTTCAACAAATAGGATCGCTCCAGCGTCTAGAAAAAGCAAAACAACAAAAAACTTCCAGAGCATAGTTTTTAAAGACATAGTAGATATATCATTCACAATAAGGCAATCTATTTAAATCTTCTCCGTTTTTAATATAATCTTAAATGACAAGAATAGCATATTTCGTTTTACTAGCTTTAGCTTGGAACATTATCAATTGGCTATTTGTTTTGGAAAAGACTGCCTGAAAATTTCTGGAAAAAGCCAGCTCTATGTTAATACGTATAATGTTAATAGCAGAAGTTGTAGTACTCATCACCACATCATAATGGTTAACATTTATGAAGTGCTTACAACAGGTTAGGCATTGATCAAAGCAACACACACACTCACTCCTCAAGAGAATTTGCCGTTGAAATTTTATTATTATCCCCATTCTAAAGATGAGGAAACTGAGGACAGAGAGATTAAGTATCTTGCTAATAAGAAATGGAGCAGAGATTTGAACCCAGGTGGTCTGACACCAATATTCATGTTCTCAATCACTACATAATACTGTTTATCAACACAAAAGTACCTAGAAAAGCACTTGGCACATAGTAGGAATTCAGTAAACAGTTGTTGCATAAACAGTAGAATACGGAATCATTCTGGCAAATTATTTCATAACTCCAAAGGTATCCAGAAGTAATATTTGGAAAATTTGAAAATTGCAAATGAATAAGCTATCTTTCCTTAATTCAAACAACCACCACCACCCTAACCCCACTAATCCCACAGGTCCCCCAACTCCTAACAAATTACTACCTCTATAATTGTATCACTAAAACATAAACAAAAACCTGTATTTCCTGATTCAAGGAAGAATTCCCACTCATTTGAAACCCATTATTTACCTTAAAGCCAAAGTAATTATAAGAGAAATCTCGGTCATAGATAATGGCAGAATTCAGGCGCTGGTGAAGGTAAAAACAAAACCCATAATTAAGATAATTAGATTTATTTTCACACACTCTGGTATCTTTCAGCCCTAACTCCAGAACTAAAATTGACATAGAATATAAAAGACAGAACACTAAGTATTACTTAGTGTAAAATAGAAATCCATACCTGATGTCAAGAAAAAAAAATTATAAAAATTGAGTATCCTAATTAGGTTTAAAAACATGTACATTAAAGGACTAGAAGAAAATATGTAAGTATAAGTTGTATATAAGTAAAAATATATATGTGACTTACCAAACTTTCCCTATTAGGTTTACAGTACATCTCTGAAGAGGGAAAGAACATGAACATAAAAGGGACTATATTATCACCCTTAAACATGTTTTTAGATTAGCTATTACTCCAAAAGTATCGGAGCCATATAATTAATAATATGTATTTTTATCTTCCATTTTAAACTGCACATAACAATATATAAGATAAATAATTACGTTAATTCTAAGGCTCATCAAATCCATGGTCCTTTAACAGGTTTTAAACAAACTACTGCTGTGACAGTAATATTTTAAAGCAGAACTGGCCATTGTTATAGGCTTTTGTAGGCTATAGAGCCATTTAAAGAAAACAAAAGCAATTAGGTACAAATAATCATTTTGGATAGAGAAATGTGGAGCCAGTCTTTCAAAATACTATCAGTATTTCCATATAAGGATCCATGTTCAAGGACTTGAAAAATCTATACAAAACTCTTCCCTACTAAGTCCATGCACCACAGCTACTGAGCCTGCGCTCTAGAGCCCGAGAAATACTGCTTTACACAGTATATTTCAACATTTTCCAAATTCCATTCATTCAGGTATCATCTCATCTCCATGATTTGTGTCAACTACCACCCATTCTATTAAGACTTTCACTCTCACTTTTTTTGACTTAATAAGTTTATTTGAAAAAGAAACTTGTGGGAAGTCCCTGGCAGTCCAGTGGTTAGAACGCGATGCTTTCACTGCCGGGTTCAATCCCTGGTAGGGGAACTAAGATCCCACAAGCTGCAGGGCGTGGCCAAAAAAAAGAAACTTGTATGTTGATTCCGTAAGTGGAAGACTAGTATAAGGTGTCATAAAATGAAAACCATAATAGGGAGGGTAGGAGGGAGGGCGACGCAAGAGGGAAGAGATATGGAGACATATGTATATGTATAACTGATTCACTTTGTTATAAAGCAGAAACTAACACACCATTGTAAAGCAATTATACTCCAATAAAGATGTAAAAACAAAAAAAAACTCTTCCCTTCCTCTTAAATTTTTAAGGGCATCTTTGTTCCCAAAGACAGGTAGGGGCCTTGCATGAATAATGGAGAACTGAAATACTTGATTATCAATATTTATTTTTTAGGTACAGGTTTTTGCTATCATCGTTTTATTTTTGTTTTTCACCTGTCTTCAAGATTATACATATGAACAACACACAACTCAGTTTTCTCTCAGTCTCTTTAACATCAGATACATATTTAGAGACAGCCGACTAATCATCCTATTACCTACAGTTAAAAGTGGTTTCTAATCTGTGCAGATATCCATGGTAAATAAATCCTGTGTGCAAAAGGGCTGGCTGGACCTACCCATCTTTTAACTTCTGTTCTCTGGGATGCAGTTAAGAAAGGGGTTGAAACACAAATGGATAATTTTTAAGTTGCTGAGCAAGAAGATCTTTCAAAATTTTACCTGAACCACCTTTTTGGAAGTCAGTTTAGCAATGTCTACTAAAATTTTAAATGTACATACTCTTTGGCTCAGCAACTCCACTTAAGGGATTTACCTTACCGATACACTCATTTACAAGTAAAGTGCTACCATACAAGGATATTCACTGCAGTGAAAAATGGAAAACAAATATTCATCACTAGAGCAATTCTTACATATATGCATAATGATGATACAGCTATAGAATGGAATTCTATGCAGGTAATTCATAAATGTTAATAAAGAACTATCTCTAAGATATACTAGCAAGTGAAAAAGTAACAGAAAGAATAGTATGCACAGTACACTACCACTAAAAGGAAAAATAAAGGTACACATACGTGTATTATAGAATAGCTCTGGAAAAATACATTTTAAAATGACAAAATGTTGCTGTTTCTAGAGAGGAAAACTAGGATTCAGAGAAGGAGAAAGAATTACTTTTTACCTCTATCTCTTGTAGTGTTTAAATTTTTTAAAATGTGCTTATTTTCTTAAAAAAAAAATCTATAAAAAATTTTTCACCAAAGCATTATACATACATCTTTATTGGCCAAAACAATATCCACTGTTGACTTGGCCACCATGGGAGAGTGTTTGCCATTATGTGGATTTATGTAGTTGAAGAGGTCTTCCATTACATCTAAAAACAAAACAACAGAAAATTAAAATATCAAAATCACTTAACAGCTAATTCAATCTTCAGGTAACAGTTTAAAACAGTGGTTCTCAACCGTTTTTCGTCCCAACCCACCTTAGTACCTAGCACAGAAAGTGCTCAATGAACATACACACGTTTAATAAATAGATAAGGAAATTTATATGTTTATAAGCTAAATAAGGAAAAACAATCTTCCAGAGTTAGAGTGAGCATAGACTCCTGTAGTTTGAAAAAGACTGCCAGATGATTCTGACATATAACCCCATTGAGAATTACTGGTTGAAAATAAAGAAAACCAGAAATTATAACCTCTTCTCAAGTTTTTTTTATCCTAACAAAACAGAAACTCAACTTAAAATTCAAAACCTATCATCCCACAGGCATTTTACTTCTATAAATGCACATTTAGTAATAAGCCCTCTCTCTTCCAGACATCACAGCAGTATTTAGTCCTCTGCATTTATACATATAATACACATATACGCAAAGCTGGCATTCTGACTGAATTTGACTTGAATCCATAGTCAATTTGGGGAGAACTGATATCTTTACAATAAATCTACTGAAGAGGGAGATATAATGTTTAAGTCCCCATATAACAGATCTCGAATTGAAAGCTGAAAGATTTCTACTCTCAGTCTACCAGCTGACTTCTTATATACCACTTTTTATATACCTAACAAATTATTTAACATTCCTTTACCCACATTCCCTGAGCTATAAAATGGGAGTGCTAATGGTGACAAAAGACTGACTGTAACACTTTGTTTAACCCAGAAATTATCAATAAATATTATTCTTTTTTCCAACCACACCACCACCAAGCATCTAAAGATGGGTTTCAAAAAAAAAAGAAACAAAAAGATAAAGGGGCTTCCCTGGTGGCGCAGTGGTTGAGAGTCCACCTGCCGATGCGGGGGACACAGGTTCATGCCCCGGTCCGGGAGGATCCCACATGCCACATAGCGGCTGGGCCCGTGAGCCATGGCCGCTGGGCCTGCGCGTCTGGAGCCTGTGCTCCGCAACGGGAGAGGCCACAGCAGTGAGAGGCCCGCGTACCGCAAAAAAAAAAAAAAAAAAAAAAAAAAAAAGATAAAGAAAAGTATCCATTGACCCTTCCATGCAGCAGGTCAGCAGCATGGAGAAATAGGAAGTTCTAGTCTCCCTCTGCCACTAACCTGCACACTTTGCTTTTTTAAACAAGATGGAACTTCTCTTTTTGACACTCAAGGTTTCATTCTAGTACCCTTATAAATTTTCTGAGAATACTAAATTCTTTCTAACTTTTTCCTCTAGACTCACCACTGAATACTTTCTTTGTTTCTTTGTGCAAGTTAGAGACGGCAATCCTTGCTGCCAGGATGGCATAGTCAGGGTGCTTAGTAGTCAAGGTCGCAGCTGTTTCAGCAGCCAAAGTATCTAGTTCCACAGTAGTGACCCCACTGTATAAGCCCTGGATTACTTTCATGGTGATCTGAGCCTATAAAAGCAAAGTCAAGAATTACTTGTGCTTTCCCAAGAACCAACAGCTTCCTTAAGAGAGCAATGAAGAAAACAATCAATTTATATCAAAATAAAAGACAACTTCCTTTTATGAAAAATTATCTTTCAGAATGGTGGGCTGTGTAAAATTTACTAATGAGAATTCATAAGTCGATAGAGCTGCTAGAAAATGCATACTACATATACAATGAAGAAGTGTGGAACGAAAGAGAGAAAAAGAGAAAGAAAGAAAGCGGGGGAGGAAGGGAGGAAGGGAGGAAGTCAGTTTTAAAATCTAAGTAGAGCTTTTACAGAGATTAACAGTCACACAGGGAAACAGCTGAAAACAGACCAATGATTCTATAATTATTTCCCCATCTTTCATTCAAATTCTCTCTATATAATCAGGGTTCACGCTACATACTTACCCATTTTGCCCCAATTCTACCTAAGGACAAGTACGGGAAAGCAAATGAATCAAACTTTAATCATTCCAATGAAAGGAGATGAAGATATAAGTTAGAGTTGGGGCTGAGTCATCAAATAATTTAATGGCTACTCTTTCTTTAACATTTCACAAATTACAAAATATCTCAACTTTCATGATCTTCTCTGACATTTCACAATTACCTGTGAGATGGGTATATAACTATCACCACTTTACATGAGGAACCAGGTTACTGGGACTTGCACAAGCTTTACTATCTAAGTCTTCTGGCTCCACATCCCATTCAACCTCAATGCATTTCACTGTTTTCAAGACCGTACTGTAAGAGATACCCCTCTTTAAAACACACGATGCTAACATACATATATATGGAATCTAAAAAAAAAATGGTTATGAAGAACCCAGGGTCAGGACAGGAATAAAGACACAGACCTACTAGAGAATGGACTTGAGGACACAGGGAGGGGGAAGGGTAAGCTGGGACAAAGTGAGAGCGTGGCATACACTACCAAATGGTAGTGGTATATACACTACCAAATGTAAAATAGATAGCGTGGTATATACACTACCAAATGTAAAATAGATAGCTAGTGGGAAGCAGCCGCCTAGCACAGGGAGATCAGCTTGGTGCTTTGTGACCACCTAGAGGGGTGGGATAGGGAGGGGGAGGGGGAGGGAAGAGATATGGGGATATATGTATATGTATAGCTGATTCACTTTGTTATAAAGCAGAAACACACCATTGTAAAGCAATTATACTCCAATAAAGATGTTAAAGAATAAATAAATACATAGATAAATAAAACATACAATGCACAAGTCAAGAAAGACAAATTCGGGGCTTCCCTGGTGGCACAGTGGTTGAGAGTCGGCCTGCCGATGCAGGGGACATGGGTTCATGCCCCGGTCCAGGAGGACCCCACATGCCGCAGAGCGGCGGGGCCCGTGAGCCATGGCCACTGAGCCTGCGCGTCCGGAGCCTGTGTTCCGCAACGGGAGAGGCCACAGCAGTGAGAGGCCCACGTACCGCAAAAAAAAAAAAGACAAATTCCAGGTTGTATATATGTATGTGTTTACTGAATCTTAAAAAAAAAAAAAAAAAAAGATTAGGGAATTCCCCAGTGGTCCAGTGGCTGTGTCTCCAAGCTTCCACTGCAGGGGGCACGGGTTCAAACTCTGGTCGGGGAACTAAGATCCCATAAGCCATGCAGCCGCAAAAAAAAAAAAACAGATTAATCCAACAGAAAATGAATGCCATTTCCCAGTTGACGAAAGCATGCCCCCTCAAAAAAAAGTGTGTAATTACTAGTTTAAAATCTATTCCAATTAAATTTCAGATCTAAGCTCAGGTTGCTCCTGATCACTTTCTTCTCAGATCCAACAATTAACTCATGTTCAGTAAAAGAGTAGTGAAGTCTTCTAAAAGATTTCTGGTGCTACATGGCAAGTAATCAGAGCTCAGAATAAAATAACGTCTGTGTGCTAATAACCATGCCAGATCTAAAAACACATAGACTTTTTCAACTAAATCTACCCTAGAAAGCTCGAGTCAGCTCTAGCGCACCTGCACTCTGAAATGTGTGCATGAGGCAATAGAACACCTACGAGTCAAGATACCTAGGTTCTTCTTCCTACACTCCCACTCACTTGTACAAGTCACTCCCCTTCACTCTGGACCTTCCTTATCTATAAAACAAGGAAGATGAAATAAGATGATCTCTCAGGTTTGTTCCAACTCTAATATTGTACTATTCTAATTATTGTCTAGATTTCTAAATGTAAAAGGGAATTTATAATAAGCATATTTTAAAGCTGTATAAAATTATTTTCTTTTGACCATTTTGGTCAATTCAATATTTATTGAGCATCTAATTATATATGTGTTAAGCATTGTGGATATCACAAGAACAAGATACAGGCCTCCCCAGCAATTCTCGGGGAGGACAGAGACATAAAATTAATTTCTATACTAGGTGGTTAATGCTATGAGGCCAGCACAAGTGCTAGAGTAGTACAGATAAAATACCTAAATAAGGATGGGGCAGTATGGGTTTAAAAAAAAGAAGGTTCTTAGAGACTCCTTTTAGTAAGATCATTTTGAAAGCCACATGGAAGATGTATTTGAAGACGCCAAGATGAGAGGAAGACCAGGAGAACACTTCAGAGACCACTACAGATAGCAGTCTAGATAAGGGATGCTGAGGGTCTAGAGTAGAGTTATAGAAAGAGAAAAGCACAGCAACTTGCTTATGAATAGCTGGCTCTCCTTAATTTAAAAGCTGGCCATGAAATCTATTTTATATTACTTTTATATTACTTTAATGTATTCTTTCTACATAGATAACAAAAAAGCAAATTTCCAACCAATTTCTACCCAAATGACCACAACTGCAAAACAAGTTTTTCCACTTATGAATAAAATAATTTACTCAAAGAACTCTGTAATATGAAATGTTAATGTCAAGTTTTCCTCTTTGCTCACTTTTATAGTTCTCTGAAAAGTCAGAACTCACACAGCACAGAACAAGATTTACAAAAAAAGTTTTGTTTTGTTTTGTTTTGTCTGTTTGTTTTATTTTTTTTGCCACGCCACACGGCTTGAGGGATCTTAGTTCCCCGACCAGGGATCAAACCCAGGCCATGGCAGTGAAAGCACCATGTCCTAGCCACTGGACCACTAGGGAATTCCCAGGAAAAAAAAAGTTTTACGCAATAAATTCACATTTGATATCCAAGGCCAAACCGAAATATACAACAAGTGAGTGAAGGGCCAGAGATAAGAGACAAGTAAAAAGAAGCACATGAAGCAAGGAACCCAAGATATAAAGCCTATTTACTTACAGGATCAACAAAGTCCATATTGAGTCCATAACAAAGCTTCTGGATTCGAGATGTAATTTTGTCAAACATAACTCGCTCTTGGCGGCCATCTAAAGAATCAAACCATAAATTCATGTTAGCACTTATTAAGATAGCAATGTCAAAGAATCAAATGTAATCAGCAGGTAAACTTTTTAAATTGGCCAACACGAAATGCAATTTCATAGATGAAAGATTCAGAACCCCAATAGTTCACCGAGAGATTATTTTTTCATCTTCAAAAAGTAGGGATTCTATACTGATTGTTCCCTTACCGTTATACATCAGACGGATTCTTGCAATAAATTTCCCTACCCCACCTTGTCCAAATGACAGGCATAATTATTCTTTAAAACTTAAGTCAAAATCATATCACTACCCACCGCCGCCCAATAGAGGTTTATCATCTCCTTCAGAATCAAGTCAAAATCATTACAACAGTCCACAGAATCCTACACAACCTGCCTTGTGTGCCCCCTTTCCCAAATTCATCTCCTACTCTCCCACCTTCCTCACTCACCATACCCTGGGCAACCCTGGCTCCTTGCTATCTATACCTCTTTTAGGTCTTTGCTCAATGTCACCTTCTCAATAAGGCTTTCCCGGATCACTCTATTTTAAACTGCAATGCCCCAAACACAGCCTTGCTCCTCTTTATGCTCCTTCTATGCTTTATTTTTCTCTATAGCACTTACGGTCATCTGACATACTCTATGTTTTACTTACGTATTTGTTTATTGTATGGCTCTCTGCATCCACTAGAATACAATTTCCAAAAAGAAAAAGATTTTGTCACGGTTTATGTACCAATGTATTCCCCAGTGCCCAGACCAAAGACCAAGGCCTACCACATAGTAGGTACTCCAATATTTATTGAATGCTAAATGATTTATAAACCTGTCTCCATTCTAACATCTTCATGATAAGTTGGGCTTACATACTCTCCTAGAGTAATTAATGATTTTGAATTTACTTCACACCATGTAAAGAAGTACTTCTTTCTATTTGTAAACTCAAAACAATCTTCCAGAGGCAAACCTCTTAGTTTTTATTTTGGAGATATGGAAGCATATACATATGGATCTCATCTAGTTAGTCCTTTTATGGTTTTGGACTTAGATCCTATTGCTCTTTGCTCTTCCTAACAAAAAGTCCTGGCTGGCCCAAGGACTTTCTCAAATGTTTGATAAAGAATAAATAAACAATAAGATACCACTAGTAACCCATCATCAAGAGAACAAGTTAGTTTTTCTTAAACACTGATATATTAACTAAGATAGCCCTTCTCTTTCTGATCACCACTGTGACCTCCTTTTCTAACCAGACTCATATATGCCAGTGTTTAACTCTGGAATACAGTTAATTAGCTGGCCTACACTGGGACTGAGCCCTCAGTGCTCTACCAGCTGGTTAGGCAGACAGGTGACCACAAGGCAATATTAGCAAACTGAGAATATGCAGCTGCCAAATTAATCAGGAAACTGACAGAAAGTACAATGGCAATTGTCTTAATTCATACTGGAAAGTGGAGGCACACTAAGGGGCCGAAGGACCAATGATCCACTGTTCTCTAGCCTATCATTCCTCTTGGTCATTTTTTTCAACCCACATGTTGATTTTATCATATCACCAATCCCTGCTTATATTATTCTCTCAAACAAGGCCTTCCTTAATTTGGTACCACATCTCCACTGTTCCTTGTGAAATAGCCTACGTCCCAACAGGGCCTCCCATTCCCACATCCATATCACTGCTTATACCTTCCTCTGCCTAAAATTCCCTCTTCCACCTTTCCATACGACTAACTCCAACTCACTATTCAACTCTCACCACATCCATGAAACCTGCCCCAACAACTGTAACCCACATTGACCTCTTCTTCCTGTGAAATCCTCTAGAACACTAATTGTTTGATTTCCTCTTGGGTGTAAGCTGTCTTTTTTAATTCCTCTCTCTTCAGGAAGACTTTGCTAATACTGTAAGACCAAGGATGTGCCTCTTCTACAAGATATGAACTTTCTATTCCCTCTACCTGCAACGTTCAGCCCACGGACCTTCACATAGCTGGCTCTTAGTATTATTCAGGGCTCAGCTCAAATGTCAGCTCCCTCCCTGAGGATACAAACCAAGATTACTTTCTCATTCATCTTTATCACATTACCCTGTTTTACTACCATCATCTCACTAACCACTATCTGGAATTAACTGATTCTTACATGTTTACTTGTTTCTTATATACACTTAACTACTGTCACTCACCACAGAATGTAAACTCCAATGAGAAAAGGGATTTAGCTTGTTTTGTTCACTGCTGAATCCCCAGTACCTAAAACAGTTCCTGGCATAAAGAGATGCCGAATATAGTCAGCCCTCTGTATCCATGGGTTCCACATGAACAGATTCAACCAACCGTGGATCATGTACAATTTATGATCCGCAGTCGGTTGGAGCCCTGGATGGGGAACTGGAACTCACAGATGCAAAACCCACCGAGGCCGAGGGACTACTATGGGACTTGAGCATACACGGATTTTGCTATCCACAGCAGGTCCTGGAACCAAATGCCCATGGATACTGAGGAATGACTGTAAATACCTTCTGAATAATTGAATGAATGGGCTTCTATATCCTACACTTTACCTATTAGAATATTGAACATATTTTATTATATTATTGTTCTTGTCTATCTTTCTCAATTGATTGTAAAGATTTTTGAAAACAAGACCTATGTCTGCCTACTCACCACTGTAACCTCAGTGCCCAGCACAGTATCCACACAGATCTGTAAAATACAGTAACACAGTGGGCTGTAAAGGGAATTAGAAAGGATGGGAGGGAGGAAGGGAGAAGAGAGGGAGGGATAGACAAAGGATATGGAATAGAAGAGATTATCAGAGGTCAAACAGATGCTTTAAAAGGTGTTATTTTGCAAACTTTTGTTTCAGTTTTATGTAAATACTTACATATACATGTGTGTGTACTCAGTCATGATGTAAAATGCAAAGTTTTGAAAACACTATACTAAAGTCCAAAGCACACTTTTCAACTCAGCTACACTGCATTTGTTCCATTGGTTCTCAACTTTTTTTTAACCTTAATCTCCTTGAGCAATACGATACTGTCCCACCAAGAAAAATAGCCCAAGACAGCAGATGAGAAAAACTCATCTACTATTCCCTTCGGTTATCTAACAATTTTCATATGGATTATTCCTGCATCCCTAACAGCCCTAAGATCATGGAAGATGGAGATGCCTTCTCCCTCTATTATTTCCCTCATAGTGCTTAGCAAGATATTAGCACATTCAGTAAGTAATACTTTAGGTAGGCTGCTAGTTGCCCTCCTGAATAATCACATTAAGATTAACAAAACCTACAAGAGTTAGTCTGCTACTATACTATCATGCCCAAAAACGTGGGTGGTGGAGGTGTGTGTGTCTAGGAACAGAAAACTTTGTATGTGTGTCCTGACTCTATGATGCAGTGTAAGAAGGGAGAGGAGACAGAGGCTGGATGCCAGGGGTATGGTTTAGAGTCTAGGCGTGTCTGGGTCTCCCTCAGCCCCCATCCCACCCCTGCTTGCTCCCCAGGGCAATTCTGGAGGCACCAGTCACAGAGCCCCGGTTCCTGGAGCAGCTGCAGGAGCTGGATGCCAAGGCAGCTGCAGTCCGAGAGCAGGAGGCTAGGGGCACAGCGGCCTGTGCAGACGTCCGAGGCGTGCTCGACCGGCGCCCAAAAAGGGGGGGGGGGGGGGTGGATACCCTAAGCAAATTAAAGATCAAAAATAAAATAAAGAAACAAATCTAAGTACAACGTTGTATATTAACAAGTCTTTACAGATGAACCAGTTTGCGAGGCAGAAATAGAGACGCAGATGTAGGGAATAAACCTATGGACAACAAGGGAGGAAAGCGCTGGGGGGCAGGGGTGTGGGTGTGTGAATTGGGAGAATGGGATTGACATATATACACTAATATGTATAAAACAGATAACTAATAAAAAAAAGAAAAGAAAAGAAAAAACAAGCGTGGCAGAGTCTAGCAGCAAACCATATGGATCACATTATGTTCTCTGAAGGAATAAGAAGCAAAATAAGACCTGCCTTTTGTTTGTTGTAGACAGTACTTTTTAAACCACAGTATTTGAAAGTGGACCCAAAAGGTTAAAAATGCAACACAGAGGTGTTACCCACTCCAGAGATCTAAGTCCACATGTTTTCAATTCATCTGTTACAGATTTATCCTAAGGGCTCCTCATACTTACATACCTTTTTCTAAAGGTCTAAAAACTGAATGCTCCTCTCTCACTCACAGGTATGGACCAATAAAAGTGCACTATGTATTTTGGTCTTTGGTCTCATCAGCTAAAACGGGAGACTTGGGAAATTCAGAGAATGATGTTCTAAAGATACTGATGCCAGGAAGGGCCACCACTGTCCACCTCTCCATCTCTCAGCTGTACGCCACCTAGTTACAAACAAATCAACTACCTGCCTACTCACAACACTCATCATATCCTATATTTTAAAATAATTATTCTCATCCACTCATGAATGAGCATCTATATTCATGGCAGGTCCTGTGCTAAGTGTGGGCATAAAGTCCTCATCTTTGAAACACTCACAGCCTAGTGGACAAAACAATCAGTCAACCAGTGTTCACTAAGTGCCTACAATTTTGAAATAACTTCTTTGCTTCAACAGAGGCAAGTAGAGTCGACTCAAAACTTGTTCGTACCTGTCCCATATGGTTCTCTGTTAAGAGTATGTTTTGCTCTTGTTTTTCCAACCTGATTAAACCTTTTCCGGAGGCAAGTCTGTCTCCTCTTATAATTAATTTCACAGAATCAAGCAAAGGACTGACACAAAGGAAGGTACTCAGCAAGCCTAACGGGAAATAAGTGTTTAGGAAGAACACAAGTCCCTGGCCCTTCCCGGTCCCCCACGCTGCCAGAAGATGTCTAGGCCACCCTACTCTAATTCCATATCTCTTCCCATCAAGGGTAAGGCCAGCCAGTCCCGATCCCAAACTCCTCTGGGACCACCCGTGGGGCAAAGGGCAACACATCCCTCACGAAGGGCAAACTCCGTGGAGATGTCTGTATCTGAGCCTGACGTTTTTCACCCCACAAACGAGATCAGGAAGCTGCTAGGTGACCGTGCAGGGTGCAGAGCCCCTGCTTCACTAGCTCTCCCCCCCGTGCCTAGGACAGGTGACCAAGCCTTTCAAATAAAACTCTGTTGTTCGCTATAAGTTCGAAGGCTGGCCTCACCAGCATCTAACCGGGTGACCGTGCAGTCTCCGCACCTCTCTCTGCACTTCAGTATCTTCACCCGCGAAGCGGACTCAATAACCCCTACCTCAGGGGCTCCCGGTGAGGAATCAAGTACCGCCTGCAAAGAGCTGTGCGCGCACAGCTACTATTCGCTAAAGGGAAGGTGTTACTCTTTAGACATGCGGCCGGATGGCAGAGCCAAGGGGCGCAGACTAAAGGCCAGAGGGGGGTTGGGGACAGACTGACGAAAGGGCAGGAGGCCGAGAAGGTGACAGGGCGGGAAGCTGCCGCCGGCAGCGCGGGAAGCAGCGGAGGCGGGCGGGCGCGGCTAACTGCTAGGGCTGCGGCAGCCCGCTTACCTCACCCACCGCCCCCTCCCCGGCCTCTCACCTCGCTTGATAACATGCATCGCAGCTAGTGGCTGAGGCGCCGAGGGATGCGAGACGCGGCTGCAGCTCTGAGGCTCCGGCGGGATCGAGAAGGTGGCAGAGCGCGGAAGGTCAGGCTCGAGGGGCTGCTCGGGTGCAGGGCCTGAAGTGAACGCCAGAGCGCACTTTCCCTCCACTGAGCAAGGCAAGGCAATCCGAATCCTCTTCCCGCTCCCGCCAACCGCAACGCAAAAGCTGCGCGACAGAGCTCGCAGGACGTTACGCGACGCTGCCAGCGCCGCGCCCGGTGGGCAGGCCTAGCGTAGCAGAGGGTCGACCTCGCCCCGCAGCCGCCATGTTGAGTGTGGGCAGGGCCCAGGCGACGGCGCCTCTCCCACGGCCGTGTCGGGTGTGGGCGCGCCCGGCGGGAACGCCGCTCTTCGGCCGCCATGTTGGGTGTGGGCAAAGCCCTATCTGGGGCCCCGCGGCCTGACGTAGCGCGCAGAGCCAGGCCAGGCGTGGCTCTGCCTGTCTTGCTGGCGGGCCCCGCAGAAGTCAGGGCGGTTCGAGTATTTTTGAAATAGCAAAACCCCAACCCTCCGCTTTTTCTTGTCTTAAAGACTGTTACGTGATAATAACCCAAGACTGCCGTCCGAGCTGAGCTCTAGCCTGAGATCCGCAGCCGGAGGCTGGGAGCCCCAGGGCCCTTCGGGCGGCCTGAAATCTCGCACTCAAGTCAGGTTGGAAGAGAGCCTTGCTAGGCCAAGGGCCTTTGGAGTTTATCTAGACGGAAATGGGAACGAGCCCTGGCAGAGTTTTGAGCAGGGCAGGGCTGTGATCCATTTGCTTTTAGAATTATCCAGTGGATGTGGCTCGTGGAGGTAGAATGGACAGGACTTGGTTACCGAATGTGGGGAGTCAGAATAGGTGAGACATGACTCACAAGGCTGGTGTAGAAGCTTCTGATTTGGGCTAGGCAGACTGATTTTTATGATATCTCACGTGGCATCCCCTCCCTAAAACCTTTCACTGGTTCCTTACTGCCCTCAAGGTGGTACCTCAAAGATACTGGTTCCAGACAACTGCAATATAGCAAATATCACAGTAAAGCAAGTCACACCAACTCTTTAGTTTCCCGGTGCATATAAAAGTTATATTTACACTATACTGTAGTCTATTAAGTGTGCAATAGCATTATGTCTATTAAAAAATGTACATACCTTAATAAAAAATACTTTGTTGCTAAAAAATGTTAACCACCATCTAAGCCTTCAGGAAGTGGTAATCTTTTGGCTGGTGGAGGGTTTGAAATATTGCAAGAATTACCAAATGTGACACAGAGACGTGAAGCAAGCAAATGCTGTTAGAAGAATGGTGCTGATAAGACTTGGCTTGCCACAAATCTTCAATCTGTAAAAAACGCAATACTCGCGAAGTGCAATAAAATGAGTTATGCCTGTAATTCTAACAGTCACAGGTGATAAGTGAAGCCATACGATAGATAGGGTCAGATGGCCTAGAGATAGGGTTGCCAGATTTAGCTAATAAAAATGTATCCCCAATATTTCATGGGACATAATTATACTAAAAATTTATTTGTTTGTCTAATACTCAAATACTGTATCCTGTATTTCATCTGGTAACCCTACCCAGAGAGCTTTTGGGAATGTGTATGAGAGTTTCACTTTCCCTTGGCAGCGGAGAAATGTCTCTTCATCCTGTCTGCTGTGCCACAAAGAGCACAGAGAACGCAAGGAGAGTCAGTCAAAGCCAGCAGAGGTTAAAATCTCCTACATGCTTTATTGGACTTCAAAGAGTCTTATGAAATAACACAGAAAAACCCATGTGAGGGTGTCCAGGGGGTACAAGGCAGTCTGCAGCCTAGCACCCTCCCAAGACCAGCCCCAGGTGCCCCCACCCCAGGCCCAAAATAGGATCCCAGAGTAAAGATACGGCAGGGAGTGGGGCAGAGGGAAAATACCTTTACAGCCATTGCAAAAACAGGGAAGGGAGAGAGTTGTCTAGAGGGTGGGAAGGGCGGGGGAGTGGTCACACAGCCACCTTGACCTACACCATCTTCCTTAGCCACCCCCTTCCCTAAACCGGCTGTGTCCTTGAGCCTCTGGCCCAGGCTATGCAGTAACATGAAAATGGGGTCTGACAGGGCAAGTATGCGGTGCAGGCACTTGGGAAATTCAGGAGATTTCATTTTTCAACTTTAAACTGTCTTTTGTTTCAAATGTGACAACATCCTGCCCAACAGCTCCAAGGCCCCATTAGAGCCCTGTATCATAGCTGAGGCTCCCATAGCCACGGGAGCCCACTGTCCTGAGCCTCAGGAGTAATGAGGCTTGGGGAGCATTTGGGCAGCACCTCTTATAGACAAACCCTCCTGCAGGGTGGGGGAGCGGGGATAAGAGAGAGGCAGGTATGGGTGAGAGAAGAGAGAAAAGGTGACTGCCTTGTAGCCCACATCTCTGGCTTCCACTCATCCTCCAACTAGGAGAAGTCTCTTCTGATCTATCCCCTAGCCTAGCCTCTCTTCAGAACTCTAGTGGCTTGTTCTCTGGGAGTTGGTTTCGCTCCCCCATGGACCCCTGGAGGCCTCAGTGAGCTCCAGGCCGAGGTTCCCTCTGGCCCACCACACTCCCAGAGAGCAAACTGCAAATATTAGGTCCTAGGCCCCAGTCTGGGGCAAACAGAACCATGGTCGGTGGGGTGGAAGAGATCTGAGGCACAGGTGTCAGAAGTTACTGCCCCTTTCTTCCCCCCTAGCCTCTAGGGGAAGTTGGGGAGTGGTGGTGGGGGAGGAGCCCAAAAGCAGGAGACAGAGAGAAACAAGAAACCAAACCTCAAAACTGGGACAGCAGAGACAGAAGCTGGACCCCAGAGGTGGACTGAGAGCTGAGGGGGCAGCAACTAAGACATGCACTGAAGTGGAGAGGGAGTGACAGCAGCAGCCCATGGTTGGGAGGGAGGCAGGGCAGGCAGGCCATGGTGGTCAGTTAATAAATAATGTTGAAGGACCCAAGGATACGGGGGGCAAGTATGTACAGGGCCCAGGCCCCAGGGCCAGCCCCTCCCATGCCCCATGCTGGGGGCCAGGTATCTTGGAAGGGAGGGAAGGGGAGGCAGAAGACCAGGTGAGGACAAGCTGTCCCACAACTGCCACCCTCATCCTGCCTACTTCTTAAGAGGCTTCTTAAAGATTTTGAGGGGAAACTTCTTCCGGCCTGGGCTGGAGTCTGTCTCCTCACCAATGGAGCCATTATCCTCCTCAGCCACGGCCTTCTTGCCAGCCAGGTGGGGAATACGTGTATTTCGGCTAGCCT
Source organism: Lipotes vexillifer (assembly GCF_000442215.2). Classification (NCBI taxonomy): domain Eukaryota; kingdom Metazoa; phylum Chordata; class Mammalia; order Artiodactyla; family Lipotidae; genus Lipotes; species Lipotes vexillifer. The sequence goes on along the minus strand of NW_006789913.1, from coordinate 964,058 downwards.
GCAGGGCTCTGCTGTCCCCAGCTGGAGACGGTGTGTCTGGGTCTGGGGAACTGGGGCTGTGAGAACGGGAAGAATCCAAATGTGGAGAACCACTAGGTGGGGCTGGGGAGCTCAGCTCCATCAGGCTGTGGGCCTTGTCCAGCCCGTGGTTCAGTGCCAGCAGTGCCTTCTTGGCCAGGGCAGGGCTGTCAGGCAGTTTCTCCACCAGAGAGGCGGGATGGACCCCCTCAATCAGCCGGTGGCTGCCGTTGGAAGTCACGGCACTGAGAGCCTCATCTGCAGCACGGACCATCTGAGGAGGCTTGAGGACCAGACGCTGGCGGTCACTCATGTGGAGGGAGGACTCCGAATCGGAATGGGTCAAATCCCTGTAAGACAGGTCAGAGAGGAAGAAAGGGACGCATAGAGGATGGGGGGGCAGGGGGGAATTTGAAGAGGAGACAGGAGCCAAGAGAGAAGACAAGGGCAGGGTAGGAAAATGGGGATGGAGAGAGGGGCAGGAGAGATAAAATAGGGTGAATAGCAGGTGGGAAAGAGGGAAGAATGAGAAACAGAGGGAAGTTGAGCAGGCCATAAGCACAGGATAAGAGAGAAGGAAGGAATAGGGAATAAGGATAGATTGGAGAAGAGATAAGGAGAAAAGAGTAAAATTGGGGAGGAAGAAAAGCAAAAGGAGAAGCAGGTAGAAATAAGGAGGACCAAGGGGAGAGAAGAAAAGAAAGAGGGAAAAGTGATGGAGAGAGAAGAGACAGACAAGAATCAAAAACAAATGTCATTATACCATTATCTTTCTGGCAAAGGGCTTTCTAAGGCCTGCGCCCCACCCCTGATGAATGGCCAGGCCCTAAACTGGTGCAACCATGGGCTTCAATGCCACAGGCATCCTCCTCAATAAAACCTCTGCTTCCATAGCTGGCTAGATTTCTTACAACTGCACCCTAAGCTAACACAGAACCCGTATATTTCTCTGAGTCACCATTTTCCATGCCTCCCTCCCCCATTTACTCCTGTCACACCCTGGGACACATCCAGTCTGGGCCAGGCCCCAAGGAACAGGGCACATGCAATAAGTGAGCCTGACCCAGCCTGGGGAGAAAAAGGTTAGAACAGCCTTGCAAACAATCCCTCACCCACCCCAAAAGGCCAAGATGCTGCCTCTTCCAACCCTCTGTCAGGATTCAAAGGAGGTCACAGAGAAGTGTTTCAGCATTCAAACCAAAGCTGGCTGACAGCAAGAAGGCTGGGGTCTTTTTCAGAGCTCTGCAGACGGGGAGAACGAAGGGAGGCATAGAAAGACAGGACATTGGCCTTTAAGGAGCAGTGGTTCAGAAGAGCTGCATGCTGGAAGTCCTAAGGTGTAATTCAATTTCCATCTCTGCCTGAGGCTTGCTGTGTGACCTTGGACAAGTCATCTAAACTTGCTGGTCCTCAATTTTGGCCAAATGAAGATAACACCAATTCAATTATCTTGCAAGACTGTTTGGAGGCCCAAATATGTTGGCAAAGCACTTGAAAATGTAGAAAGTATTGTGGGAATGAAGATGATGAGGCCAGTCAAGCAGGAAGACCCTTCCGTGGGCCAGTCACAAGAGGTTTCTTTGCAAGGCTGAGCTACGGGGACACAGTACTGCACACTGGACATGCACACACAGAGGCAGTCCTGGATAGTCGAGACGCTTTAAGGGGCTGGCTGTTCCTAAGAAGACCACGAACTAATTCTGGACGCCACACCTCCTGCCTCTATAGACAAGAGGGTAGATATGGGAGTTCCCCTGCCAATCCCGTAACCCTCCTTCTCCTTTCCCAGAGGCCTGAGAACCCATGGCAGAGGCAGAGGAGAGGGCTAAGGGAAATGTTTAAACATCCAAGTCAGGAAACCAAAGGGAAAGGGTGATGAGTGGGACAGGAGAGCACAGCAGGACCCGGAAAGGAGGCTGTGGGTGGAAAAATTAGGGAGGGCACCAGGCTCCAAAAACAGGCAAAAGCAGGAGGTTGGCTAATCGTTATTATAGGTTTAATTCTCAGCAGG
>NW_006789913.1:950447-961683 GCF_000442215.2 Lipotes vexillifer | reverse complement strand
ATAGGTTTAATCCCCAGAAGGAAACAATGAACTTAAGCAGCCACGCTGTGGGCCAGTACCTTCCTGAAGACGGGGGATAGTAGAGAACAATCCCAGCTCCAACTCCCATTCCAAATACTGTTTCAGCCACCTACTCTAGTGTTTATGAACTGTCTCATATTTGCTTTCATATTTCTGATGATGTCCTTGCTTCTGTCTAAATATGTCCTTGTTTCTCTAAGTCCCAAGATGACCCTCTCCGTATCCTGCCTTTTCCACACAGGTGTGAACCACTGAGCATGGTGCCAAGGAAATTCTGGGGGCCAGCCACACCGGGATGAGGGGCCCTCTATGCTGAGGAGGTGAGGATCCTAGGAGCCCACCTTTCTAATACCAAGGAAGGACGAGAGGTCAAGAGGTTGGGGTCTACCCAGACTCACTCCTCCTGGCCCACTGCCCCATTTGGTCATGATTCCCATCCCTCTGTGCCTCCATCATCAACGAAAGCTGAGACTTCCAAAGCAAGAAAAGAACCTGGGAGGAAGCCTGGGTGGATATAGGAGGGGAAAGGCCCATTGAGGCAAGCTCATCTTCCCTCCCTGAGTCTTTGAGACAATTCAGGTCAGGGGTGTCCCTCCCCAAAGGCTGGGCTGCCTTGGGCTCCCACCCCAAGCTACTAACCTTACTAGAGAGCCTGTTTGCCTTTAGAGACGATCCTCTGATGCATGGTGCAAAAGAAAATGCAGTAGTGAACAGGCCAGGCAGAGGCACATACTTCCCCACCCTCCCTCCCCACTGCCCTCAGCCTGGGCCTTGGAGTGTGAGATTCACAGCATCCTCTAGTGCCCCCAACCCACTTCAGTCCTCTCCATCTGTACTGGGAAGGGCAGTCTCCCTGCCTAGGCTTTTGGATGAAGATGAGGGTGAGGATGAAGATGAGCAGCTCTGCTTCTAGTAAAGGCTGTCCTTTTGTGAAAGAGAAAGGAACAGCCTTCAAGGATAATTATCCAGAGGTTCGAGGGGCAGAGCTAGAGAGATTGGCATCCAGGGTGAGGCAGGACCAAAAGGAAGCAACAGGGTAAGCCGGCTGCAACCCAGAGGCCAGGATGGAGCCGTGACCGCAGCTTCAGAGATGAGAGGTCCTTCCAGAGGAGAGGGACTTCCTGAGGGTCCTCTAAGCTTGTTCAGACGAGGTCAAGGCTACTATCTCTGACCCTAGCCTATCACCTTGAGCTATTAGCAGGGGAAGTCCCTGCAGCTGCCAGACCCGGCTGTGGGAGAAAGCCTTTCACCAGTTCTGATACAGTTCACTTACTGAGACCTTGTGAAAGGACAAAAATATCCGACAGAGTGTCCTGGAATGGAAAGCCAAGTCCTAGTCTGTGTTCTGCTCCTAATTAGCTTTGGGACCTGGGGAAAATTACTTAACCTTTCAGAACCTTAACTTCCTTCTCAGATGTGAGTGTTTTTAACGCCGGCCCAACCTATAAACCTCGCTTGTCCAAAACCCCTAAATCTGTTTCCCCACTTCTGAAGAGTAATTCCATTAAGGGTACTACATCCATTCAGTCACCCAAGCTGGAAACCTGGGCAACATCCTACACTCCTTCCTCTCCCCCACCCCTCAAAGCCAGTTGCCAAATTAATCCTCTTGTTTCTATACCAAGACCTTGTTACCTCCCCTGATGGCCTACTGCAATGACTTCCAAATTCCTGTAGTCTCCCCATTGTTTCCTTTATACAAGCCACCAAAATGTTATTTCTAAAATGCAAATATGACCAATTCACTTTCTTCTAAAAACCCCTTTGCAGTTCTCCGTCTCCTAAAGGGTAATGGCCAAAGCCCGTGTCCTGTGAGAATCCCTCATCATTCTAGCCTCATCTACTACCCCTTCCCACCAACACATAGCCAATGTTCTAACCACACATAGATCAGATTCTCTTGAAACTCTATGCCTGTGCATGTGTTTCCTCTGCCTAGAATACACTTTCTCCGTTGCCTGCACACAGGGTGCCAGCACAAATGTCATCTCTCTTGTGAAGCATTCCACCCAGGTTCACACTGTTAGCCATTCCTTCTTCAACACCCCCTTAGCACTTATCAAACTGTCCCAGAATCATTTATGTACCTCTCCCAGACCAGACTGCAATTCTTGATGGCTGGGATTGTATCTTATCATCTACGAATCCCCATGCCCAGCAGAGCCTGGCAGAGTAGGTATCAATAAATGTTCGCTGAGGGAGTGAAGGAAGTGAGGACTCCATTGAGATAACAGATGTGAAAGTTTAGGCCAAGGTGCTATAGGACCGTGAGGGATGGGGGTTGTTACTCATTTTTAGAGTCAGCAAACCCCAAACAGAGAAGGGAAGGCTTAGGGAGTTAGGCTGACCTTAAGGAGGAGTCGCAGGCTGGGAAAGGATAGGACAAGGAGAAGTGCCCCACCGCACACCCCCCGCAGCTGACCAAGCAGCAGCCAGCAGGCAAAGGCCGAGGTAAAGGCAGCAGAGGGGCAAGGAAGGGAGAAAGGAAAGAGAAGAGAGACAGCTGGTACCCCAAGGTCTCTGAATGCCAAGGCATCACAGCGGTGCTGTCAGAAGGGGGTGGGTCAGGGTAGGGCTCCATCTGGAGGAAATAGGAAGTGCTGCGGTGGTAATAAACAGGGTGGATGTGGACGGTGGTGATGGAGGTGGTGGTGGTGGTGGTAGAGAAGCAGGAAGAAGAAGCAGAGGCAGATGGAGCGCTGGTCCCGAGGCCTTCAGAACTGAAAGACTGTCCAGATGAAAGGCTGCGCATTCGCCGCAGAGAGACCCGGCTTGTCAAGAAGCGGCCAGCCTCGCCCTCTACCAACCTCTGAGATCCCAGGCCATGCTGTGGTTCCGTCAGGCGCTGCCGGACGCTGCTGCTTTGCAGGCTGGGGGCTGCAAGGAGAGTGAAGAAAGTGTGAGGAAGGGCCAGCCTACTTTGGGCTGGTGGGGAAGCAGGTTTGCCCATGGAGAAATGCTTACTGGAGACCACTCTGGGCCTTCAGTGGCCAATCTGGAGAATGGGGCGCCTCCTCCCCGAAACCTCCCACCAGGGGTCCTAAAAGGAAGGGGAAGTTGAAGATGAGGTACCCAGGTCAGTTTTAATGGCAATTCCAATGGAAGCAGACCTAGGGCCAACATTACTATGAAGGGAGACGGTAAGGCAGTTAGTGGGAGGGCACAGGCAGGACGGGGTAGGATAGGGGTTTGGGACAAGGTCCGGGAGGGCACTAAGAACCAGCCTTTTTAGAAAGCCAAACTCAGGAAATAATTCACAACTCAGACAAGGATTTATACACAAACATGTTCATCACATCATTATTAATAATTGTATGAAAGTAAAAATAAAGGTGGAACAACAGGAAGATGATAACACATCCAACTGCTGGAAGCTTACACAGCTATTAAACATGATGCTTATGGGAATTCCCTGGCGGTCCAGTGGTTAGGACTCAGCGCTTTCGCTGCCAGGGCCTGGGTTCGATCCCTGGTTGGGGAACTAAGATTCTGCAAGCCGCATTGCGCAGCCAAAAAAAAAAAAAGCTGCTTATGAGAAGATTTTTAAAACATAGAAAAATGTCTATTAAAATGCTCAGGAAAAACAAAAGGATACCAAATTTCATGTAAAAGGAATACCTTGAGCTATAGAATAAAAAAGACAGGAATTTGAAACAAGGCCTTTCTGTTTCTAGCTGTGACCTTGAGTAACTTACTTCCCTATTTTAATTCCTAATTTATAAAATCCTTCAGGGTTGTCCTGAGGCTTCAAGATAATATTTTTAAAGTACCTGACACAGTTCATGGCACTCAATAAATGGTAGTGGTTATCATTATCTTGACCACATAAAAAAATTATTTAAAAATTCACAGACAAAAGACTGAAAGAGAAGGTACTCAAATATGATGGGATTACAGGTACCTTTTTATGCCCATATTTACTCTTTCTACTATCCAAATTTCTTCTAATAAACATGTACCCAACAAAGAACCAGCTCTTGGATCAGTGCTGCAAATCAGGCTCTTGGAAGATGAGGGCCACCATGCCCACAGATGGGGTATGTGGGTACCAGATAACTTAGAGATGTGCTAGAACATCCCTCTTGGGCTCACACACAAAGGTGTGAACAAAGAATTCACACCTTTGTTTTTTTCTCCTCTACCCTGATATATGGGCCTCCTTGACTTCTCCCTAAAGATGGGAGAAAGGACACGGTTACATGGATGGCAGAAGCCTTGGAAGGGCCACCAGGAAGAGAGCACAGTTCCATGGTGATGGAGAGCTAGGGAGGCAGGGCTTCTATGGCTGGTGGCTTTCGAGATATGAAAGGGAGGCTTAAGGGGAAGAGCAGGCATGGAATAGGGACGGGGAAAGAGAGACAGAAGGGGAAAACAGAAGGAGAAAAGAGGAAGAGGATCTTTCCTTCCCTCTTTCATCTCAGCCCAGCTAGATGAAGGGCCGCCAGGACATCTGTCTAGCTAGGCTGAAAGGAGAAGCCTAAGCCTCCCATCACCATGGCTGTTCTCTCTCAGGCACTCAGCTGAGCAGGCTGATTCTTCTCACCTCCGAACCCTTCCCTGAAGTTAGTAGGGACCATGGTGAGGGAATAGCAGAGCAGGCAGGGGAGGGATGCAGGCAGGAGAAGGGGCCCGCGGGATAGGAGTGTTGGTTTAGCCCCAAAAGTTGGAAAAACAAAAGCCCCAAAGGGGCTCCTCAAACCCGGGTATTTCCAGAGGGACTGATCATCCGAGCCGGCGGATGTTGAGCAGAGAGAGCGGTCACTGAACCTACGCCCCATCAGCCAGGCAGCATCTAGGGTCCAACAGCCAGGCCAAAAGGAGAAGAGAATCTGATTTACAGAGGGCTTCACCCTGTCCCTCAGTGGGATAAGGGAAGGGCCAGGGGGCAAGGGGTGGGTGGCTCAGAGCTAATGAAGGTCCCTCCCAACCCGGAGAACATGGGAACCTTTAGATCAATACATCAAGATCAAGCTCTACCTGCTAGGGATCCTAACCTTGCTGGGCCTTTGACTAAAGCCCTGCCAAGTTAACAGCCCAGGGGAAGAAGAGGCTTGCCCAGACGCAAACTATCGTTGAAGAAACTTACAAATAAATCCTGTCTAGAGCTGGAATCCAGCCTGATTACAGAATCTGACTTTCTGAAAGTGAGCCCCTAACCCAGCCCAGCTTTCTGCCATCCCCTCTGCACTCATGGAATATGGGCCCAGCACAAGAGCTTTTCCATAAAAGTCTATCCTATTTATCTAAAATAGCCTCTGATCCAGAGAAAAATTTAACAGGGTCAGTAAGGGGTATGTCCCTTCTTTCACTGAAGAATTCCCACAGAGTGCTGTCTCCTTCAATTCTGCTCTACTCAGCTCTTACCACTCGCAGGGGAGAAAAGGAAGAGGGAAAACCCAGGACAGAGGGTGGGGATGGCTGAGAGTTCAGGTGGAAAGACAGACATGCTTGTGCAGGAGATCCCTCCTGGACAAGAATGTCTTTCTGGCTTGGAGGATTTAGGGCTCTTTCACCGTAAGAGACTATTGCTTCCTGGGGCCTCACACGAAAAAGCAAAAAGAAAGAGACATCATTCCATTCAACTACTTTAGCAATTAAAAGTTAAGGAATATAAAATTAAAACCAATTAAAGCAATAAGTAGTCAAAATGAATGCCATTTTTATATTATGAACCACTAAAGGAGATTATTTTTATAAAGATAGATAGGAGGGGGGAAAAGGAGAATAAAGGGATTAAAAAAACACAAAGAGTGAAGGGAGACACACTTAACACAACAGACCCATAGGGCAAACAGAATATATAGCAAGGGAAAACCACCAAAAGGACAATTATAAAGGGGTATCTTGATGCGGATTGTGCTTTATTAACCAAGGTCATGAGTTAAACCATCTTGGTTTCTGCCCCATATGTTGCTTAAGCACAGCAGAGGCCAACTTCTCAATCTGCACATCAAAGGCTCCTGCCCTCTTCCCCACCCAAGAGGTCACCTACACTGCATGGACAGGGGTGACACAATCTCCTCATCCATGTCATCCACATCGTCAGTCATGATGAAGTGGGCAGGGTTGGGGCGCGTACTACCCATCCAGCTGGGATCTATGTTGAGGGCAGCCACCAGTGAGTGGACGCCAGGGTTATTGACAATCTGGAAGCCACAGAGGATCTCAATCTGTTGCCAGCGGTGCAGGCGTTCCCGCAGTGCTGCCGTCACCTCGCTCAGAGCTTGCCTGCAGAGGGATGAAAGGAAATGGCAGGCATGGGTGTGAGCCCCAACAGAAGTGAGTCTTCTTCTCAGAGGAGCAAGTTGGGGGGATATGTATAAATAAGAAACACAATTAAATCATAAACTTAAGAGCAAGGTGGGAAATAGCCAAGAGCTGGGGCAGGAGACCAGAGCTGTACCTCTACCAGTGAAGAAGCAGAGTTAGGGCTGGAGGCCCTGGACAACCTCCAACTCTGAGGATGAGACAGACATCGCCAGAGCTGGGCAACAGGTGCTACTTACTTAGCTGTTAAGATTTTGTGATCCACATCATCCAGGGAAGAGCTGTGGGCCACGTGGAAGGTGCCAAAGAGTGTGTTTCTCTTCTTTTTTATCTTCTCAGCCTGCAAAGATGAGGTCCTCAGCTTAAAAAGAGCAGGGATAGAGGCTGGAGAAATGAGAAATGCTATTCTGTGGCTGGTTCTCCCTCCTCCTAGCACAGCTTAGGCTGCACAAGAAGAAAGAAGGCAAGAAGGGAAAGGAAAACAGAAAGCAACAGGAGAGAAAAGGGTAGGGGAAGAAAGAAAATAGAGGCAATGAGACAAGCAAAGGGATCCTGGCCCCAGGAGGATTCTGTCCCCAGGTCAGTCTGGGGCCAGCAGAGACTTCCCTCTACCTGCCTCCACTTGCTTCATCTCTCCCAGAAGGCAGGTGGGAGTAGCCCCACACCCTCATTCCCTCCTCCAGAAGCCTGAAGGCATTATTAGAAACTGTATTATCAGGAAAAGAAACAAAACCCAACACCAGGATGTCTCTGTGTCCAACAGAAGGGATATAGAGAGGCAGAGAGGAGGAAGAAAGGCAGGTGAAAGGAGGGCGGGGGGACAGAAGAGGGCAGCAGGAAGGCAGGTCTCACCCCCTCCTTGGCCACCAGCAGCTGCTTCTCGGCATTTTGCTTCTTGATGTTGTAGTACTGTACCTCCACCTCGTGTGTCAGCTGCAGCCACTTCTGAAGGGCCTCTGGAGCATACCATGAGCTATGTGATTCCAGCTCCTTCTCTGCTTTCCTCAAGGCCTCCCGGACCTGTGTAGCCAAGAGGATGTGAGTCCTTACTACTACCAAGACCCTCTCCAATGCCTCTGTATGATACTTCAGAGTTCTTTTCTTCTATCTCATCTAAGCTTCACAACTCTCCCAAGAGGGAGAAGGGGCAAGGATTATTCTCTGTATTTTATATACAAGAAACCAAGCTTGGAGAAGGAAAGTAACCTCCTCAAGGTCACACAGTCAGTAGTGTCAACCAGAACTCAAATGGAGATTTTTTTCTTTTTATTTATTTTTTGCTGCCAGAGTAGAGCATTCTATTCTCACAGACTGGTTACCTCTCCTCGTCATATAGCCAATCTCAGCAATCTTCCCTGCTCTCATAAGGTACAGGTTATCTCAATAAATCCTCTTCTTTATGACAGTTGGGTCTGTTCTTGGACTCAAGACATCACAATGCGGCAGGAAAAGCATTTGGTTGGGAGTCTGGAAATATGATCTGGTCCCTGGTCTGTCACTCAACTGGCTGTGTGACCATGTGTTTCCTAAAGCAGACCTCAATCAGTGTAAGGCTTTCTCCCATGCAAATCCAAACTGTAAGTGAAGGGGTGATCTCAGAAGAGTGTGAGCTCCCCGTCATGAGAGGTATGTAAAGAGCTCATGTCAGAAAGACCTTCAAAATGATTGCTAATCCAGAAGGGGATTGGCCTGAATACTCTCCAAAGTCTCCTCCAGCCCAGAGACTTTGTCTGTGATCCTCCCATTGAGATGGGTGGGTAGGCTGTAATGGGCACTCTCTACAAGGCAAGAAAACAACAAGCAAGCTTATACCTAACATGGGCATTGCCAACAGAGGCCAAGATATGGAAGGACCAATGTGTAAGCAGACATCTCCTCACTGACTTCTCAGCAAGGAGCATAAAATGAAGCAGATGGTCACAAAGCATTTAAGCATGAATCTGAAAGTATATACAGAATCCATTATATTCACTGAATTCCTTCTATCTCACCCAACCTACCAGTATAAATGATCCCCAACTCCCCCATCTGAACAGACTTTTAGCTGGTCAGAATCCCAGAGAAAAGAGACTGAGAGCAGTCTCATGCCCAACTTCAGCCACTGGGGAAGTATCCCATAGCAGGCCTGAGGTCCTCCCCTGAGCCTAATATAGACCGGGAGGGCCTTAGGCTAAGGACAGAACACCTTCATTCCTCTGAAAGCCAATGACAAGATCAAGCGTCAATTGGTTTTTGCTCCTTGAAAAGGAAACCATAAAATGGCCCACTCCTGGCTTTATAGATTTAAAATGAGGAACAGATACCTTAGAGGCTGATACACCGAGTCTGGAAATGTAGGATCGAGTTCTACATTAAAAGCAGTTTAATGTAGCTGCAAAACTTTGAAGCTATGAGGAGCAGGAGGACAAAGCGCTAACTTAAAAACCTCCAAGGGGGGCTTCCCTGGTGGCGCAGTAGTTGAGAGTCCGCCTGCCGATGCAGGGGACACGGGTTCGTGCCCTGGTCCGGGAAGATCCCACATGCCGTGGAGCGGCTGGGCCTGTGAGCCATGGCCACTGAGCCTGCGCGTCCAGAGCCTGTGCTCCACAACAGGAGAGGCCACAGCAGTGAGGGGCCCGCGTAAAAAAAAAAAAAAAAAAAAAAACCTCCAAGGGGCAGAAATGTATCTCTCATAGCCTTTCAGGGCTGAGGAGAAAGAAATCCACCAGATCTGAATAACAAGTCAGGAAGGGGCATACCTGAGAAACTGGGACAAATGAACCTTAGACCAAGTCTTATTAAACTACAACCCGGTTCCAACATATGTCAGTCTCTCATTGGCTTGAGGTGACCAGAGCCTCATCCAACATACCTAATAGAACCCTATATCAGATGGAAGATTAAAAATCACCTGCAGCCTCTATTATTTTTTATGCACACTGTCCAGCATTTAATAAAAATAAATTACTAGACATGAGAAGAGGCAGGAAAATATAAGCAATAATCAAGAGGAAAAATAAGCAGTCCCATAAATGATCCAGATGTTGAGAGTTACCAGCCAAGGACTTTAAAAGAACTATGATTGAAATGTTAAAGAAAATATGGGAAAAGATGGACAGGAAACATGAAAACATGGAGACTCTGGACAGGGAATGAGAACCTATAAAAGAGCATTCTAGAGAATGCCCTATGAAAGGGCATTCTAGAAAAATACATTATCCGAGAGTAGGATTCCACTGGTTGGGCTAAATAGCACAATTCTCGGCAGAACACAGGATTAGGGAACTCAAAGACAGATCAATATAAAATAACCAAACCAAAGCACAGAGAGAAATAAAGAATAGAACTAAGCATAATACACACTACAGAGAATGTGTATTCTGCAGTTGTTGGGTAAAATGCTCTATATACATCAATGAGGTGAAATTGATTAACCATGTTTAAATTTTTTATATCCTTACTGATATTTTTGGCTGCTTATTACTGAGAGATAGATGCTCAAATCTCTAACTTTGATTATGAATTTGTCCTTTTAGTTTTTTTAACTTTTGCTTTACATATGTATTTTAACTATATTATTAGGTGTACCAAATTAAGGGTTGTTATATATTACTGTTTAATTCACACATATCATAAGTGAAATGTCCATTTTTGTCTCTAGTAATACTTCTTTCTCTAAAGTCTACTTTGTCTGATATTAATATAGCTGCAGCTGCTTTATTTTGCTTAGTGTTTATCCTAGTGTTCTCACCCTTTTACTTTTAACCATCTTGTATCCTTATTTCTAAAGCTTGCCTCTTGTAAACAGCATATAGTTGGGGTTTGTTTTTTATCCAGTCTGACACTTTGCCTTTCAATCATTTTGTGTAGTCTGTTTACATCAACCAAGTCTCAGCACATCTGAAAGGACTAAAACCCTATGGCACACACTATGGGACCACAGCAAAATTTAACTGGAAATCAATGAGAAAGATAAATAGGAAAGTACCCAAGTGTTTGAAAATTAGGCAACACACTTCTAAATAACCACAGGCCAAATAAGAAATCACAATGGAAATTAGAAAATATTTTGAAGTGAATGATAATGAAAATATGAAATATCAAAACTTAGTAAATGCAGCTAAAGCAGTGCTGAAATGGGAATTTATAGCTCTAAATGCATGTATTAGAAAAGATTAAAGGTTTAAAATCTATAACCTAATCTTCCATCTCAAGCAGCTAGAAAAATAAGAACAAGTTAAAAAAAAAATTTAAGTGCAAGACTTCTACACTGAAAACTACAAAACATTGTTGAGAGAAATTTTTAGAGACCTAAATAGGTGACAGGATAACCAATGCTCATGAATTAGAATAATTATTTGGTTAAAGTGTCAGTTTTCCCCCACATTAATCTATAGATTCAATGTAAAAACAAATAACAATCCCAGCAGAGCACACTGTAATGGAATGACAAGCCAACATGGAAATGCAAAGAACCTAGAATAGCCAAGGCCATCTGGCAGGAGGACAAAGCTGGAGAACCTATACTGCCAGATATCAAGACTTGTTGTGGGGCTTCCCTGGTGGTGCAGTGGTTGAGAGTTCGCCTGCCGATGCAGGGGACGCGGGTTCGTGCCCCGGTCCGGGAAGATCCCACATGCCGCGGAGCGGCTGGGCCCGTGAGCCATGGCCGCTGAGCCTACGCGTCCGGAGCCTGTGCTCCGCAACGGGAGAGGCCACAACAGTGAGAGGCCCGCGTACCGCAAATAAATAAATAAATAAATAAATAAAAATCTGTAAAAGACTTGTTGTAAGACAATGTGGGATAAGGATAGACATATAGACCACAGAACAGCGTATCTACCTGGGAAAAAACCTTGATCTCCTATCTCGTCTTATACACAAAAATTAGTTTGAAATATGCCATATCTCTAAATATGAAAAGTAAAACAATAAAGCTTCTAGAGGAAAATATCTTGGAGTTAGGGAA
>NW_006789913.1:945448-950437 GCF_000442215.2 Lipotes vexillifer | reverse complement strand
AGGGAAAGATTTCTTAAACAGGCCACAAAAAGCATCAACCATTTAAAAAAAAAAGATTGAGCAATTGGTCTTCATTAAAGTCAAGAATGTCTGTTCATTAAAAGACAATATTAAGAGAGAGAAAAGCAAGCCACAGTCTGGGAGAAAATATTTGCAATATGTATGTATATATATAGACAAGAAGACTTACATCCAGAATATATTTTTAAACTCTTACAAATCAATTAAGAAAAAATACAACCCAATTCTTTAAATTAGAAGAGATTCCCAAATAAAGTGGTCAATAAACTTAGGAAAGGTATTCAATATTATTGGTCAATAGGAAAATAAAAGTTAAAATCACAATGAGATACCATTACATCCATATCAGAATGTATAAAATGAAAATGCCTAAAAATACCAAGGTTGTAGCTCAACTAGAACTCTCACACTATTGCTGGTGGCAGTATAGACTGGTACAACCATTTTGGAAAATTGTCAGTTTCTGATAAAGTTAAACATATAAATACCCTACTGCATATCCAACAGAAATAAGTGATGCCCACCAAGGAGGTTCATAAACAATGTTATTGATAAACTGCAAAAGAAAAAAAAATCTGCAAACAACCCAAAAGTCTATCAACAGGAGAATGGATAAATAATTTACAGTATATTCATACAATGGATTAATACTCAGCAATGGAAATAAATCAGTTATCACTACATGAAACATGGATGACTCTCACAGACACAATGTTTAGTGAAAGAAACCAAACACAAAAGAATACATACTGTATAATGCTATTTAGATGACGTTCAAAAGCACGTGAAACTAATCTGGTTTAGAGAGTAAGACTGTAGTTACCTTTTGGGTGGAATATTGACAGGGAGAAAGGGGAGGCAAAAGCGAGCCTTCTGAGTGCTTAAGAGAGTCTGTATCTTGTTCTGGATGGTGGTTACACAAGTACATGCATATGTAAAAGTGTGCCAGCTGTATACTTATGATTTGTATACTTTATGTAAATACCTCAATTAAAAAGGAACAAAATAACTGTTACCACCTGTTATTCACTGTTCTTTGACAACGGGCAGTGACCATTTTTTGCAACTTTCCCACTACTCTTAGCCAAACCTTGGGCCCCTGCCCTTTTACCCCACCCCCTCGGGGTGTCCAAGAATTCGCAGATTTCCCCTACCTGCTCCAACTCCTCCTCAGCATATTTTTGGCGGCTCCGTTCATTCTCAGTACCCTCCCGCAGCTCCTTCAGCCGCTGGGCTTCCTGCTTGGCAAGGCTGATCTCATCACGCAGCTTCTTCTCCAGGTGTACCTTCTCCACTTCCACTGTGCGGTGCTCCTCCTGGGCTTTGTGCAGCCTGGGGGGCGATGCGGGGAGCTGGAGGGGGCCAGGCAAGCGGGCGCCAGCCAACACGCCACGAGGCATGTTTCCAAGAGAAAAATGAGGGCTCCAGCACTCTGAACATATTCTCCCTACTCTGCTGCCTGCCTGGCTCTGAGGTAGCTCAGGGCAAACAGAAACCACGGTCACTACCATAATTCTTATGTGGGCCATCATTCTGCTGCCAGTAATAAAGGCTGTGAAGCTAGGTTCCTGGGTACCTGAATCCTTCCTTCTAAGGTGTCTCACATACTCAGATCGTAACAACTAATAATTTACAAGGTATTTCATATTTGTTCTCCCTGCAGATAATGATATATTGTATCATTATAAGCCTGGGACAGATACGACATGAAGGCTTAGAGATGGGAATTAACTGCATGTAGAGCTGAGACCAGAATTCCAATCTGTATGTCTTCAAATCCCACAGTTACTACCCGTATACCAAGGCATCTGGAAGGTGCAATAAATGTAGAACACCCTGCAAGCTAGACCAAAGACCCAGAGAAAGCCTGATGGTGAGATGTGATGGGGGTGGTGGTAGTGGGGGGATTTAAGGAAGATGAGAGAGGAACTATTGAGCTGTACCTCTTGGACTCCTGAGTACCTGTTCCAAGAAGCACCGAAAAATGAAATTCATGCCAAAGGGACTGGACAGGATTTGTGAGAGCCCCTGCTGCCCCCAGCCCTGAGTTCCCTTCCTAAGTATCTTCCATGGTGGGTAAGATCTCAAGGGCATCAGTTATAATGAAAATATGCCCTTGTACCCACCCACACATTCCCTCTGTTTACTGACAAAACCTTTCATCCATCCAACCAAGCTTGCTTCCTTCCTCCCTTCTTTCTGCCACATATCTATGTTCATTCATTCATCCATCCATTCATTCACCAAGTACTTTAAGGCATCTACTAAATGCCAAGCCCTGTGCTGAGCCCTAGATATATTGAAATGAGTGATAAAACTGTCTCTGCTGCTGAGGTACTCATAATCTAGTCCAATATAAACAAGTAAACAGATAGGTGCACACAGCGTGATAAGTTCTATGATAGACAGATATACAAGGTGTTGGGTAGGCCCCAGGGATGGGGTGAGCAACTCTGCCTGAAAGGAGTCAGGGAAGGTGAGGCCTGGGGCTAGACCCAGAAGAAAGAGTAACAGTTGGCTAGTCCCTCTGGAAGAGGGAAAGGACTTAGCCACTGTCAGGGCTTCCGATCTTAGTAAGAACCACCAAGTTACCGGGGAACCAGGATAAGAGCGGGAAAGGATGAGGAAGAAGACAAGTGATATATGGCTTTAGACTTGAGGTACGGAAGAGGAAGGATAGGCTACAGAACAAGTAGGGCCCACAGAGAAGAGCACTGACCACTGAGTTAATTAAGAAGGTGAAACAGAAGAGGCAGAAACAGAACTCAGCCTATAAATAATCCCAAGTCCAGATCTGTCAGTGACTGAAGCCTCAAAAGATGTGGTGACAAGTAAGGAGGGAAGAGGAAAAATGTCTAGGCTGCAAGCTTCCTGCTGACAAACTGCAGCCTTCTGTCTACTTTGTTCCTGGAGGGAAAGGGAGTTGAACCTCCTTAAGGTATACAGCAGGTGGCGCTACATGCACAGCTAAAAACAAATCAGACGCGCCATTTCCAGCCCCATCCCCTTCCCCTTGCTGAATGTCCTCCTTTATTGTATTCTTCCATGACCCCACTGCTTAAAATTACACCACCAGGGATTCGATTCTTCACTGAAATATTATCCTCTCCGGAAGCAGCCTCTTCTGAAAAGCCTGTGATATGCCTGTCTTCTCCATACAATAGGGAGCTCATTTAAAGTAGAATCAAAACTGACCCACTTTCATAATCCTAACAGGATCTAATAGAGATGAAGATCAATAAATACCACTGGGTACAGAAATGAGAAAATAAATATACAATCAAGCCTTGTCCCACTCCATCTCCTCCACAGAAGACTGAGCATCCTGAAGGCAGCAATCAGTTACCATTACAAGCAAGAAAATTGGGCAGCCTGACTGCAAGCCCTGGCTCTAAGCAGCTGTATGACTATGGACAAGTCTGTTCCCTGGACTAGGCCTGTTTCTTCCTTTTTAAATGGGAATCAAAATTCCTGCCTGCCTCAAAGAATTATCTTGAAATGCAATGAAATCCTAACTGGAATGCACATGTAGCATTACATTTATTCACCCAAAATATCAGGAACTCTGTAAAAAAGCTCTTTGGTGGCTGACAGTGTAGGCCTGCCAAAGTGAGGAGGAACAAGGAGGCACATGGGCTCTGGACACTGTCAGAGGAGGATATGTGTGTGCACAGGTGCAAGCCTGTCTTTGGGGAGTGTGTGCATTCGTTTCTCCAAGTGCCGCAGTGGTCATTTAGCTCTGGAGGCCGTGCGGAGCAGGGAGGGCTGGGAGCTTAGTTTTATCCCCAAACTTGGAATGTCTCCTGCCTAGATTCTTTGCCTTTGGAATGAAAACAGTACATGTTTTTCAGACAGATGAAGAATGGGGACTGCCCACATAGCAGCATTTAGCCCCCATTTGGAAAAGGGCCCAGGAACAAGGGGGTCCAGCAAAGTAGCCAGGAATCGGCTCAAAGATAAAACTCCTCTTGCCTCCTAAAAGTCCAGCCCATGGAAATGAATCTGCTAAGGCTGCCTTTATTGAGGCAGCACCCTGTGGGTGTCGAAATTCCTAGCTTACTACTTACTGACACTCACCCTCTCTGAGGCTTCATTTCTTCAACCTGAAAATTGGGATAACAATACCTACCTAACAGGACTGTGGTGATTAAAAACAATAATACATTTAAGTGCTTAACAATACCTAGCTCTTAAGAAATCCTTTCCCCACCCCTCCAAAGAAAATTATATCTATCATTTTAAAATAACAGAAAAGAGCCAGACTTCTCCATTCCTTTTTACATGGATTCCTGCAAAGACTTCCCAACTGGAGCCCCTAGGCTGTTGGAATAATTTTCTAAAAGACAGCCCTGAAGTAGGCTTCTCCTTTTCTCAAAACCAAAACAAAGCAAAAAAGCCAAATACCTACATTGACTCTCTATTGCCTTTTGCATCCTGCTAAATTTCTCCATGTGAGTCTGTAGGTGCCAGGGATCTGGCCTCACTCTATACATTCAACCAGAACTACCAGGTTACATCTTTCCTACCCGTCTTTCAAGGCCACCTCCTCAGACTCCACATCCACTCATCTCCTACCTCTGTGCCCTTCCAGTCCTTGGAGCTCTCGTCCCATAAGCTGGCACTGAGTCACTGCTCCTTCTTAAGTGTGAGCTTTGTGGCCCCAGGAGCAGTGACTTCCTTACAATTCCCTGCACAGACCTGGTTCCTAGACTTCAGGAAGTGTTGGGTTGGCCAAAAAGTTCATTTGGTTTTTCTCTGTAAGATGGTTCCAGTAGCGCTTAGTTGTCTTTAACTTCATTAGAAACAATTTTGTTAGATTGTATTGTGTCATATCAGCATGCATTAAAAAAAAAATTATCAAAATTGGTGAATTTTTTGGGCTCCCCTGGTGGCGCAGTGGTTGAGAGTCCGCCTGCCGATGCAGGGGACACGGGTTCGTGCCCCGGTCCGGGAAGATCCCACAAGCCA
>NW_006789913.1:889091-945438 GCF_000442215.2 Lipotes vexillifer | reverse complement strand
GGGAAGATCCCACATGCCGTGGAGCGGCTGGGCCCGTGAGCCACGGCCGCTGAGCCTGCGCGTCCGGAGCCTGTGCTCCGCGACGGGAGAGGCCCCCGGACTGCAAAAAAAAAAAAAAAAAAAAAAAAAAAAAAAATTGGTTAATTTTTCTGTAGCCATTTTAATATTGAAGATGGAAGAAAAAAGCAACATTTTTCAGCTTAGTATGTTTTATTATTTCAAGAAAGATAAAAACACAAATGAAACGCAGAAAAAGACTTGTGCAGTGTATGGAGAAGGTGCTGTGACTGATTGAACATGTCAAAAGTGGTTTGCGAAGTTTTGTGCTTACTGGATGACGCTCCACGGTCAGGTAGGCCAGTTGAAGTTGATAGCAATAAAATCAAGACATTAATTGAGAATAATAAACATTATACCACGCGGGAGATAGCCAACATACTCAAAATATCCAAATCAAACACAGAAAATCATTTGCACCAGCTTGGTTATGTGAATTGCTTTGATGTTTGCGTTTCACATAAGTTAAGCAAAAAAACCTTCTTGACCGTATTTCCACATGCGATTCTCTACTTAAGTGTAACGAAAATGTTCTGTCTGTAAAACAAATTGTGACGGGCGATGAAAAGTGGATACTGTACAATAATGTGGAAGGGAAGAGATCGTGGGGCAAGTGAAATGAACCACCACCAACCACACCAAAGGCCGGTCTTCATCCAAAGAAGGTGATGTTGTGTATGTGGTAGGACTGGACGGGAGTCCTCTATTACGAGCTTTTTCTGGAAAACCGAACGAGTAATTCCAACAAGTATTGCTCCCAATTAGACCAAATGAAAGCAGCACTCGACGAAAAGTGTCTAGAATTAGTCAACAGAAAATGCATAATCTTTGATCGGGATGACGCAAGACCGCATGTTTCTTTGATGACCAGGCAAAAACTGTTACAGCTTGGCTGGGAAGTTCTGATTCACCCGCCGTATTCACCAGATATTGCACCTTCAGATTTCCATTTATTTCGGTCTTTACAAAATTCTCTTAATGGAAAAAATTTCAATTCCCTGGAAGACTGTAAAAGGCACGTGGAACAGTTCTTTGCTCAAAAAGATAAAAAGTTTTGGGGAGATGGAACTACGAAGCTATGTGAAAAATGGAAGAAGGTAGTGGAACAAAACGGTGAATACACTGTTCAATAAAGTTCTTGGTGAAAATGAAAAATGTGTCTTTTATTTTTACTTTAAAGACCGAAGGGAACTTTTGGCCCACCCAATACTTAGGTTGGCTGACTGACTGGCACCTTCTCTGCACAGCTAGACCTTCTACAGTAGTTTCTAAGCCATGTTTTATTTAAACAGAAATACCAGACTATCAGAGCTAGAAGGCCCTGGTATTCTCCTAGTTCAATGCCTTTACATTACTGATGAGGAAATAAGTCCTAGAAAGGAAAGGGATTTACCCAAAGTCATACAACAAGTGAATCTCATGAGATGTAGATGCTGTACAAGAAAGCATGAAAGGTATCAGGAAGACAGATTTGTGAGGTTTCTTTGGGAAACAGTGAAGAACAGTTAATTATGTCTACTTCTATGGGAAGGGAAGCAGTCCAGAGGTGGCACGGAGGATAGAATGACCCCTAACAAGTCATCCAACCAGGGAAGCTCAAGACCCCTGACAGCTCCACACTTCTCCCTCGGAAGCTCCGAGGGAGAAAAGATAGAAATAAGCTTCTGCCCTGGGGAGGAATACTTGCCTGTGCGAATGGAATGGCAGGAACCTAGGCTCTGATGCAGGTTTGGAAGGATGACACAGCCTGGGCCTCTACGTCGTCAGCAGGGTCTCAGGAACCAGATGGCCCACAGCGCAGGTGGAAACTGGAGGCTCCCAAGAGATGGCAGCACCAGGGCCGTGGGGAAGGGACAGGGCCTTACCTTTCCTGAAGGTCATGCAGACTCTGCTCAGCTCGGTGTAAGCCCTCCAGATCCTTCATCATCTTCTTCATGTGCTCCTTGGAGTAACGGTTCTGGATATAAGCAAACCAGCAGCCGCCCACACCAATAACGATAGACACCACAAGCATGAAGTCCTTGAGGTGATTATGGCGGGTCACTGCCAGAGAAGAAGGGCACAGTGAGTCAGGGTGCCCACTACACACTTAGCCCTGCAGACTCTGCTGCATCCCCTCCTCCACAAAGCCTTCCCGCTCAGGAGGAATTCGTTTCTCTTCTTAGACACACACTGGCCACACTCTGTGCCTATTTCTCTACTAAGTCAAGGCCTAGTTTGGAAAGGATGAGAGGCCTTAGAGCAATATAGGAAGCTTACTGGATCATACTCTCCTAATACACAGTGAAGAGAACTAGTGCCTTCTTAATACATCCCAGCCATTCTGGGCTGCGATGAGCCCATGGGCCCAGATGCAGTGGCTTCTACCCTACAGGGTAAGCAAGGCTACAGTGCTACACTAGGTAGAAGGGGATTGCTGGTAAGGGTACAAAGCAATGTCACTAGAGCCTGAGGACTGGCTGTGGGACTGAGATTACTGCAGGAGCTGGGTCTCCTGGACTACGAGGCTATTCTAGGTACAAGGTACAAAGACCAGAGCAGGTAAAGGTCTGCAAGTCTCATCTACAGAGAGCATTTCTAGGCTGCGGCTCAGCCCAGAGACCAGGTAGAACAGGAGTAGCATCAAGAGATTGGTACACATTAAGACATTACATGTGCCAGGAAGAGAGAATACCTCCAGGGAAGGCCTGGCAGCAATCTGGTGAAGTGTGAGGGCCCTGGCCGCCAGCTGGGGTTCAAAGCAATGCTCAGTCTCCAGAGCAAAACTGAAAAGCTAGACAAGGAATAACATCAGAAGATAAGAGTAAAAACCATGTCCCAAGAACTGAGCCAGCCAGAAGAGGGGCAGTCCTGGAGCCTGAGATTGGTCCTGGTGTGCCAGACCTGGGCTCTCGACCACAGCACAGGAGACTGAAAGAGACACCAGGAGGGAAAGAGGCTGCTCCTATAGGCCCTGCCTGCATTGTACTCCACTTGAGATAGAGCAGCTATGGCTCAGAGGGGCCCCAGATGAGGGAAAAGAGGTAATGACGTCCTGTGCACAGTGGGTCACCTGGTGTTGGGGAGGGGGAGGCAGGACTGACAGGATTTCCGTGCCCAGTAAGGACAAGGGGCTGAGGGGAATCCAAAAGGATCCAGTGGAGCCACCGAGTTGAGGCAGGGTCTAGACAGCAGGAAAAGACACATGTAGCTGAAATCCCACTGCATGAAGCTGAGGCCCAGTTTGACAAAAAGGGTTATACTCACAGCTCCTCATTGAAAGGCTGAGCAATAGGACCTGGGGATGGTGTGGGATCAAGGACAGATTAGCACATTCTATTTCCATCCAAGGGAGGGGAGTTACTAGGTCCAGGGTGTAGCCGTGTCCTTTACGTGTTTATGCCAGACTCTAACAGAGAAAACTGAGGGTCCTCTAGCGGCCATCCTCTAGCTTCCTGGCAGGTCTATACTTCCAGCCATTCTCAAGTCCCCATTCTCCCATCCTTCAGGTCCCAAGAAGGGATATCTCTGCAGCACAGTGAGCTGCTTTCCTTTCTGGAACACACCTGCCTCCTATCCAGCCTCTACCAAAGGCTGGGGTACTGTTTGTCTCCCCTGTTTATTAAAGACTTTTCATCTTGGCTTCCCAGGATTTCTCACCATCAACATCTCCTTTACGTTCCTACTCAAAGTCAAAGGTACTCTGTCCAAACAAGACTCCATGCGACCAGCACCCTCCCCCTATTACCTCCAACACTTTAAAGTTCTTAAGGTGAGCATACAGATTGGGCGCGGATCTATTCTATTCAGTCCCTTATTCTACCTTCTCTAGATCGATTTGAAACAAGATCCTATTTTTCCCAGCTTCATATTCTCATCCAACACATAAATAAAAATACTGAATGACCAGGGACAAGGATAGGCTCTATCAGTCACCCCCTGGGTCTCTTCAGCCAGTTTTGACTCCACTTAAATACACAAGCATCCATCCCATATATCCCTCTGCCTTTTCAAATGCATAGCTGAAGCTCAAATATACTGCCTGTCACATCCCGTGGGCTACTAAACTTGGTGGGAAGAAAATAAGTCTAATCTAGCTGGTTTACTCTGTGGCTCCTACTGATCATCCCTTGTCTGTAGGCCAGTGCCCAGCACAGCACTGACCAGCACACAGAAGGTATTCAATAAATATTAGTGGGATTGAATCTTCACTGACAAGCCTCAAGTGTGATATCTCCCTCTCTTTAATCCACATAAGCAAAGAAGGGAAATAGAGAAAATATAAAATGGAACAGGCATTTATATTCATTTCAAATTCTCACAACTATTCTATAAGGTAGAGTCTTCCCATTCTGTAGACCAGAAAACTGAGGCTCCAGAGAGGCACTGACTTGCCAGAGTCCATAAAAAGTGACAGAGCTTGGATTCAAATCCAGATTTGCCTGACTGCACGGTCTTTCTGCTACACCCCACTTTCTCATACTCATGCAGCAGGTATTGTTTCTGTTTTACTACATGCAAACATCTCTCACCATGGAGATGCCTATATCCCCTGATCTAGCCTGAATTCAACTCTTAGGATTCCAAGGCCTGAGTTTTCCCCCGAAACAACATGCTGGGAGCTGACTGTGGCACTGCCATCAGGACAGTGAAGACCCAAAGGCTGAATGGCCAGGCCTTTGAGGTTACACGTAAGGCCTCATGTAGAGAAATTTTTGTTTCATCAAAGGAAGCATCTTGCACTGAGTATGAGGAAGTCTGGGTTCTATGCTTGCCTCTGCCCCAATTTGTCATGAAATTCAATGCCCCCATCTGGGTCTCAGCTTCCTCAACTGTAAAATGCATTATCACAGAATTACTAAAAGATCAAATGCATAGTTGTAAATGAAAGTGCTTTGAGGTGTCTGGAGACATTTAGATGGGCATATCCCATAGGTAATAAAGAATGTAGATGTGGGATTTGAGGAAGAGGTAGGAGTTTGAGAAGTAGATGTGAGAATTGTCAGTTCCCTTCAGTGGGGCCCCGGGCTGAACCCCACAGTCCTAAGGGAAACTGTGATGGTTAACTTTATGTGTCACCTTGACTGGGCTAAGGGATGTCCGAATAGCTGGTAAAGCATTATTTCTGGGTGTGTCTGTGGAGTGGTCTTCATAAGAGATTAGTATTTGAATCGGTAGACTAAGTAAAGAAGGTCATCTTCACTAATGCGACTGGACATCATCCAATCGTCCACATGCCACTAAGGGCCTGAACAGAACCAAAAGGCAGAGGTAGGGCAAATATGCTCTCTCAGCTTGAGCTGAGACATCCATCTTCCCCTGCCCTCTTACATCAGCTCCCCTGGCTCTCAATCTTCAGACTCAGACAAGGACTCACACACATCAGCTCCCCTGGTTCTCAGCCTTCAGACTCAGACTGAATTATACCACTGGCTCTCCTGGGTCCCAGCTTGCAGACGGAAGATTGTGGAGCTTCTTGGCCTCCATAATAGCATGAATCAATTCTCATAACACATCTCCTCATATATATATCTATATACGTAACCTATTGGTTCTGTTTCTCTGGAGAGCCCCGACAAATACAGAATCTATAAACTATTGTGTCAGAAAAAGAAGAGGGGAAAATAAGGAATTTAAGAGTCTAGTCTATGCCTTATTAGTGATGTACTTCTTCCTATCATAATCTCAGTCCTATTCTTCAATTCCCGCCACCTTCCCAGCCTACCACATACCACAGTTCACAGAGACCTGCCCATTCCTTCTCCTCTGAACTAGGACTCCCTGACCAACCCACTCTTTGGACAGCTAAAAACATGTATTATCTCAAGGTCTTCCCTGTGTGTTTTTCAGCTTCCATGGCAGTCACCTTCTGGTAATCCGTGAGTTCCTCAGGACTAGAGGAACACAAGACTTACTGATCTCTGTAGCCTCATACTTAGCATAGAGGCTGGCCAGAGCAGGTACTCAGCAAAGGTGGAAAGGAGAGAAAAAGGGAAGAAGAAAGGGAGGTTTTAGCAGGAAATGGGAGGTACAATATAAAGTGCATGTGGAAGGCAAATAAATACCAGCTCCTGGGATCAAAAAAAATATGGCAAGCTGTCCTCACAGCCCCGACAGGAGCTCAGCTCTCAGAATCCACCTCACACCAGGGAACACAGCCACAGAGAAACCATGGAGGCGAACCCAGGGAAGCTGGTTAGGACCTGGGGAGCCAGAGGGTGGCAGAATTCCCAGCCTGAGTGCTGCAAACAGATTTTAGCAAAATTAGGTCAACTGTTAACACAATCAGGCCCGAGGCAAGGGAGGAGGGTATAATCAAATGAGATGCTTACATGTGAACACAGTCAGGGGTGATGGTGAGAATTTTCAGGGTGCCAGTTAGCACTGAGAATGTGAGCCTCCAATAATTATCACTTTCTGGAACCCCCTCTCCCAGTCTATTCTCTCCACCGCTCTACAGCCCACACTAAAGTATGTGCCAGGAGTTTCTCTTGTCATTTACACAGCCTTCTGTGCTGAGGTATCTGTTTAACTTGTAAGAACTATTTCTGGGCCCTCCTCCCGTCTGGTTGTAGCTAAAAACTGCCTTAGCTGCCTCACCTATGCACAGACACTACATAGGGAGCGGTTCTCCCCACAACTAAGCTGGGCCAGACTCCTCTCCCACCTCCCCCAGCCTCCTTCTGTGTAACTTCTAGCATTCATCTCCTGGCACTTCTTCCTTGCTGGGCCTTACACTGAGTGCTGATGACAGATGAACAAAGCTGTGTCTACCCTCAAGGAGTTTCCAGTTTAAAGAGTAACAGACAGGAAAACAGATTGTTATACAGAAAGCAGGTACAATTACTTTGCTGTGCACCTGAAACTAACACGATATTGTAAATCAACTATACTTCCAAAAAAAAAAAAAAGGCAAATCTGAAATAACAAACAAACAAACAAAAAAGCAGGTACAAAGGGCTGTGAATCCCCAGAGGAAAGTAAGAGGGAAGGGTTGAGCATGTCCGGGAAGAGGCTGGAAAGGCATCCTAGGGAAGGCTTGAAGGGTGAGTTGGAACATAACAAAAAGGAGAAAGAGGGTAAGAACAGAGCTGACAGAGACCAGAGCAAGCTGTGCCAGAGAGGCAGCTACTCCTGCTTACTGAGGACTTCTCCCTATACCTGAGCCACTGAGGAAGGAAGACAAGGTGCAGTCTCGTCTTTTCCTCTATCACAACTCCCCCAGCCCTCGCAATTACTGGGCAGGCCTCTCTCTGCACCCTTCTCTGCACCCTTCTCTTTGTGCTAAGAGCACAAAGGGCACACAAGCCCTTAGCCCGAGACCAACCACAGCAGACATTACACTAAAAACAGTAGCTACCTTTTACTTAGGGGAAACTGGGACACAGAGAACCTTAGGAATGTGCCCAAGGTCACAAAGCAAGTGAGTGATAGAGCCAGTTTGCTAGATTTCAAAGCTGAAACTCTTGTATCTTGTTTCCTCTAACACAAATAGAGGGGAGGATAATACAGTAGAAAAGAGCACTGAAATGTAAGTTAAAGACCTAGGTTTAGGGGCTTCCCTGGTGGCACAGTGGTTGAGAGTCCGCCTGCCAATGCAGGGGACATGGGTTCATGCCCTGGTCCGGGAAGATCCCACGTGCCGCGGAGCGGCTGGGCCCGTGAGCCATGGCCACTGAGCCTGCGCGTCCGGAGCCTGTGCTCCGCAACGGGAGAGGCCACAACAGTGAGAGGCCCACGTACCGCAGGAAAAAAAAGAAAGACCTAGGTTTGAGGCATGGCTCTGCTATTGAAAAGCTGAACGACGTCTAAAAACTCACCTCATCTGGGCCTCAATTTCTCCCTCAGTGAATCATTTGCTGCCCTAATGAGACATCAACTTAGGCCCCAAACTGAACACTGTCCTTGGGCCTCTATGTGTCAGAGCACACCTGACACCTGACTAGCGGTACAGCCAGGAGAGCCCCAGGTGGGCCAGCCTGGAGCCAACTCTGCAGGTGGAAAAGATGGGAAAGCACCTGTGCTGCTCTGTGGCCACATGGGGAGGACTGAGCTGTCTGCCATTGTCAGGACTCTGGGCTGAGCCAGTGTGATCCCTCTTCCCCCTTCCCAAGTTCTGAGGCTGCTGTGGGTAGATGGATTCCGCTCACTCAGCAGACACCCCCAGCTGCTGTAAACAAAATTTTGATTTGCAATTTCTCAAACCTCAGACCGAAGGTGGGATTTTTGTTAAGACTGGGCAAGGTAGCCGTGACTGGCAACTGAAGTGGGCCCAGGTGCTCTGGGGGTGTTTACTCCAAGCCTGTGGTGAGGCCTGAGCACTCACCCTGGACGTAGAACCCAGCAGAGCCAGCACAGGCCATCACTCTAAGTCCTATGTGAGTGCTGCACAGGGAAGAGCACTGACCTAGGGATTTCAGTCCATGCGCAAATGGGAAAACAGAGCTGAGAGGGACACAGATCAAGGGATTCTTTGCAGATACCCACCAGGCATGGCCCCGCCCTTGCAGAAGTCTCCTGGCAAAGAGCTTCCTAGTATCTTCCTCAGGTTCCAGCTGGCAATTTTCAAAATTTTTCTTTAAGAAGCATAAGCAGGAAAGTATAAAAACAATCTCTGCCATCAGGACAGCTGCTGGATTCCAAAATCTTAGCTCCCAGGAGTACACCAACTCTATCTGAGTCCTTGAATGAGAGAGCCAGTAAGAGCCTTAACGACCAAGCCCATTTTACAGATGAGGGAAGCTAAATCTAGGCGGGAGAACTAAATTGCCAAAGGTCACTTGATAAGGCAAGGGCCAAATACAGAAATCCTAAAAGTACAGGATACAGGATACAGGAGGAAAGAACAGACCTCCTCCTGTCTTTTACACAGAACCCTTATCAACCAAAGGGTTCTTCCCCCAAATCATGGAATGTACAGCTGAAAGGAATTATAAGGATCCTTTAGTTCAGCTGTTTCATGATCCAAATCAGCAAACATACTGAGAAAAGTGACCTACACCAGGTCACACAGTGAGTGGCAATTCTGAAGAGACCAAGGTGCTTTCCTAAACTTTATAAGAAGTTCTCTAAATGGAAGTCCAGGAGTTATAAAAAATCAAGTTGTGTATAATGATGATGATGATGATGATGATGGTGATGATGATGATGATGATGATGGAGATATAATCCACATATCCTAAAGTTCACTCTTTTAAATTATACAATTGTACAATTCAGTGCTTTTAGCATATTCACAAGGCTGTGTAATCATCAGCACAATTAATGTTAGAACCTTATCATTACCTCAAAAAGAAATCCAATACCCATTACCAGTCGCTTACCATTTCCCACTCCCTCCAGCCCCTGCTGGAGCCACCAATCTGCCTTTGGTCTCTATGGATTTATCTATTCTGAATATTTCATATAAATGGAATCATACAATATGTGTCCTTTTTTATGTCTGGCTTCTTTCACTCCCTCAGTTCTTTCACTTCTTTCACTTTTTTAGGCCAATTTTTTCCAGGTTCATCCATGTTGTAGCATGTATCAGAACTTCATTCTTTTTTATGGCTGAGTAATATTTCATTGTATTTATATACCACAACTATTTATCCATTCATCCATTGATGGATATATGGGTTGCTTCCACTTTTCAGCTATTGTGAATAATGCTGCTATGTATATATATTTGTTTCAGTACTGTTTTCAGTTCTTTGGGTACATTCCTAGGCATGGAATCGTTGAGTTATATGATAACTATGTTTAATTTTTGAGGAACACTATTATCTACAGTAGCTGAACCTTTTTATATTATCACTAGAAATGTATAAGGGTTCTGATTTCTCCACACCCCTGCCAACATTTACTTTCTGTTTTTTGTTTCTCTGTTTTCGATTTTATTGTAGCTTTCCTAGTGGGTGTGAAATGTCTTCTTAGCTCTAGTACCCCTGCTCTGCCAATCTCAGAAATAGTTTTCTGCTGACCTCTGACCTCCCTTAGATTAGGTTATACGCAACCTATAGGCTATATGAAATGAGTCTAGGAGAAGATACTCCTGTCCTGGTATCAGTCTAACCTGCTTCACCAAGGCTCCTCTTGCTGGCTCTGACCTCTGGGACTCAGTACCATGTATGCACTCAGGATTCTGGTTCCTATGCTCCCCAGCCCTAGCTGATTTTTCCATATACAATCCTTGCTGACTTTAACCTGCAGTTTCTAATGCACCCTTTCAGATATGGTAAATCCTATTTTGATACAGAACATGTAACAGTCTTTCAACATGTCTCAGAAGACTAAGGAAGACTTTCAGGCTGCCGGAGGCCTCCCCTAACTAAGGTGTGACAGAGGAGAGCCTCTGCAAAGATAGCCTAGCTTTCACTGCTGGGTTTGATTCTTCTGGCAGAAGTGTTCTTGCTGGTGTATACAAAGAGAGGGGAACAGGCTGTTAACGGAGAGAGTTTAATAAAGCCATTTCCCATTTTTCAAGAGTCAGCTCAAGAGTGATCCTCTCCATAAAGCTTCTTGGTCTGCAATTGAAAACTCCTCCCTACTCTGTGCTCCCGCCTGAACTATGGAATGACTTACACGATAGTTATACCACTGTATTTGTTGACCATTTATTCAATTTGTTGACATGCCAATCTCCACTCAGACGGAACTTCTTGAGAGCAGGGACCCTGTCATGCATAGTGGTACACAGTAGGTGCTCAATAAATGTTAGTGGATGAATGAAAGGCCATTGCTCAGTACACAGGGTGGGTCTCATATAAAGTGTAGTGCCTTCGCTGTGTCATTTATTCAAAACTTATAAATGAATCACAAGAAAAAATGTGTCCTAGGACCAAAAGCAGGGCAACAAAGGACATGGAAATGGTCTTCTCCCATGTTGCTCTGTTTCACGCTTTCAAAAGATATAGACCTTCTGGAAAAGGCAAGACTATGGAGAAGTAAAAAATCAGTGATTGCCAGGGGTTTAGGAGGAGAGCGGGGTAAATAGGTGGAGCACAGAGGATCTTTAGGGCAGTGAAACCATTGTGTATGACACCACACAGATGGATACACATCATTATACATCTGTCGAAATCCTCAGACTGCACAACACCAAGAGCGAGCCTTAATGTAAACTACAGACTCTGGGTGATAATGCTGTGTCAGTGCAGGCTCAGCAGTTGTTACAGTGTACCACTGTGGTGAGGATGCTGATAATGGGGGAGGCTGTGCATGCATGCGGGCAGGAGGTATATGGAAAATCTCTGTAGCTTCCACTCAATTCTGATGTAAACCTGAAGCTACTCTAAAAAATAAAGTCTAGGGACTTCCCTGGCGGTCTAGTGGTTAAGACTCTGCACTTCCACTGCATGGGGCACGGGTTCAATCCCTGGTCGGGGAACTAGGATGCCGTGCAGTGTGGCTAAAAAAAAAAATTTTTTTTAATTTTTTTAAATTAAAACAATGAAAATAGGGAATTCCCTCGTGGTCCAGTGGTTAGGACTCGGGCTTTCACTGCTGTGGGCCTGGGCTCAATCCCTGGTTGGGGAACTAAGATCCCACAAGCCGCGTGGCCAAATAAATAACTAACTAAATAAATAAAGTCTATTAAAATTTTTTTAAACCACAGAAAGAACAGACCCATCCACCTCTATTGAGACATCAGCTTGGGCACTTGTCAAGCCAAATGCATGGACAGGGAAATGTTATACTGCCCCTGACCCTGCCTGCCAGCTGCTTCTCTGGACTGGTTCTTGGCTCTATAGCATTCTGCTGCTGGCATCCTCAATTGATGGCAACAGCTCCCAAAGGGCAGGGAGGAGGCCCTAAGAGCCTGTTTGGTCAAGACTAATTTTCTAAGAAATCTTACTACTTCTGTGCTGAGTTCACTTAGAATAAAATAGGTTGGCAAGGTTGGCCCTTCCCACCTCACAGATCTTCAGGAGTTGAAGCACCTAATACCCTCAACTAACCCTGGGTTGAAGAGGCCAAACTTCCTTGGTCTGAGTGTGTCTCTATTGATTCAGTGAAAGCCTGCTTAATCCTGTTTGTTGGTCCAAGGACACAAAATGTTCAGCAATCAGTTCATACCCTCTGTATATCCGCAGCTGAGAGCAGGAACAGCTAAATGGCACTCAGCCCCTTTTGGGTTACTTTTTTATACCTGAGCATGCCATTCATATTTTAGTGTTTGTATCCTTGCTCAGGTTGTTTCCTCCACCTAGAATGCCCTCTCCTGCCACCTCCATGGAATAAAACCCTATCCATCTTTAAAGGCAGAGGTCACACGCCACCTCTTCTATAGGATGCCTTCTTTATCCCTCCCCTGGATCTCAGTAGCATTGTGTACCTCTCTAGAACATTCATTTTATCCCTTTAGGGCAGACCCAGGACCTCAACCCAGCCACTCCAACTGCCTTCGGGTCCATGGCACATCAGCAGCCCTTCTTGCCACAGGACTCACAGAGAGGAGGCCCAAAGAGCACTGTGTCCAGGGCCTTCAGCTGCAGCTTCTGCCGATGGCTCCGGTCTGTCATCTTTAGCACAGTCCCTGTCATGGTGGTGTTGGTTACAGCGAGCCTGTTGGGACAAAGAGTAGGGGCTCAGTTCCCTGCCGGCAAAGCAGGAAGGATCCTGGTAGGACTACCCACCTCGCCCAGGAACAATTCCATGACTTCTAGCTCCTGGCGATTGCTCCCCTCTGCACTCTAGTACACAGAGTCTGTACCAGTGGATCTCAACAAGCAGTGAACAGGACACATAACATTCACCAAGAATTTGTTCACCCTTTTCCCCTTGTCCACCATCTCCTGAATATCTTACTCTCAAAGGATTATCCATCTGTAACCATTCCCACACCCAACTGTACATTTTCTGTTGTACTTCTCTTTCCAGGGATTATCCACTATATGCCTGTCCCCATACTCCCACCATTTGCAAACACATTCACCTGTCCAGACCAGGTGAAAATGTTATGCCACGTGACCCAGTGATTCTAGGGACCTCTGAATTATCCTAATCCTAACACATTGTCATTAAATATAAATCTGCTGACAACAAGCACTGCATTAGTCTTCTTATAATGCAATGCAACAAGCATTGCATTAGAACTTCTAAGCAATGAGAAATGAGAAAGGAGCTAACATTTAATAAGCAGCTGTGTATGTCTCATATTGTTCTGACACTTTACATATAATACCTCATTTAGTCCTCACACTTTAAGAACCCAATTCTATTATTAGCTCCATTTTACAGATAAGAAAAATGAGACTTAGAGGTAAGTAACTTGCCCAAAGTCACGCAGCAAGTAAGTGGCAAAGGCAGGATACAACACAAATCTGCTAGATCCGTCCCATTATACCACGCTGCCTAGGGATGGGCCTAGAAGCACCCACACTCTACCCCACACCCTACTCTCTGAATGCTCCATGCTTCCTGCTGTCGCTAAGGTACCACAGCTTGTTTATCTCTACCCCTATGCCCAGCTGGCTGGGTCTGGTCTTGGATCTAATCCTAGTCACAGAATGGCCAAGTGAGCACACTGCCTGAGAACTAACTTCTTACCCTATGTTTTACAGTTTTCATCCAAGCCATAGCCGTTCTTCAAGATGGAATAGGCCAGGGATCCACAAGGCAATACTGCTATTTCCATGGGAAAGAAACCTAAATCCTGGAGTTTCATGGTCAATCATCTGTTTAATTGTCTGTCTTTTCCACTAAACATGGAGTTCCTCAAGGCAAATGTGAGGTCTAATGCATTTCTTTGTCCTCAGGGCCCAGAAGAGAGCATGGCACATGGTAAGTGCTTGGTAAAGTTTTGTTAAATAGAACTAAACTGAGTATTTCCAGGAAGCCTATTTTCAAACTACATGGGGCAAGAGGAAGATGCAGTGAAAAAAGCAGGGCACTTAGGACCAGGCAGACCTGAGTTCAAATCCCAGCTCTGCCACTTACCAGCTTTGAAAAATCATAAAATATTTGAAGTTCAGTTTGCTTGCCCAAAAGTTGGGATAATTCCTCCCTCCCAGAATTGTGAGAATCAACTGAAATAATAGGTAGGAAAGTACCCTATAAAGGGATGTACAGACATTAAGACTATTACTCTCTCCAGAGTAGGGAGAAGCTGTGAATAAGAGGCTGCAGGCAGCAGAGGAGGGACCAGCCAGCTCAGCTAGGCCTGGACAGCAGCACCCGGTAGCCCTGTGGCTGGAGGCTGCGATGTGTGGGCATTCCAACAGCTTCCCCTTCCCCTTTCCCCTTTGCTGAAGCTCATAACCAGATGCACCTACATAATAAGATGACAGATTATACATAATCAGCACTTACCAGACAGTAAGCCCTTTGAGGGCAAGGGCAGGTTGTTGTCATCTTTATCCCCAGCACCCAGCACAAGTGCTTGGCCCAGAGCAGGTACCCAGTAAATACTGGGTGAATGAATAAGTGAATGGATTAATGACTGAATGACACATGGTGCTAGTTTGACATAACAAGAAGTCCAAGCAGTATTCCATCCCCTCCCCACACCCACCCCAAGTCCTAGTACATTGTGCCTGAAAGGGAGGCAGAGCTAGGGCATAACAGCTGTTGGAAGAGTCATTCCAGAGAGGAGACTGAGGCCAATGGTAGTCAGCCCCCACCTCTGCACCGGTTCTTTAGAGCAGATAAACTGCAGATGGATAGTTCCGGGAAGGTTAAAAGAGCCCCGAGTCCCCTGGGCAATGAAAGAGGCAACTGCTGGGGGGACAGCAAAAGAAAAGAGAAAAAACACAGGCTTTGAAGTCTACCCAGATCTAGGTTCAAATCATAGTTTTGTCTCTAACTAGCCATGTGACCTTGGAAAAGTTACTAGGCCAGGTTCATCATCTAGATACAATAATACCTACCTTACAGGATTGATGTAAGAATTAAATGGGATACTGTACATAAAGTGTTGAGTAGAGTGCCTGGCATATACTAAGCACTCAATTAATGGTAGCTATTAGTACTAGTCCCAGGATTGATAGAAATATTAAGTAAGAGAATAGATGTGGAGTGTCCATATGCTTTCTAGCAAGTGCACAGTAAATGCAAGAAGTCTACAGATCCTGCCCTGAAAGGGGTGAAACTTCAGTTAACAGGTGAGAGCAACGTGAGGGCAAGCCGACCCCAGCCCATTCCCCGCACCCCCAGTGAGAGAACCCAGTCCCTTCCTGACCTCGGCATGGCATGGCCACTGAGCTGCAGCTTCCGGAAGGTCTCCTCATACTGAGGCAGCTCCACATATGTGATCAGCCACTGCACCACCTCATCCACGGTCCAGTTGTATACTACGGGAAGAGATAAGCAAAGCCATGACTCCAGAATGCAAGCACAGCTTGTTCTTACTGTCACAGTCTCCACGACCTTAACATTCACCACATGTCTATGTGTTTAACAGATCTCTCTCCCATAAAATCCCAAGTATGAAAGGAATACATACAGTACTTTTTGTTTGACCTACAGGGAATGAACTTGTTCTTCCACTATTCAGGTATCTGGGATAATATAATCCTTAATTATTATATAATATACTATATTATATATTGTTGTAATATAATAATAACAAATGATATTAATAGAAGCCATCATTTACATAGCACTTACTATGTAACAGGTACTGTGCTAAGCACTTCACATATATTAGCTCACTAATCTTTGCAACTACCATGTGAAGGATATGTTCCACTTTTTCCCTATTTTACAGATGAAGAAACTAACGCACAAAAAGGTTATGTAACTTTCCCAAAGTTATCCAGCCAGGAATTGGTAAAGCCAATTTTGGACTCAAGCAGTCTGGCGTCAATGGCCCTTGCCCTAGCCATTATGTTATAAATATAATACGTATATAACATTTTAAAATTTATATAAATAATATATATAAAGTATATATAAATATATATATGGACACACACACATACACACATATATATATCCTCCCTGACACTGCTGGAAAGCTTCATACAAAGGCAAATCTGAGCCAAGTGATGGATCCAGATGACATCACTTAAGCCCCAAATGAGATCACACCTGTAGACAGCCCTATTCATACATTTTTCAGTTTTGTGCAAAAAGTATTTTCCCATTTTGCTTATATCAGATTGAAAAGATTTTCTGTCACAGCAGGAGCCAATTCTAACTGGAACAATTACTGAGTGATCATTCACAACATGGTAAATCATGTCATTATCATACATGGATCACTGTACCTAATCATTTCCTCAATACTATAAGACTGTGATTTTTTTTAATGGAAACCATAAAAATAATCCTTGTAAAATAATTTTAATATTTCTGTGGTATTTAGCCACATATATAACAAATTTATTTCCATACTTTATCAAGAATCAACAATAAAAGAACAGAAGAGGACTTAACATGCAAGGAATATGTTCAAGCCAAGTAAAAGTCAAATGACATCATGATGTATTATATAAATCAAAGTTTCATAGGAGCTTGAATAGAGAAAAATGGTGGGAGGACTGAGTCACCATATAGCACCCAGTAATACAGCTATGCTGAACTTAAAGAGCCTTGGGTGGGAGCAACTGGGTTTCAGCAAAAACATGTCATTTTATTGGATTTGAAATTTGCTTTTATTTAATGTATCAGTGTGTTTTTGTTTATATTTGTACACAAATTGTATATAGCAACTTAAACCTCATTTTATGTTTCTACATATTTAAATACCATTAAATAAAACCAGCTTTGCAGGCCCAAGATAAATGATTTCCCTTAAAAGGAATCTGTACATTCCTCAAGTTGAAAACTACCGCTGTGAGCAGCAAGAAGCCAAAAAAGTTTTGAAGCAGAATGAAATGGTGAGATTTATCACCCTCCTCTCTTAAGATACATATCTTTCCCCAAAACTGTCCTTCATCAAAATGCTCTCTAATTTCCCCTTAATAGTCAGGAGACATTGAAGGCAGGGACCACATCCTATTCATTTTTGCTCACCCCTTTGTCGCTAAAGTAGTGCCTCTTATACAGTGGCATCAATAAAAATTTACTGAAAGAATAACTACCCTAAATGAGGAGATCCAGAAATGTTCTGAATGTGGGCCTCCAGACAGCAGCCACAATCTTCCTAGACAAATATACAGCTCAGGTGGAGGTTAACTTCTGAAATGCTTGTCCAAAAATCAGCATTCCTCTGGTAGGCACACCTCAGATCTTAGGTTGTTTCTGTCACTCTCATATAAACTAGAGAAGTTGGAAGGCAGGGCCCTGACCCTTCACCCTTCTACCTCCCATAGGGGAGCCCAGCACACGGTACAAAGCAGACACTCAGAGAAACATTCCGAATGAAACAATAGAAGACAAAAATGCTCTAATCTCTCCATGTCCCCAAGAAGCTGCTGGAGCTCAGGAGGAAAGTTCTGAAGCCAAGAGACTTTGAAGGTAGATTAGACCATTTGCAGAGGCATAGGAAAGGTTCCAGGAGAGGAAATGAGGCAGGTCTAGTGCACTCAGATTGACTGCATCCTAGAAGACAAGATCCCAGAGGCTTAGGCGGTGAGTGCTTAGTCATTGCCTGGTTGAATATCTAATTTCCAGACTAGAATACACTGGAGGGAAGAGAAAGATTAATTTCCAAGAGATATGCTCAAATCCTAGGGCTTAGGAATGGAGGGATGACAGAACTGGGGTTAAAGAAGTGTTGAGGAAAGTAGAATAGACTGGCCTTTTATTCCTGAAAATGAATATATCTCCACATACATTATAAACATGATCACTTGCTACAGTCCAGAGTGTTAGGTAATGAAGGCCTAGCAGAGTGGCACAAGATGTGAGGCAGACAGACAAGTGCTAGCCTGCAAAGTGCAGAGAACACATTCCTGGCCCTACTGTCAAGGGAGCTTGGCCTCACCCAGCATGGCGTATGGAGTAGAAAGGCCACGTCACGTATTGTTGCTTGAAAGGCTTGAGGCCAGCGGTGCCACAAGGGTCTTCTGTCTACGGGGAAGACGACCTGATACAAGCCTAAGCATAAACGCTTGGCATGCAGGAACTCCTCCACTTGTGCCCTACACTGCAGTGGAGACAGAAGTCACTCTAGACCAGGGTTTCTCAGTCTCTGCAGCACTGACCTTTTGGACAGGTTAATTCTTTGTTGTTGGGGGATGCCCTATGCATTGTAGGATGTTTAACAATAGCCCTGGCACCTACCCACCAGATGCCAGTAGCATGCTGCCAGTCATAACAATCAAAAGTATCTCCAGATGCTGCCAAACGTTCCCTGGGGAACAAAACTGCCCCCCACTGAGAACTACCACTCTAAACACTACACTAAGTGAGGCAGAGGGTCTGTAAGGGGACCACTACACTCCAATAAGGATGGACTCTGAACATAGTCAGTCCCTACAGAACTAAGCTTTGCAGAAAAGGATGATGACTTCAGCATGTCAGGACAAAGCTCAAGGCACTTGTTCTTTGAGTTTTGTGCTCCACATATTATTCTGTTACCTGGCAGATGTCCTACCTAGGTAAGGCTTGGCAGTATGGTGTTGCCCACTCAGAGTCACTGCAGTCTGAACAAAGTAAGCCAGGACGAGCTGCATCCTTGTCAGACAGCAACCCTGTGTCCCAGCCTGAAGATCTCACTCAACAGTCAAGGTGAGATATTAGGGCCCCTTGTTCCTAAGGTTCAAGTATCTATAAGTTAAAAATCTTGTTCTGCTTTCTCATTCCAAAAGAGAAAATGGGAAGAATCCCTGAGCCAAAGTGAGGAAGAAGGTAACAGCAAGTACAGCGAGCTGTGGCTGACAGTAAAAGGAGACAGAATTTGGCCAGGGGAGCTTAGTACAGATAGAGACCCCAAGTGACTCACATGACCAAACCCCAGGAGGACATGCAAGCAAAAGAGAGTTTTCTAAGGTCATGATTCTCTCATCCCCCTAAGCCTGTCCATTTTGCTCCTAGAGACATCAAAGACTACATCTCTGGGCAAAATGACAAACAGTACTACACAGAATCGGAGAAAGCCAACCTCTGGAGTTTTCCACAACAAATAGTCCTTTATAAAAGAAATGCACAAGGT
Source organism: Lipotes vexillifer (assembly GCF_000442215.2). Taxonomy (NCBI): domain Eukaryota; kingdom Metazoa; phylum Chordata; class Mammalia; order Artiodactyla; family Lipotidae; genus Lipotes; species Lipotes vexillifer. Next base: position 926,378 of record NW_006789913.1, on the reverse strand, counting down.
GACTGACTATGTAGCCTCCAACCTTTCTAATGCCATAATCTACATGTAAAAAAAAATTTGAGCACACATTGCCAATATAAGAATATCTGTTTATAAATTAGATATATGTACTAACATTAGGTATACTGTAAAACATACATAAAAATTAAATGAGATAAAAATAAATGCAATATAAATACAAGCTATTATATTCTCTCGGGGCACCCCAGTTGATTGTCTTGTACAGTTGGAAACCATTGACCCAAACTTCACAGCTTTACCCTACATGCTGCCTCTGTTATAGCTTTTAGCTTCTCAGTCTTCTTCTAGAATCAGTATCTTGCACTATTTACTTATTTATCCTTGAACATTGCTCTCAGACTTCTAGGTCTTTGCTGTTTCTGGAAAAGCTCTCTTCCCTCTTCCTGGCCTGATAAACACCAACTAACCCTTAAAACCCAGCTCTACCTCTTCAGTTATTGAAAGTCTGTGGAGCCCATTTTAAAATCATGAGCAAAGACACAGAACTATAAAGTGTGGGGCCTGTTCAGAGAACTCTGACTCCCGTTTGCCTGGAGTCCAAGGGTTACACATAGGGACAAGGAGGGTGAGGCACTGCTGAGGCCAAATGATAAAAGGCCTTGAAAGCAGTCGGTCCAAAACTCCAAAATCATTATTCATTGGGGGGAAATTTTTATTGAGTACCTACTACTTGCCAGGCACCGCTCTAGAAGCTAGGAATATAACAGTGCACAAAAGAGTCACAGATTCCTAGTGTTTATATTCTGGTGGAGAGAGACAAACTAAAACACTGTAACAAATAATTGTATGTTGGGTAGTGATAAATACAAGAAGAAAAATAAAGCAGGGTAAGAGGATAAAGAGTAGTGTTATATCAGACCAGATCAAGGAAGGCCTCTTTGACGAGATGACATTTGAGGAGAAAATAAAATGAAGTCATGAGCCATGTGGATACTTGGGGGAAGGGCATTCCAGGCAGATGGAACAGTAAGTACTACCCCTAGCACATAAGCTATAGTGATACCTCCAGGGATATGCCAGAACAGATCCTTGGCCTTGGCCAATCCTTTTTCTTGTCAGAGAAAGAATAAGCAGTAAGAAATGGGCTCCTGAATCAGTATATCTTTCCCCTAATGGACTGGTGGTGCCTCCAAATAAAGCCCTCACTTTTGTAGTGTCAAACTCACATCCCAAAAGAACTATGTCTGGCAGAAAAGTTACCAGTACCTTCTTTGCCTCTCTTTCACACAGCTGTTAGTCAGTTAGTTGGTCACTTGGTCAGCCTTTGGTCAGTCTTTTGGTCAGCCAGTCAGATATAGCACAATGGTTAAGAATTTGGACTTTGGAACCAATTGACTTGGATTGAATTCAAGATTTGCTACTTACTAGATGTAAGATCACGGACAAGTTACCTAACCTTTCTGTGCCTCATTCTGTCACCTAATGGTGAGAATCAGAGTTCTCACATCATAAGAGTGTAATGAAGATATGAGAAGTTCCTAGCATACAGTAAGTGCTAAACAAATATTATCCATTATTATCACCATTCATTCATTCCTTCATTCACTAAGCTTTCACTGGCTTCTACTCTAGTAGATCCTTGGTTGGTTACAGAGATCAGCCTGGATGATCTCCATCATCCAGGGCTCTTTTCTAGAGAAGGAGACATATAGGAAATTAAATGAGTATAATACAGTGTGATAAGTGCTAGGTAAGAGGGATGTATGGGGTGATGTGAGGGCACAGAGAAAGGAGTGACTGATTGCCAGAGTGAGTCAGAAAATGCATCACAAAGCCTAGCTTCTTATCTGACTACTGTGGAGAGAGAGCATTCCAAGACACCTACAGAATCTTACCAAAGTGGCCCTCCCTAAAGATAGTTTGCAGCCTAGACCTGTGGTTTTTCTCTGAGTGGTTTCCCTCTGGCTCTCACTAGCAGTTTGTCATCTGAGCCTAGAGTGAGGCAGATACTATGTTAGTTTTCCAACATGGCATCAATACCAAGCCCTAAACCATTACTGCAAAAAGAATCTGGCCCTTTCACTTAGGACTCATGTGATAGGCCCACTAGGCTGCCTGGCAAAAACCAAGTCTGCCAGAGCCCAAAAGGACACACTAGTGAACACCACCTATAAAGAAGCTACATGGCTAGCAGAGACCAGATTAGAGAAAGACTAGCATCATGGCTGCAGAGTAGTAAGGGAACCTAGAGTTTGGAATGTAGAATGAGCCAAACAACTCGTATAACATCACACAATGGCAGACCCAAGGACAAACTCCTGTCTTCCACATCCCTGCTCTGGGCCAGGTCCTGGGCTCTGTGTTAAGATATGGAATCATATAAGATAATGCCCTCAAGCAGTCTGGTGGGGAAATAAAAAGGCAGGGGAGGGCTTCCCTGGTGGCGCAGTGGTTGAGAGTCCGCCTGCCGATGCAGGGGACACGGGTTCGTGCCCCGGTCTGGGAAGATCCCACATGCCGCGGAGCGGCTGGGCCCGTGAGCCATGGCCGCTGAGCCTGTGCATCCGGAGCCTGTGCCCCACAACGGGAGAGGCCACAACAGTGAGAGGCCCACGTACAGCAAAAAAAAAAAGGCAGGGGAACAGATAGTTGCAATTAGTGTGCTAAGTGCTGTGATGAGATAAATGTAAAGAGGCTGTGGGAACACAGAAGGCACCTAACCTAGCCTGTGGTTTTCAGGGAAGATTTCCTAACGAAGGGTATACTGAAATTGAGTCTTAATTATCAAGTAGGATTTAACCAGATCAACAAAGACAGAGGGAACACTATATGAGAAAGCATCAAGGGATGAAAGAGAATGGCATATCATAATAACTGCAGATAAATCAGTGCAGGTACAGAGAAGGATGTGTGATAAACAGTGATAGAAAATATGAAAATAAGTGGAGCACAGAAACGAGCCTGAGCCTGGTATGCTAAAGTAATCTGGCACAATGCCTGGTATGTAGAAAGTACTCAGCTAATTTTTTTTGTTTGTTTTTTGCAGGCATGTTTGCACAAATTGGAAGAGAGAAACAGTACCTACTGAGGCCAATACTACAGAGGTGAGTAAGGAATGACAGCATGAAAATATTAAGAAATTCTCAGAATATAAGAGAAGACAACCAGATTTTTACATATGTGTACATATTGATATTTTTTTCCTAATTGAGGTAATTCATTTTGAGATTACAAGTGGGTTAATGTCAATGCATTTGACTAACATCTCATAGATAAACATGAAAAAATCAGTGGCATTTTCTGTAACAATCTTTTTTAATAAATTTATTTATTTTATTTTTGACTGCATTGGGTCTTCGTTGCTGCGAGTGGGCTTTCTCTAGTTGTGGTGAGCAGGGGCTACTCTTCATTGCGGTGACTACTCTTCATTGCGTGGGCTTCTTATTGCGATGGCTTCTCTTGTCACAGAGCACGAGCTCCAGGCACGTAGGCTTCAGCAGTTGCAGCACATGGGCTCAGCAGTTGCGGCACACGGGTTCAGCAGTTGCGGCACACGGGCCCTAGAGCATGCGGGCTTCAGTAGTTGGCAGATGGGCTCTAGAGCACAGGCTCAGCAGTTGTGGCTCACGGGCTTAGTTGCTCTGCGGCATGTGGGATCTTCCCGGACCAGGGCTCGAACCCATGTGCCCTGCACTGGCAGGCGGATTCTTGACCACTGTGCCACCAGGGAAGCCCTGTAATAATTAATTTTGTCAACAACTACTGAGCTTTCAATATTTTATTGAGTTCCAAATGAGACAGCAGTTGTGATTTAAATTAAAAGCTAGTTCTATACAAATTGTTACCTGACCAATAGAAAAATCAATATTTATCTTTTCAAAATAATATATGGTTACTCTATATGATTATGCAGGAATTTACTTGTAAAATTTTTAGCAATACCTTTATTTCTCCAGGTTCCATTTAGTAATATTTACTCCACACAGAAATTTGGTGTCTTAGCATGTTTGTTTCATTATTTAAAAGAGAAATGGGGAGCCACTGAAAAGCAGAGACCTGGTCAGATATTTGTTTTAGAAAGATCTCTCTGGAACCAACTAAAGTACAAACTGCAGTAGAGTTAGACTGGGCCAAGAAGAATAGTATGAAAACATTCAAGCAAAGCAAAAGATGATTAAACTAAGACTTCTGCTTCAGGCCAAGATGAAGTAACAGGGATGGAATTCACCCTGCCTCATGAAACAACCAAAAAAAAAAAAAAAAAGACAAAACATATGAAACAATGGTTTTCAAGACACTGGACATCAGCCTACAATGGACAGTGATCTTGAGAGCTGGTAAACAAATGAGGCAAATCATACAACTGCCCCAGCTTATGGCTGTGAGAAAATTTCCAGGCCACTCTGCAGAGAGTGAAACTAAGGTTGAGAGGGCAGAAACGGAAATACACTGTTGGGAGGTTCTTATACTATATGTGACAAGAGGTACTATTATCTCTTGAAAATAGACTGTGATAAGTTAAAGATGTGCATTTTACCTCCTAAAACAACCACTAAAACAACAAAGCAAAAAGTTAAGCCAACAAAGAAGATAAACTGGAATTATAAAAAATACTCATTAATCCAAAAGAGGGTAGAAAATAAGGAAGAGTGAACGAAGAACAGATGGGAAAAACAGGAAATGAACAGCAAGATGACAGACTCAGATCTAACCATATTAATAAACATATTCAATGTAAATGGTTTAAACACCCCAATGAAAAGGCAGAGACTGTCTTATTGCAAAAAAAAAAAAAAAATCGGGCTCAACCATATGCTGTCTATAAGAAATGCACTTTACATAGAAAAGCACAAATAAGTTAAAAATAGATGGAAAAAGATACACCAAACTAACAATTCTCAAAAGAAAGCTATATTAATATCAAAGTAGATTTCAAGGCAAAGAATATTACCAGGGATAAAGAAGGTCATTTCATAATAATAAAGAGGTCAGTTCATCAAGAAGACATAATAATCCTAAATATGTATGCACTTAGTTAACAGACTTTCAAAATGAAGCAAAGACTCACAGAATTAATTGCAAGGAGAAATAGGTAAATCCACAATTACAGTTGGAAATTAAAATACTCCTCTCTCATTAATTGATAGAACAAGTAGGCAGGAAATCAGCAAAGATATAGTAGACTTGAACAACCATAAACCAACATGGCCAGACTGAATTTTATAGAACACTCTACCCAACAAATGCCAAGGGCACATGAAACATTTACCAAGATAGATCATGTTCAGGTACATTTTTTTTAAAGTCTTAAAATATTTTAAAAATATTAAATATAAAGTATGTCCTCAGACCACAATGGATTTGAAATGCAAATCAATAATAGAAAAATCTCTAAAAAAATCCCCAATATTTGGAAACTAAATAACTTGCTTCTCAATAATTCATGAATCAAAGAAGATATCAAAAAGGAAACAAAGTATTTTAAGCTGAATGAAAATAAAAACAAAACACATCATCTGGGCTTCCCTGGTGGCGCAGTGGTTGAGAGTCCGCCTGCCCATGCAGGGGACACGGGTTCGTGCCCCGGTCCGGGAGGATCCCACATGCCGCGGAGCGGCTGGGCTTGTGAGCCATGGCTGCTGAGCCTGCGCGTCCGGAGGAGAGGCCACAAGAGTGAGAGGCCCCCGGACCAAAAAAAAAAAAAAAAAAAAAAATCATCTAAGATAGTGAAGAGCCAATACTAAGCTATAAGACAGATTTCAGAGGTATGCATTTCTAGGGCAAAAATAATCCCTCAAGTTGGAACACATTAAGGGATGCTAAGTTATTAAAGACTGTATCAGGCCCCCCAAAAAGGTGAAAATAAGCATTTACCATCAGTTGCGTTTTCATTTTAGATATTTTCACTCTGTCTATGCTATGAATAAATCAGTTGGAAAAAAGCAAAAAACTACAGCACACTAGAATTTGTGAAATGCTGCTAAAGCAGGACCTAGAGGAAATTTATAGCACTAAACGCCTATATTAGAAAAAAAAGAAAGGTCTTGAATCAATATCCTTAGCTTCCACCTTAACAAACTAGAAAAAAAGAGCAAATTAAACCCTAAGTAATCAGAGGAAATAAAGTTCAAAGTAAAAGTCAATGAAATAAACAACAATAGAGAAATCCTTGAAACAAAATACTGATTCTTTGAGAAGATCAATAAAATTAATAAAATCTAACAAGATCAGTAAAAAAAAAGAGAGAAGACACAAATTACCAACATCAGGAATGATACATCATTACAGATTTAAGGCATATTATGAGAATAATAAGGGAATATTATGAGCAAATGTATGCCAGTAAATTTGACAACTTAATGTAATGGACAAATTCCTTGAAGACACAAACTACAAAAGCTCACTAGAGAAGAAGTAAATAACCTATACCTATTAAAGAAATTGATACTGTAGAAAAAAAAAACAAAACAAAACCCGTCCCACAAGGAAAGCACCAGGCTCAAATGGCTTTACTGGTGAATTCTCCCAAATATTCAAGGAAAAATATAACAATTCTGTATGAAGTCTTCTGAAAAAATTGACGAGGAATAATTCCCAATGCATTCTATGAGGCCAGCATTATCCTGATACCAAAAACAAAGATATTTCAAGAAAAGAAAATGACAAACCAATATCCTTCACTAACAAAGGTGCACAAGTTTGAAACAAAGTTTTAGCAAATAGGAAATATAGAAAACAAACTAGTGGTTACCAAATGGAAGAGGGAAGGGGAGGACGGGGAAAATTAGGGATGTGGGATTAAGAGATACAAACTACTATGTATAAAATAGATAAGCCACAAGGATATATTGTATAGCTCAGGGAACCATAGCCATTACCTTGTAATAACTTTTAATGGAGTACAATCTGTAAAAAACACTAAATCACCATGCTGTACACCTGAAACTAATATAATACTGTAAATCAACTATACTTCCATTTAAACATTTTAATAGAAAAATTAAAAATAAAATTTTTAAAAAGTAAAATCCAACTATATATTAAGAAGATGACCAAGTGGGGTTTATCCCAAGAATGCAGTTAGTTTAACATGGAAAAATCAGTCAATATAATTTATCATATTAGCAAACAAAAATAGAACAACCAGGCAATCATCTCAAAAGACACAGAAAACTCATTTGATAAAATCCAACATGCAGTTCTGATCAAAGCTCTCAGAAAACTAGGAATAGAAGGTAGCTTCCTTGATGTAACAAAGGCCTTTTACAAAAACAAACAGACAAACAAACCAAAAAACCCACAGTGAATGTTATATTTAATGGTGAAAGACTGAATGCTTTCCCTTTAATATCAGAAACAAGACGAAAATGTCTGCTCTTACCACTTCTCTTCAACACTGTACTGGTGATACTAACTAGGACAATCAAATAAGAAAAAGATTTTTTAAAGGCATCCAGGTTGGAAAAGAAAAAGTTAAACTTTCTTTACCAGCAGACATGATTGTCTAATTTGAAAATCTGATGGTATCCTACTGATAAGTGAGATTAGCAACGTTGCAGAATACAAGATCAATATATAAAATCAATTATATTTCTATATAGAGAAACAATCAGGAATTAAATTTTTAATACCATTTAATAGTAAAATTTATGTTATGTATATTTTACCACAATTTAAAAAATACTATTTACAATAGGAACAAAACCTATGAAATGCTTAGAAACAAATATGACAAAATATATGAAAGACCTGTATCCTGAAAACTACAAAACATTGCTGAAAGTGTTATCTCCTGAATAAATGGAGAGATATACTTTGTCCATAGGTCAGAAAACTAAATATTGTTAAGATGTCAGCTCTCTCAAACTAATCTATAGATCTGATGCAATCTCAGTCAAAATCCCAGTAGAGTTTTTTGTAGAAATTGACAAGCTGGTTCAAGGACAAACAGCCAAAACAACTTTGAAAAAGAAAAACAAAGTTGGAGGGCTAATACTATCTGACTGAAAGAATTACTATAAGGCTATTGTAATCAAAATAGCATGGCACTGACAAAAAGACAGACAAATAGATCAGTAGGTCAGAATAGAGAGTTCATAAATAAACCCATGTTTATATGGACAACTGATTTTTGACAAAAGGTGTAAGGCAATGCAGTGGAGAAAGGATAGAATTTTCAACAAATGATTCTAGAACAACTGGGACATCCACAAGCACAAAAAAGAACTAAAATCCATACTTAACACCATATACAAAAATTAATACAAAACAGATCATAGGCCTAAATGTAAAACCTAAAACTATAAAACTTCTAGAAGGAAAGTTAGGAGAAAATGTTTGTGTAAGCTTGGGTTAGGCAAAGATTCCTTATACATGATACCAAAAGCATGATCCATAAAAGAACAAATTGATAAACTGGACTTCAGAAAAATTAAAACTTTCTGTTCTTTAGAAGACACTGTAAAGAGGATGATAAGCCACAGACTGAGAGAAAATCTTTGCAAAGCATACATCTCATAAAGGGTTTATATCCAGAATATATAAAGGACTCTAAAAACTCAACAATAAGAAAACAAACAACCCAATTTTTAAAAAGACATAAGATTTGGACAGATAATCCACCATAAAAGATATATGAATGGCAATTAAAGCACATGAAAAGATGCCCAACATCATTAGTCATCAGGTAAATGCAAAATAAAACCACTATGTAATAACACTACACTATTAGAATAGCTAAAATTTAAAAGACTGACCGTACCAAGTGCTGGTAAGGATGTGCAAGCACTGAAAGTCATACACTGCTGCTGGGAATGTAAAATGATACAACTACTTGGAAGACAGTCCAACAGTTTTTTTTAAATATATACCTACCATGTGATCTAGCCATTCCATTACCAGATATCTACCTAAGAGAAAAGAAAATATGTGCCCATAGAAAGACTTGTACATGAATGTTCATAGAAGCTTTATTTGTAATAACCAAAAACTGGAAATAAATGTCTCAAATGTCTATCAGCAGGTGATGGATAAACAAACTGGTATATTTAGACAATGGACTACTACTCAGCAATAAAAATAAATAAAATATTTATATATGCAACAATATGAATAAATCTCAAAATAATTATGCTAAGTGAAAGAAGCTAATTTTTTAAGTGTATATTATATGATTCCATGTATATAAAATTCTATAAAATGCAAACATGCCTATAGCAGCTGAAAGATCAGTAGTTGTCTGAGAGGTAGGAGGGGAGAGATCACAAAAGGCTGTGAGAAAAACTGTAGGGGTGATGAATATATTCACTATCTTGATTGTGGTGATGGTTTCACAGTTGTATACATGTGTCAGAACTTTGAAAATTGTACATTTTAAATATTTATACCTTATTTTATTGTCAATTACAACTCAATAAATCTCTTTCAAAAGAGGAAGTTGAGCTAAAACAGTATCATAGGAGATGCACATAAAATATATTAAAGAGGTAGAATCCTCAGGACTTGGGAACAGAAATAGGTAAGAGATGCTCAGTTTCCTTTATTAAATGTGGATACAAGTAAGACATTTTACCCTCAAATAGCTATGTAATATAAATAGAAAATGACTGTGATAAGTTCATTTTCTTCAGATAACAAAAAACAACCAGCGTTGATGTAATGATTTAACACATCATGGTTATTTTATATTTATACCTGAAAGAATGTAAGAGAAAGAAAAAGCCAGTTGTACATTTTCCACCCAAAATATAGCAACAAACAACTATGGTTGAGGAATTTAACTAAATGACTTGAAGTTTCACTTAGCAAAGTAATTTTTAAATAGCTAAAAGAACAGAACAAATAGATCTCTCGTTAGGTTTATATAAAAGCAAAAAGGGGACGCCAACTCTTTTATATTGATCTGACTTTTGAAATGGTTTATACAAAAGTCCAATGCCACCAGGCTCCCTGTGTTATGTCAACAGACAGCCCAGTTCTGCTGAATTTTCTCCCTAAATCCCTCCTGGTTCTCCAGTACTGCTCTACTGCTCCTACAAAAAATCCTGTCCTACAAACGAACAGACTGAATACGAGATCTGTCAGCTTATTTTCTTATTTCCAAAAGCCTAGTAGAAAACAAACATCTTCTTGGGACTTCCCTGGTGGTGCAGTGGTTAAGAACCTGCCTGCCAATGCAGGGGACATGCGTTCGATCCCTGGTCTGGGAAGATCCCACATGCCACGGAGCAACTAAGCCTGTGTGCCACAAGCACTGAGCCCGTGTGCCTAGAGCCCATGCCCCACAACAAGAGAAGCCACTGCAATGAGAAGCCTGCACACCGCAATGAACAGCAGCCCCTGCTCACCACAAGAGAAAGCCCGTGTGCAGCAACAAAAACCCAATGCAGGGCTTCCCTCGTGGCGCAGTGGTTGGGAGTCCACCTGCCAATGCGGGGAAAGCGGGTTCGTGCCCCAGTCCGGGAAGATCCCACATGCCGCGGAGCGGTTGGGCCCATGAGCCATGGCCGCTGAGCCTGCATGTCCGGAGCCTGTGCTCTGCAGTGGGAGAGGCCACAACAGTGAGAGGCCCGCATACCGCAAGAAAAAAAAAAAAAACCAAAGACCCAATGCAGCCAAAAATAAATAAATAAATTTATTTTTTACAAAAACATCTTCTCAAGACAAAGTTCAGAGTGACACTAGAATACCAGGTTATTTTGCTTTTAGCTGGAATCATACTCTTTAGTTAGAATCAAAATGGATGGTTAAGGTGCCTTTGATCCATAAAAATGGGTAAAGAAATTATTAAGAAATATGCTTTGTTTGGCAGACAACATCTTTTTAAATCTCATGTCCACAAAAAGGGAGAAGAAACAGTAACACTGCAGTTTGTTTAGAAGAATGGAAGCCATGCTTTAGAAGGGAATCCTCTTAGGTCAATGCCTCCCACCACCCCTCACTACAAAGGGCATAGTTACTGTTTCCATTGGCTCAAACATACAAACAACAATTCTACTGCTCAAAGATTCTACAGAATTCACCTGGCATCTCTTCTGTTAAAGAACTGCTACTCTCCCTACCTCAAGGATCTTAGAGAGCTTGGAATTTGCAGCACCCTCCAACTCTTGCCACACACACATACTCTCTTCTCTCACTATTACTACCCTACATAAGTCTGTGATCCAAACTATGCCAATCTGATTCTCCCTCCACTGTATCTGACTCTTGAGCAAAGACACTTAGAGATGAAGAATGAATGTAGCTGAGACATATGAGAGTTACTAATTAGAAGAGGCCAATCCCCTAGTCCCTGCTGCTGGGATCCCTGGAGTTGCCCTTGTTCTCAACTCTTCCTCAGCTCTACTAGTTCAGCTCTTCCTTACTTAATGACTTAATTTTGTATAATAAAGAATTTGGCTGGTTTTTATCTTTAGGTCAATTTCCCTGATTATAGGAGTATCTTTGTTATTCATGGTGGGCCCTTGGGTCACACTTGAGTTCACGCTAATGAGATGACTCTGGATGGGGGCTGGTCACCAGAAAGATCAACCATGTGACTAGAGGACTGGGGCTTTGAGCCAGGTGGTATCAGCCCAGCCTTTGGGGAGGAATAGAAGGCTGGTGACTGAGTTCAATCATGTGGTCAATCAATCATGCCTAAGTTATAGGAAACCCCAATAAAAACTCTGGACAATGAGGCTTGGTTGAACTTCACGGTTGCATTGATGACTGATGTGCCAGGAGGGCAATATGTCCTGATTCCATGGGGAGAGGACACAGAAGCTCCACATTCAGGACCCTACAAGACTTTTCCATATGGGTGTCTTCTTTTCGCTGGTCCTAATTTTTATCCTTTATAATGAAATTGTAGTCATAAGCATAGCACTTTCCTGAATCCTGAGAGTTATTTAGTAAATTATTAAACCTGAGGGGATTGTGGGAACCCCTGATTTTGTAGCCAGTTGGTCAGAGCACAGGTGGTCTAGGAACACCCAGAGCTTATGGCTAGTTTGGTGTCTGAAGTGACAGTATTCTTGTTAGGTATTGTGCCCTTTTCTTATGAAGTCTGCACTAACCCTGGATGGTTAGTGACAAAATTGCATTACATTATTTGACTTAATCACTCTCTTTCTGCTTCATCTTCCTCATCTGTAAATGGAGACAATCGTAATATTTAAACTTCATAAGGTTTTTGTAAGAAATAAGAGTTAATATTTGTAAAGCACTCAGAACACTGCCTAGCACATATTAAATACGACGTAAACATTAGAGTAGTTTTGTAGTTGTTGTTGTTGTTTTTATTATTAAAGTCCAGAGCTGGCTAATGTAGAGATTATCAGGCTTTTCTGCTTAAATCTAAATAACACAGAGAAAAGACTGGCCCCCACATTAGACAGAAAGTGTTAACAACATTAATCACATAGACGGTACTGGCATTAGTCAGCTAATGTTCTGAATACAAATGACCACTGCTGATATCTACATCATCTAGAAAAACTCAGGCCAGCCAGTTTGAGCCAGTGACAGAATAGTACATGCTTTTTGTAGCTCTGGAAATCATAACTCCAGAGAGATTAGGGGCCTTACTTGGAATAATGAAACAAACTGTTGGGAGAAATAGTACACAGAAGATTCTCACTTTTAGTTTGTCAAACCATCAGGCATGACACATGGTGAGCAAATCTTAAAATGGTACATATATATCACTTCTAGCTTAGCTATGAGCTACATCACTGTGCATTGAAATGTTTTTCTCTGCTCGTCAGTAACAGGTACCAACTCTGCAAAACTCACTCCATTGTCTTCCATCTTCCTGTCATTTAGAACATGCTTGGAAGTGTTCCGATTAGTTGCTGAGTCCAGAAATAAAGTTCTTACCAGAAAATTGTCTTGAGCTGTTTTCCAATACTATGATTTAATCCCTCTGTTTCTGCCCTCTCTTGGTCACTTTCCCTTCCCAGCTACTTCTCTTTGGCTTTCAGAGAAGGCCAGGAATGCTCTCCCTGCCATCTTTCATTCTAAGTTCCTACTTTTGACACCCACTCTTAAAACCCAGGCGCCATGGCCTCAAGTTATTACAGAAAAAGAAGAAAACTAAAATTAAATGGTACTGTTAGAAGATTTTTCCTGGCAGTGCTGGTATCATTCCAAAGATCATTTCTGTGCTTGATCTCTCATCAGTAGACAGCCTGAGTTGCTCAGGAGCTTATTAAACAAAAGCCCCCACAAGGATAACAATTTCCAGAAAGCTATCTATATAGCTAAATTATGCTTCTTCTAAATTGATAAAAAAAAAAACAGAGTTAACAAGCATCAGCCTGTCCATCCTACAAACAGGATTAGAATCCAGGTCTTCCTGGGACTTCACTGGTGGTCCACTGATTAGGACTCCATGTTCCCAGTGCAGGGGGTACAGGCTCAATCCCTGGTCAGAGAACTAGATCCCATATGCCGCAACTAAAAGATCCCATATGCCTCAACTAAAGAGCCCACATGCCACAGTGAAGATCCCACAAGTGGCAACAAAGATCTCACATACCACAACTAAGACCCAGAGCAGCCAAATAAATAAATTAAATATTTTTTTAAAAAATCCAGGTCTTTCTTCCTGTTTAAATCTAATGTTCTCCATCTATATTATAGATGATCCCTTCCAGAACTGAAATTCCATAATCCTAGGTAAGAATTTTCTTTTTTAATATATTTATTTTTGGCTGCACTGGGTCTTCATTCCTGCACGCAGGCTTTCTCTAGTTGTGGCAAGTAGGGGCTACTCTTCCTTGCAGTGTTCAGGCTTCTCACTGTGGTGGCTTCTCTTGCTGTGTAGCACGGGCTCTAGGCACATGGGTTTCAGTAGTTGTGGCACGCAGGCTCAGTAGTTGTGGCGCACAGGTTTAATTGCTCTGCAGCATGTGGGATCTTCCCGGACCAGGGCTCGAACCTGTGTCCCCTGCACTGGCAGGCAGATTCTTAACCACTATGCCACCAAGGAAGCCCCCTAGGTAAGAATTTAAACAAAAATAGAAACTGCCTCATTCCTACCAAAACTGGTCTTCTCTACAACCAGACCAGTGCTTTCAACCAAGGTGGTATGGAAAAGCACTGGCCTAGAGAGCAGAAGGTCCAGGTCTAAGTCCTGGCTCCACTATTTACTAAATACAATGAACAAGTAACTTTATAAATTTAGGCCTGAGGGAGGAGATATGGGGATATATGTATATGTATAGCTGATTCACTTTGTTATAAAGCAGAAACTAACACATCATTGTAAAGTAATTATACTCCAATAAAGATGTTAAAAAAATTTTTTAATTAAATAAATAAATAAATAAATAAATTTAGGCCTAATGTTCCTCATCTGAAAAACCAGGAATGCTAGTGGTCACTTATTTTTAACTCTTCTTAGCATCAAGACATACCCATTCTTATTAGTATCAAAGGAAGCTCTAGCCATAGACACAAATGGAAAGGAGGCTAAGGCACTGTTTTTTCCTTCCCTGTCAAGCCTCATACAATTAGACATGCTCTTTCACTCAGAATTCTGAAGCAAATGCTCTAGGAGAAAAAAAAAAAAAAAAGGGTAATCATGGTTTAGCAGTATTACACATGAAAAAGATCTAAAGAGCTACTAAAGTTTTTTTCGTTTTTTTTGTTTGTTTGTTTGTTTTTTGCGGTACGTGGCCCTCTCACTGTTGTGGCCTCTCCCGTTGCGGAGCACAGGCTCCGGACCCGCAGGCTCAGTGGCCGTGGCTTACAGGCCCAGCCGCTCTGCGGCATGTGGGATCTTCCTGGACCGGGCACGAACCCGTGTCCCCTGCATCGGCAGGGGGACTCTCAACCACTGTGCCACCAGGGAAGCCCTAAAGTTTTAATTTAATAAGTTCAACATGAGTCAGCAGAGTGATTTGACTGCTGAAGGTACCAGTATCTAATCAGACTGCATTAACAGACACACAGGGTCCAGAACTGAGAAGTGGATGGTCCTGCTTGGCTCTGTGCTGATCAAACCACACCTGGGGGTCTGCGTCCAACTGTAGGAGCCATGATCTAAGAAAGACATTAACAAAAGTGTCCATATGCAGGAGACCAAGATGAAGAGGAGGCTGGAAAAAAATGTTTTCTTCAAAGAACTAGGGCTATTTAACCTGGAAGAGAAGACTCGGGAGAGAGTTCAACTGTACTTCGACCCAACCTTTGAACCATCTAGGACTCAGCAGAGCCAGGACCAAGTGGGGAGCTTCAGAAGAAAGGGGCTGCCTCAAAAGGCCAGCAAGCTCCCTGTCTCTGGAGATGAAGCAGCCAAAGCTGTGAGATTCCTTTGGGGGATGGGGGGAGCTGGTAAGGAGAGGTGTAGGGATAGGATAGGATTCGATAAGAATTCTAATGAGAACAACTCCAACTCTGTTTGGAGCATCTTCCCCCGTTCTCAGCACAGTGACTCTCTTCAGTCTTATTCAGTCTCTATACAGTCTCTATTCAGTGACTGTACGTAGAACCATTTCAGTAATTTGCTCTTTACTAAGCATTTTATACTCATGTCCTTTAAAGGCCAAATTGCTACCCATCTTCTTCTCTCTTCTCTAAACCTTCCGGCAACTAGGATTGACAACCAAGCTGCCTATTACCTTCTGAAGACTTCCATGCCTTCCACAAGTCCTCTACGCTGATGAGCTTATCCTCACCATGGAAGGTGCTGTGTTTCACCGTTGGGTCGTGGTAATTGAGGTCTTCCCTCAGGAACTGCAAGGGAAAGCACATAAGTCACAAGAGATACCTGGGAGCCAGCCTACTAAGATCTCCTCACAGGTCACCTAGCTACCCACAGCACATCCCACCTGCCGGATGTACAAGTGTATCACATCATCCATGTATCCTTCCATGTGAATATGTCCTACTTACTAACTAGACTGCCTTTTCTTCTTTGTCATATGTTTCGCTTGAGAAAAAAATAAACGTGAATAAGAAATTCCTTCCTCATATTTTTTTAATTATGGAAAAGGAAGAATTAACAACTTTTGAGCACTCATTTACACACTAAGCAACATTCCAAGAGCTTATATTTTCTCATCTAACCTTCACAACTAATGAATTATCACACCTATTTTACAAATGAGAACAGTAATAGTCTTTAGTTATTTATTTATTTAGGCTGCGTTGTTGGGTCTTCGCTGCTGCTCGCAGGCTTTTCTCTAGTTGCGGCGAGCGGGGGCTACTCTTCGTTGTGGTGCCCAGTCTTCTTATTGCAGTGGCTTCCCTTGTTGTGGAGCACGGGCTCTAGGCATGCGGGCTTCAGTAGTTGCAGCACACAGGCTCAGTAGTTGTGGCTCGTGGGCTCTAGAGCAAGGCTCAGTAGTTGTGGCGCATGGGTTTAGTTGCTCTGCAGCTGTGGGATCTTCCCGGACCAGGGCTCGAACCCGTGTCCCCTGAATTGGCAGGCAGATGCTTAACCACTGCACCACCAGGGAAGTCCAAAAATAGTAATAGTCTTAAAGAACACAGTTTGCCCCAAATTCTCAAAACATTAAGTTTAAAGAGATTAAATTACTTGCTGTGATGATTTTAAAATATGTCCACAATTCTTTGACAATCCTTCCATAAAAGTTGAATTCTTCTGCCCTTGAATATAGGCTGACATTAATGACTCATCTTCTAACAGACAGAATGTGGCAGCAATGATGTCAAATGACTTCCCAGACTAGGTTAGAAAAGGCAGTATAGATTCCACCTGGCTCACTCCCTTTGGGGACACATGCCTTGGGAGCTCTGAGCCACCATGTAAGAAGCCTGGCTACTCTGAAGCTATCATTCTGGAGAGATAACGTGTAAAGACTATTTAGAGCTAGGAATGTCTGAGCAGCACAAGCTGTCTGAGTCTTCCAGCCCAGGAGTCAGACATGTGAGTGACCGAGACTTCAGGTGATTCTAGCCCCTAGATTTTGAGTTACTTCACCTGATGCCAAGTGGGCACACAGGAGCTGTCCCTGATAAGCCAAGCCAAGATTGCAGAAACATGATAAAATAAATGTTTTTGTTGTTTGGAGCCACTAAGTTTGGGGGAAGTTTGTTATGCAGCATTAGATAACTGAAACACCTGCCCAAGGTTACAGCTGATAAGTGATAGAGTTAGTATTCCAACCCAATCTGTCTTTATAGTCTAAACTTTTCCCCTGTACCGCATATGCTGTCCTTTAGTTATGTGGATTTTTTTCACACTATACTTTTATAAGAAAAAAGAAAAGCAAAAGAAATCAAAGCTTTTAGAAATTTAACTGGTAATTAATTTCACAGATACTCATTCAGCCCAATCCTTAACCACATTAGTATGTATAAGATTGAACAGTGATCACTGCTTTCCACAGAGCCACAAACATCAAAGAAATACGCAACTCTGATCACTACTCTCACAAGAACACATTTTAGTAGAATTTTCAGGAAATGTCTCTTATCCACCTTTCATTATCCCCAGGGTCCAAGAAAGGAAAGGGTCTGACCCAGAGTAATGTCAGTAAATGTTGTTGACTAAACGAACAGATGATTGACAGAATGGTCCCAGATTCCTTAAACCCATAATCGAGGGATGATTTTCTCCCCTGGGTTTTTCAGATATAAGACGTCTGGGCTTAAAGACTCAGGAGAGAAGTTTGAAGAGAGACCACACTGGATTACTCTCAACCTAGTAAGGGTATAGGCTGCTGAGCACAAGGAACTTGACAATGTCCACAACTATAACGTAGCACTGTCCAATACAACTTTCTGCAATAATGGAAAGCTTCAATATCTGTCCTGTCCAAACAACTGTCACTAGGCACAGGCAGCTATTGAGCACTCATAATGTGGCTAGTATGACTAAAGAACTGAAATTTTTTTTAATTAATTTACATTTAAGTTTAAATGGCTACATGTGGCTAATAGCTACATACTGGAGTACAGCTCTAGTGCAGTCTACTACCTGGGGTATAGGTACGGCCTAGCTACATTCCCATGGACGCTAGAATCCTGAAGGGAAGTCAAGACCTCCGGCGAGATGAGGAGTGAAGAGCAGTGCCTAAGTTTAACAGTTCTCTATGTCCTCCGCCCACAACTAAACTCAGGTTCCTTCTGACACGTGTGGGTTAGGTTCTCCAGCTCCCCAACGTCTCATCTGAAATTGGCAAGAGAATCTACATTTTAATAAGAATTAGGTAAGTGACATGGTGAAGGGCCCAGAGCAAGGAGATTTTGTCAATTCTTAGAAAGGTAAACTGACTGAAGTATTTAACATGTTTGGATTTTTTAATAGTCAGCCCTTTAGACCGCCTAACATCCAATGTATTGTATGCTATAAATTGTGGCTCTTAACACTTTTTCCCAAATTGCTACCCAGTATCCCAACTCCATTTATTAAATTATCTGTCTTTCCACAGAAGCAACCTAAATGTCCATTGACAGATGAATGGATAAAGAAGATGTGGTATATATACACAATGGAATATTACTCAGCCATAAAAAAGAATGAAATAATGCCATTTGCAGCAATGGATGGACCTAGAGATTCTCATACTAAGCGAAGTAAGTCAGAAAGAGAAAGACAAATATCATATGATATCACCTATATGTAGAATCTAAAAAACTGATACAAACAAACTTATTTACAAAACAGAAACAGACTCACAGACATAGAAAACAAACTTACGGTTACCAAAGGAGAAATGGGGGTGTGGGGATTAGGAGTTTGGGATTAGCAGATACAAACTACTATATATAAAATAGATAAAGAACAAGGTCCAATTGTATAGCACAGGGAACTATATTCAAAACCTTGTAATAGGGCTTCCCTGGTGGCGCAGTGGTTGAGAGTCCGCCTGCTGATGCAGGGGACATGGGTTCATGCCCCGGTCTGGGAAGATCCCACATGCCACAGAGTGGCTGGGCCCATGAGCCATGGCCACTGAGCCTGCACGTCCGGAGCCTGTGCTCCGCAACGGGAGAGGCCACAAAACAACAACAACAACAACAAAAAAAAAAACCTTGTAATAACCTATAATGGAAAAGAATATGAAAAAAAAATATATATATATATATACATATATATACACACACACACACACACACATATATACACATACATATATCAATACATAAAAAGCTGAATCACTTTGCTGTACACCAGAAACTAGCACAACATTGTAAATCAACTATAATTCAAATAAAATAAACAAATAAATGCCTTAGACCTTAAAAAAAATTATCTCTTTTATTCCCTTTTTGGAAAAATGTTATTTAATAAGAAGTAATTATAAAGTAATAACAACTACATATAGTTGGGTATATTTCTAGCCTCTCCATTCTTTTGCACTAAACAATATTTTTGTGCTAGCACTTGACTATTTTATTATAATTTTTATTTTAATTTTATTTTATTTTATGCTTTTAAAATTTTTCTAATGTCTTGACCCCCTCTTTCCATGGCTCTTTTATTTCAGAACATTTCTTGTCAATCTCAGTTACTTATTTTTCAAAATGAATTTTAAAACAATTTTGTTAATTTTATTGAGAGTCTGATTACTCTCACTGGGGACCTAAGTGATGAGATCACTGGACCTTAAACACCAGACCCTAGGACATATCAGGGAAGACACAGGCACAAGCAGTCTGAGACAGTCAGTCTGGAGGTAGAAATAAATTCATTCATTTATTCAACAAATGTAAGATTTCTATGTTCCGGGCACTAGAAATGAAGTAAATAGTAAACAAAACAGACAAAAATCTTTGTCCTCATTGAGCTAACATCCAATTTGGGTGAGAGAGACAATAATTTGTATAAAGCAGGGAAGGTCAAGAGGGAAGGCCAAGAGTTGTGGTATTAGTGATTTATCATCTTCATTAGAGGTGTCAAGGAAAGTCTCATTAAGAAAGTGGCTCTCAGGCTTCCCTGGTGGCGCAGTGGTTGACAATCCGCCTGCCGAGGCTGAGGACATGGGTTCGTGCCCCGGTCCAGGAAGATCCCACATGCCGTGGAGCGGCTGGACCCGTGAGCCATGGCCGCTGAGCCTGCGTGTCCGGAGCCTGTGCTCCACAACGGGAGAGGCCACAGCAGTGAGAGACCCGCGTACCGCCAAAAAAAAAAGAAAAGAAAGTGACTTTTAAGCAAATATCTGAAGGAGATGTTGGAGAAAGGCAAACAGGATAATTGGAAGAGTATCCCAAGAACAGAAAATGGCAAATGCAAAGGCCCTGAGCCAAGAACAAGTATGTTCAAGGAATAGCAAGGATGTCAGTGTGGCCAAAGAGAAACAAGTGAGGTGGTAACTAGTAGGAGATGAACTCAGGGAAGCAACAGGGGTACAGATCATAAAGGCCTCTGTAGGTCATCATAAGGACTTTGACTTTTACTCTGAGATGGAAGCTGTTGGAGGAATTTGAAGAGATATGCGACACGATCGCATTTACATCTTTAAAAGCATTTCTCTGAATGCTGTGTTGAGAAGCAGACTATAGGAGGACAAGGGCAGATGCGGGGAAACCAGGTGGCAATTGCAATAATCAAGATGTGAGCTAATGGTGGCTTGAAACAAAGTAGTAATATGTGGATATAATGAGAAGCTGTCAGGTTTTGCATAAACTTCACAGAGATCAAATTTCTAATTTTTTAAGTTTTGATTCATCAGGGGTCCTTTAAGGTATACCCTACTTTAGTCCTCCTAGACTCTAACCCAGACCCTCTTAATCTAAGACTAGAGAAACACTTGTCATATGCAGGCCTTAGGAGCAGAAATGCCAAAATCTCCAAGGAAGAGGATTTTCTACCATTATCAGCTAACTCCAGGAAACCATGTGATGAGATATACCAGCTACTTTTAGGGAGCCAACAAGAAATAGACTGCTTTTTATAGCCAGGTCTGGTCATTGAGGTGTATGGAGAGCAGAGAAGCTCATGGGAAGAAAGTGCAAGGAGTATCTGCACAGGGGCTCACATCAGGCTCTGCTGGTGCCACAAAGCATGCAAGCAAAGAGTAAGGTCAGAAAACAAGGCCAGCAAGAAGGTGGTGCCAAATGAGGAGTGTGGGCTGACAGAAGCTATACCTGAAGGAAGGGCCAGATGCTGGGTGGAACCTCTTTAGAGAACAAGAAAATGTGGCTGCAACAATCAGGCTTTCTTTCTTTTTTTTTTTTAACGTCTTTATTGGAGTATAATTGCTTCACAATGGTGTGTTAGTTTCTGCTGTATAAAAAAGTGAATCAGCTATACATATACATATATCCTGTCTCCCTCCCACCCTCCCTATCCCACCCCTCTAGGTGGTCACAAAGTACCGAGCTGAGGGTTTAAGGGGAGGAAAGGCGGTGTACTGTAAATATAAAGAGTTCAGAACCTTTAGAAACAGACCACTTCCTATATGACTTTTGGGCAAGCTACTTAGCAACTCTGAGCCTGTATTCCCCTCAAAATGAGGGCTAATTATCCCTCTCATTTGAGTGTGATAAGGATTAAATGAGTCATGTTTGCACAAGTCATAAACTGCCTTTGCACATGTCTTTTAATGGCCCACAGAGCATTTTATAAATTGAAACTATATTTAAAAATCACAGGGACTTCCCTGGTGGTCCAGTGGTTAAGACTCCACACTCCCAGCGCAGGGGGCCTGGGTTCAATCCCTGGTCAAGGAACTAGATCCCACATGCTGCAACTAAGAGCCTGCAAGCCACAACTAAAGGAGCCCACATGCCACAACTAAAAAGATCCTGCATGCCGCAATGAAGATCCCGCGTGCCACAACTAAGACCCAGCGCAGCCAAATAAATAAATTTTTTTTAAAAAAATCAAATTTCACCCCAAAAGTCCAGCTCTCTTTAAAAAAACGATTTAAAGGTCTAGCAACACTGAGCTCCAGTGACAACTCTGGAATTTTATTTGGGAGAGGCTTAAGGGCTACAATTTGATTGGAAGGCAGGGTGGTGGTTAAGGGACTTGTCATGAGGTTGTGTTTGCAAAGCAAGCACACTGTTTTTATGTAGATCGTTCATTACAAATTAATTTTATAATGCAACATTTTATGAAGATGTTTTTGTTTACATTTTACTTAAAATTAAGAAAAAATTAATTGTCCGTATCAAACAGTATTATACATAAGTCGCAATTTGGGGCAGCTTAGAGGTGGGGCAGTTGGTCCTGAGGAAGAAAACAAGGGTTTCTTTTTTTTTTTTCTTAATTTAAAAAAAATTTTTTTACTTTATTTATTTATTTTTGGCTGCATTGGGTCTTCATTGCTGTGCGCAGGCTTTCTCTAGTTGTGGCGAGTGGGGGCTACTCTTGGTTGCGGTGCGCGGGCTTCTCACTGCAGTGGCTTCCCTTGTTGCGGAACACGGGCTCTAGGCATGTGGGCTTCAGCAGTTACAGCACACGGGCTCAGCAGTTGTGGCTCATGGGCTTAGTTGCTCCGTGGTATGTGGGATCTTCCTGGACCAGGGCTTGAACCCGTGTCCCCTGCATTGGCAGGCGGATTCTTAACCACTGTGCCACCAGGGAAGCCCAACGAGGGCTTCTTGATCAAAGATGGTTATTCTGTGCTCCCACGGTCCCTGTGTATACCCTAATCAGTCTTGTTATGCGTCTACCTCCCCTACCAAACCATATACCCTCTGACAGACGGTCCCAGTTACCCAGCCATAAACATAGCATACAAGAAAGTTGTACAGAACTAGAACTTTGATGTCCAATATACTTGAGGTAGGCATTATCACATATTGCTCTGAACACTGTCCCACATCCAGCTAATGGCTAGTGTCTGATATAAGACAAAGTTTAAAAGCAACAAAAAGCAAAAACAAAACAAAACCAAAGAGGCAACTTTTGGCTCCCACAACAAGGATTTACTATTTCGGACTCAGAACAAGCAGCTCTTCTCTCAGGAAGGTCTAAGGAGGCTCCCTGAAAGTCCTGCCTTACCAGGGGGAATACATCACTGGCTAGAGCTGCAGCTCAACAGCTCTCTGAAAAGCCAAGGGACCAGTTGTTACTAGGTATATTTAGTTCTATGAGCTCAGAAAAGTGATCTCCCTGGCAGTGGCACAAAGCATGCAACCCCATCCCAAGTGAAGCAGTAGTGAGGGGGCGTGGGTGAGAGCAGATAGGAGGGGGACATCTCTCTAGAATTCCCAACAAAATAGGCCCAGCCAGCTTCATCAGGGAACAGAATTCACTGAGGTAAAGCTTGAAGAGGAGCAGCACATCTGTGGGTGCAGGAATCAGGCAGGTCTCCCGGGTTCTTGCCTGGAAGCAATTACTCCTCCTTCCCCTTTCCACCCTTGTTCCCCACTGCTCATGCACCACGCCTCCCAAACCATACCACCACAGCACCACTCCCGCTTCCCCACACATACAATGTTTAGAACCCACAACACACGTGCCCCAGATCTGAGAAGCTTCCCAACTCTTGTTTACCACATGAACATCTAGCAAGGACACAAATTTTAGCTACAACAGCTCTGAATGTCACTGGTACAGAATGCTGGGGACATGGACATCTCAGGGGTGAAAAATCTGTCCTCAGTGAGACCAGAAGCTATTGCTCAAAGTCAGGGAGAGGACGGGTTTCCCTGGTGGCGCAGTGGTTGAGAGTCTGCCTGCCGATGCAGGGGACACGGGTTTGTGTCCCGCTCCGGGAAGATCCCACATGCCGCGGAGTGGCTGGGCCCGTGAGCCATGGCCGCTGAGCCTGCGCGTCCAGAGCCTGTGCTCCGCAAGGGGAGAGGCCACAACAGTGAGAGGCCCGCATTCGCAAAAAAAAAAAAAAAAGTCAGGGAGAGGACAGTCATTTCTCACTCACCTTTGTACATCTAGTCTCACTTCTGCCAGTCCATCTACCACACTAGTCACCAGAATGACCTTTGTAAAGTATAAATCTAACTATACCAATGTATCTACTTAAAATCTCATGACTCCCCATTACCAATAGGATAAAGCCCTAGCCTCTTGGCCTTACATTCAAGGCCTTTTACAATCTGCCCCATAGACTAACTTTCCAGTCAGCTTCCTGGCCATTCTCCCTCCCTATCAGACATCTACACTCCAGGCCAGGGGTCAGAAAACTACGGCCATGGGCCAAATCCAGTTTGCTGCTTGTTTTTGTAAATAAAGTTTTATTGGAACTCGGCCACATTCATTCATTTATGCACTGTCTATAGCTGCTTTCATGCTTCAAAGGCAGACTTGAGTCATTGTGACAGAGACTGTGTGGCCAGCAACGCCTAAAATATTGACTATCTGACCCTTAATAGAAAAAGTTTGCCAACATTTGCTCTAGATACATCAAGCCACTTCAGGCTCCTTGAACAAACTAAACCATGCTCTTTTTCCTTTACACAAGGCGCTCCATTTAAAATGTTTCTCCTTCTCTTTATCTGCTGAAGAAAAAGTCACTGCCTCTGTGAAGTTTTCCAGACCTCTCCCAAGCAAATTAATTGCCCTATCCTATTTGTTCTCTTAGTCCTCAGGGTATATATCTATGACAGTATTTATCCCATTATACCATAATTACTATTTAATTACCCCCTTTTTACTCCCCCTAAGCAACTCAAATATAGAAACTGTGTTTTATTTGTCACTTATCTCTTTATCCGGCATCTTGCAAATTTTCTGGAACACCTAAATAAATAATTAATTTAGCCCTGTAAGCCAAGCTCCAAGCATAGAGCCTGGCACAGAGCAAGGTATGTGGTTATTAAATAACTGAATGAGTATCTCTCACTTGAGCTTGCCCTAGAACACCCAGAAGAATGCTTAGCTTAGAGTAGGTAGTCAATGCATATTATGTCTACTATACAGAAGAAAGAAAAAGGTCCCCACATTGCCAGCCAATCTAAAACAAAGATATCCAGCTAGGGGCCAGAGGGTTACACTGGCTTGGGTTCAGTGTAACATGATGGTTTAGAGCTTGATTCTAGAGCCAGGCTTCCTGGGTTTGAATCCTGGTTCTACCACTCACTTTCATTGTATTAGTCACATCATTTGTAAAATGGACATAATAGTACAAACTTCATAATACGCTTATACTGAGGGTATTATAAATGGATTGATTCACATAAAGAACTTAGAATAGTACCTGGCACAAAATAAGCTCTCCTATGTATGAATTGAGCTCTCCTAAATATTAATACATTTGATATATTATAAGAGGAATATAAAGATACTAAGAATGTGCAATCCTGGAGCCCACTATTACAATGATGCTGATCTCTCATATGTAAAGGAGACACACAGAGGAGGTAGAAGACAGATATTTCCTAAGTGCTTGCTACATGAAGACCATGTGCCAAGCGATCAGCAATAGACAAGGCACTGTAATCTACTGACCTCTAAGGTCCTTTCCATTCTACTCTATGTTTCTTACTTTGAAAGATTTAACTCCATTTAAAACAGAGATTTCACAACCTTGGCAAGACCCTCCCTGCCTTCTTTGCCACATCAACTGTCACTTCCTCCCAACCCCAATGATAATGAAATACTTGAAGTTCTCTGAAAGTACCAGGCTCTTGACCAGTCTCATGTCTTTGCACATACTGTTCCCTTAGCTAAAACACTCTCCTTCTCCCATCATCTCTTCAGACCAAAACGACATATCAACAACTCCGTGGGTAAAACTAACTTAGGTCTTCCTCTTCCATGACTCCATCACAGTATCCACTTATCCTACTGCAGTATCCTCACCTGTTTACATGGCTATTTCCACAACTAGAGGAATTTCTTCTAAGGCAGCAACTTCACCTTTCCTTTTACTCCTATATATCTAGTACCCAGCACACATGCAGGTACAGAGAATCTCTCTGAAGTCAATGATAAAGCTTAGTCCTTGTCATGGAATCATCTTTGATGTCCTCAGGCCATGACATTGGTCACATGACACAGATCAAATCCTAGAGGCAGCATCTGAAGTTGCAACTTGCTAGGTACCTGGCCAGAATGGCAAAGACTAAGAAATTTTGACATCTCCAGTCTTGCAAACTATCAGGACCAAAGTATCCAAGCTAGCCAAGGACTACTGCCAGGGGAATCTTATGAAAGGGGGATAGAAATGGATCACTAATTTTAAAATATTTCCCCAGACAGAAAGGATTATCTTCTTGGGGTCAATACTGCTACATTTACATAAGAGAAATACACAGCACTGGACAGAATGTGTTATGGGTAAAAATGTTTTTAAAAACTGATGAGTTAGAGGGGACTTCTGGCTTGACAGTGTGAGAAGCTCCATAGACCCACTCTCCAGTGGAAGTCCTAGGAGTCAGGTATAAGTATGTGTATCGAAGCATGTTTTGAAATAACAAAAAATTTGAAACAACATGATTATACATAAATGAAGAAATTGTTGAAGTAATACATACCAACTGCTACCAGGCAATACTCTGCAGCAGATAAAAAGAGCTCTATCGTGTGGACATGAAAATATTTCTAAGACATAGTGATATGAAAAACAAGTTGCACAATAATACTGAATCACACACTCCTGTTTACGTTTATATGGTTATGGACCTGTTTACATATATATGGCATGTGTGTGTCTGTGCATGCCTAGAAAAAAGTCTAATAATGCATATCAAGATGTTGATAGTTTTCTCTGCCCAAGGCCCTAGGATTGGGAGAGAAGGAATGAAAGGGGGCTTTATGCAATTTACTTCATTTACTTCTAGGTTATTTGGGTTTTTTTAATAAGCATGTTTTTATGGATGACAAGTAATTTTCATTATCACAGAAAACTTGGAAAATGCAAATATATAATCTCTGATACCATAAAAAAAAAAAAAGCAATCATTCAAAGTCTCTAGAAATTGTCCTAGGGCATACCGCAAATGAAGAAACATTCGCGCAAGAAGATTTACTAAAACTCAGTAAGAACAGTGAGAGTCTGTAGTATTTTAATTAACCCTTGCTCCCTCTCTCTCTCCCCACTTCCAAATCAGTAAGACAGAAACTCCATTCCAGACTGGTGCAGCCGAGAACACAGGGCTCCCTAGTCCCCAAGCTCCCAGTTGGAAGGCTATGTCTCCTCCTTCTTCCAGTTACCTGTTGCTAAAGCTAAGTTCTAGGTGAATCCAGCAAAGAAGTGGGCCTCCCTACTTCCACCCAGCCCCCACTCATGGGGCAGGGACTTCACCTTGGATGCAGAGCCACTGAGCATACTGGGGGCCTGATTGCCGTTTCCCTAGCTTATAAGACAGCAATTATACTCTGGGAGAGGCAAGCCAAGAAGGCATGAGGCTACTGCCATCCCTCCACCAAGTGCTCAGCCCCTAAAATGGGGGTGTCACTCAAAGAGAAAAACGTCATCATCCCCACTTCCAACTCCAGAACCATAGCTCAGAGTTCTTGCCTGGTAGGAGAAGCAGGCTTTAGAGAGTTTTGAACCTCTCCCCAAAGGAAATTATTTTATTTGCAACAGAATGTGAAGAAGTTTAAGACTAAGGGCTCTCTGAAAAACAGTGCAAGTTCTGGTGAAAGGCAATTGGGAGGAGAGGGGTGGATTTATTGGAGATATAGGCTAAACTGTAGGCTAAAGAATTTGCTGACTGGGAACAGAGACAGCTGGGAGGAGCCCTCCTCTTGTAAGAACAAATCTCAAACACTGATCTCAGGAACTATCCTTTCAAAGGAGCCCTAATATGAGTGGATCAGTCTGTGGAGAAAATTTATGCCCCAGGGCATTGTTGAAAATAATAGAGCAATCAGACAGCAACTAACAGAGCTTAACAGCTGAGTGGGGCCAGGAGAAGACAGAGTCAAAGACAGCCCTGCCAAAACCATTGCCATGCAAAGGTGACTGTGGGCATATCCAAAGCTGCACCCTCTGAGAAGCAACATCAGAGGCTTCACATGGTCAGGAGGTGGTGGGAACAGACCACTGAAATAATCTTTCCAGTCACCAAACAAACAAACAAGTAAATAATAACAAGCCCCAGAGGGGTTGGACCAGTAGCCAGAATTGCTCCAGTATATGATCAAAAACATGCAGTTTCTAACAATACATATATTGTTTCATTCATATATATATATATATATATATATATATATATATATATGGCATGCGAATTAACAGGAAAGTATGAGCCATACACCAGAAAAAAAGCAGGCAACAGAAACTGTGAGAGCAACCAAATTTCAAATTTGACTGAAAAAGGCTCCAAAGTAGGCATTATAAATATCTTCCAAGACTAAAGGAAACCATGATTAAAGAAGTAAGGGAATGTGTGATGACAATGTCACATCAAATAAAGAATATCAATAGATAGAAATTACAAAAAAGAACCAAAGGTATGTTGTGAAGTTGAAAAGTACAGTAACTAAGAGAGGAGCTCAACAGCAGCTCTGAACCAGCAAAACACAGAATTAGCAAACTTGAAGATAGGCTGAAGGAGATTACACAATCCAAAAAACAAAGAGAAAAAAAGAATGAGAAAAAATGAACAGTTTCAGACAAATGTGGAACACCATTTTGCTCATATGCATAATGGAAGGATCAAAAGGCGAGGATGGGGAGTTCCTTGGTGGCCCAGTGGTCAGGATTCTGGGCTTTCACTGCTGTGGCCCGCGGTTCAATCCTGGTCGGGAAACTGAGATCCCACAAGTCGTGTGGTGTGGCCAAAAAAAATTAAAAGTAAAAATAAATAAAAGGAGAGGATGAAGAGAAAGGAGCATAAAAAATATATACAGAGAGAAAGAAATAATGTCTGGGAATTTCCCAAGTTTATTGAAAAGCATTAATCTACCTATCCAGAAAGTTCAACAAACTTCAAAGAGGATAGGATAAATGCAAAGAGATCCACAGACACATCACAGAAAAAGCTAAAAGCCAAAGGCAAGGAGAAAATCTTAAAAGCAGCAAAAGAAAAATAATTCATTACACATAAAGGAAGCCAAATAAAAATAACAGCCTAGGGGCTTCCCTGGTGGCGCAGCAGTTGAGAGTCCGCCTGCCGATGCAGGGGACACGGGTTCGTGCCCCAGTCTGGGAAGATCCCACATGCCGCGGAGCGGCTAGGCCCGTGAGCCATGGCCGCTGAGCCTGTGTGTCTGGAGCCTGTGCTCCGCAACGGGAGAAGCCACAACAGTGAGAGGCCCGCGTACCAGAAAAAAAATAAAAATAAAAATAAATAACAGCCTACTTATCAAAAACAATGGATGCGGGACTTCCCTGGTGGTGCAGTGGTTAAGAATCCTACTGCGGGGCTTCCCTGGTGGCGCAGTGGTTGAGAGTCCGCCTGCCGATGCAGGGGACACGAGTTCGTGCCCCGGTCCGGGAAGATCCCACATGCCCCGGAGCGGCTGGGCCCGTGAGCCATGGCTGCTGAGCCTGCGCGTCCGGAGCCTGTGCTCCGCGACGGGAGGGGCCACAGCAGTGGGAGGCCCGCGTACCACAAAAAAAAAAAAGAATCTGCCTGCCAACGCAGGGGACGTGGGTTCCAGCTCTGGTCCGAGAAGCCGCAGAGCAGCTAAGCCCGTGCACCACAAATAATGAGCCTGCGCTCTAGAACCCGTGCTCCACAATGAGAAGCCACCTCAATGAGAGGCCGGAGCCCCACAACGAAGAGTAACCCCTGCTCGCCGCAACTAGAGAAAGCACTAGCACAGCAACGATGACCCAGCGCAGCCAAAAGTTAATTAAAAAGAAAAGTGAAGGCAAAATAAACACTGAAAAGATTCATTGCTAGCTGACACACCTGATATTGATAAAAAGCACTAAAGGACATTTTTAAGGTTAGTAAGAGACCCCAGATAGTAATTTGAATCCATGTAAAAAAATAAATCTGTTCCTTTTTAAATAAATTCATTCATTCACTTAACAATATTTATAGAGTACCAACACTGAGCACTATTCTAGGTACCAGGGATTTAGCAGTGAACAAAACAGATCCCCTGCCCTTATGGACTAAATGATAGAATCCAGAAGGTGATTAAGTCCTTAAAAATAAAAAACAAGCCAAAAGAACAAACAGACAAACAAAAGAAGTGATGTGTAATGAGGATGTAGGTGCCAGAAATGCAGTAGGCTTGCAGATTTCATTATTACATAGGGTAGTCTGGGAAAGGTCTCATTGATGAGGAGAAGTATGAGAAAATACAAAATATTGGGAAACATAAGGGAGTTATCAAAGTGGATATCTGGGTAAGAGCTAGAACAAAGGCCCTAAGACAGGAAAAACAAGGAGTGTTTGAGAAACAGCATGGAGTGTGGCTGAAGTGAAAGACCAAAGGAGATAGATGAAGAGGAGGAGATCCTAATGATAAGTGGAAGCCAGGTCACATAGGATCTTACTGACTCTTTTTTTTTTTTTCCGGCTGTGTTGGGTCTTCATTGCTGTGAGCGAGCTTTCTCTAGTTGCAGCGAGCGGGGGCTACTCTTCGTTGAGGTGCACGGGCTTCTCATTGTGGTGGCTTCTCTTGCTGCGGAGCACGGGCTCTAGGCGCATGGGCTTCAGTAGTTGCAGCATGTGGGCTCAGTAGTTGTGGCTCACGGGCTCTGGAACACAGGCTCAGTAGTTGTGGTGCACGAGCTTAGTTGCTCCGCGGCATGTGGGATCTTCCCGGACCAGGGATCGAACCTGTGTCCCCTGCATTGGCAGGCGGATTCTCAACCACTGCACCACTAGGGAAGCCCTGGACCTTGCTGACTCTTGTGTTAACTTTGGCTTTCACACTAAATGAGAAATGGAGCTAAAACAGGGTTTTGAGCAGAGGAGTGAAATGATCTGGTTTACATCTTTTAAAGCTCTCTGGTTGCTACACTGAGAATAGACTGTAGACATGGTGATCTGTTATGAGGCTGTTGAGTCTCAGTACCTGCAGTGGAGTAGGGGTGCGAAATGATTAAATTTTGGACATATTTTGAACCCACTGGATTTACCAATGGATATGGGGCATGAGAGGAATTATGGATGATTCAGAGTATTTTTTGGTCCAGGCAATGGAAATAATGGAGTTGCCTTCAACTGAGATGACAAAGGCTGTGGGAAGAGAAGGTTTTGGATGAGGTGACATTTAGAACCCAGTTTGGGTCATGGTAAATTTCAGATCCCTTTCAAATTCTTAGAAGGGGACTTTGGGAGTTTGGGATGGACATGTATACACTGCTGTACTTAAAATAGATAATCAACAAGGACCTTCTGTATAGCACAGGGGACGCTGCTCAGTATTATACAGCACCTTAATGGGAAAAGAATTTAAAAAGAATAGATACATGTATATGTATAACTGAATCACTTTGCTGTACACCTGAAACTAACACAACACTGTTAATCAACTATGCTCCAATATAAAATAATTTTTTTTAATTTCTCAAAACAAGATATACAAATGATCAATAGGCACATGAAAAGATGTTTGGCAAAATTAATCACCAGGGAAATGCAAATCAAAACCATAATGAGAGGGCTTCCCTGGTGGCGCAGTGGTTGAGAGTCCGCCTGCCGATGCAGGGGACACGGGTTCATGCCCTGGTCCGGGAGGATCCCACATGCCGCGGAGCGGCTGGGCCCGTGAGCCATGGCCGCTGAGCCTGCACATCCGGAGCCTGTGCTCCACAAAGGGAGAGGCCAAAACAGTGAGCGGCCCGCGTACCGCAAAAAAAAAAAACAAAAAAAAACCATAATGAGATATTATTTCACATCCACTAGGATAGCTATAATTTAAAAAATCAGATAATAACAAGTGTTAGGATATGGAGAAATTAGAACCCATGCTCTGCTGACATGAATGTAAAATGGTTCAGCCACTTTGAAAAACAGTCTGGCAGCTCCTCAAAGGGTAAACATAGTCAACATATGACCCAGCAATTCCACTCCTAAGTATATACCCAAGAGAAATAAAAACATCTGTCCACTGGGAATCCCCTGACGGTCCAGTGGTTAGGACTCTGAGCTTTCACTGCTGTGGCCCGGGTTCAATCCCTGGTTGGGAAACTAAGATCCCACAAGCCATGCGGTGTGGTCAAAATAATAATAATAATAAATTTTTTAAAATTCTTTAAATAAATTAAATAAAATAAAAAATCTATCCACAAAATCCTGTACCATAGCAGCATTATTCATAACAGCCAAAAGGTAGAAACAACCCAAATATCCATCAACTGATGGGTGAATAAGCAAAATGTAGTGTGTCCATATAATAGAATATTATTCAGCCATAAAAAGGAATGAAGTTCTGATACATGCTACAACATGGATGAACCTGGAAAACATTATATTAAGTGAAATAAGCCAGTCACAAAGGACCACATATTATATGATTCCAATATGAAATGTCTAGAATAAGCAAATCTTTAGAGACAGAAAGTAGATTAGGGCTAGGGGGAATAGGAGGACAGGGGGACAATAGCTAATGTGTATTAGTTTTCTCTCTGAGGTGACAAAAATGTTCTAAAACGGACTCCAGTGATGGTTGCACATATCTGTGAATATAGTAATAACCACTAAATTGTACATTTTAAATGGGTACATTATATGGTATGTGAATTATATCCCAATAAAGCTATTTTTTAAAAACTGGTGGGTTTGACCAGGGCCAGGCAAACTTTTTCTGTAAAGGGCCAGACAGTAAATATTTTAGACTTGGTGAGCCATACAGTCTGTTACAACTACTCGACTCAACTCTGCTCTTCTGTGAAAGTAGCCATGGACAAGATGTAGATGAATAAGAGTGGCTCTGTGCCAATGAATCTTTAATTATGGACACTGAAATTTGAATTTCATACAGATTTCACATGTCACAAAATTCTTCTTTGGATTCTTCTCCCAGCTATTTAAAAATGTAAAAGCTATTCTTGGGAGATTGGGATTGACATATATATACTAATACGTATAAAATAGATAAGTAATAAGAACCTGCTGTATAAAAAAATAAATAAAATAAAATTCAAAACAAAATTAAAAAAATAAAATAAAAGCTATTCTTAGTTTGTGGACTCTATAAAAAACAGGAAGGGGGTCATATTTTGCTGACCCTGGACTAAGTGCACCTAATCCTCCCTCCATTATGGCTTCAAGTACTAAGGAAATCTCTCTCCCTTACAATCCCCATGAACAAGAGTCAGTTTTGATTCCCCTTTCAGTTTTTCCCCCACACTCACTACCATTCCTATGCATGGCTTTCCAACACCCTGGGAAATACAAACCCAGCCAAGTACTCAACAGCAGGAAAACCTCCTGGACTCCATTTCCAAAATAGAACATCAACTTGTTAAGAGTTGAGGGCTCACCATGTGCTCCTTATAAATGCCACTCACCTTTGGGCACTAAGTGGATAGAGAAAAAGGCTTGGGAACAGAGAATATAAGAGAGTAAGGCAAACTCATGCCTCCTCTTTAAGAACATTCTGGCTCCTAATCAACTCTAAGAGGGAGAATTTAGGCTTATGTGTCAATGAGCAATATTAAAAAAAAAATCCTTAAGAGCAAAATCTCATTTTAGAGCATGATGGTACCACAAGAGAAGGCAGAAGGGATGAGTGAAGACATGAAGCCTCTATTAAGAGGCATTTGTTCATTCATTTGCCCGACCAGCATCTTCTGAGTAGTGACTATGTGGCATGTCCTATGCTGATATCTGAGGACACAGAGATTAATCAGACATATGGAAAGCACCTGGGTGAGTCAGATATATGGGGGAAAGTCAGTCCCTGAAGGCAAGAACCACTGTCCTATGTGGAGGAAAGGGCTATGGCTCAATCCCAAAGGCAGAGCCCAGGAACACTTTCTCCAATCCCCTTAACCCCACACTGCCTGAGACCTCACAGAATTTTCCACTCTGAAGTAATCAGGGAACTTGCTCACCACCCAGAGATATCAGAAGACTTGTGAAGGGACATACAGGAAAAAACCTCACCCATACAGACTCGAATCCCATCTCTGCCACTTACTCACCACATCACTTTAAGCCTGTAAAATGCAGACTAGCTCACAGTTACAGTGTGGAGACAATGAGATCATGTAAGGCACAGTCCCTCACAGTACCTGTATGTAGAAGGTGCTTCAGGAATGTTTGACTATTCTGAACCTGGGTCGCTTGGCAAGAGGGGTCACACTGTGGAAAATGATGTATCCTGAGTGAACCAGCTCTGAGTCCCAGCAGCTTCTAAGCCCCTCCTTCTCAAGATGCAGGGCTGCTAGGTGAAAGAGGGCCTGGTTCTTACCCGATCATGCCATGCTGCTGAGGTGCATGCCTACCTAACCTACACCCGGGAGGGCCTGAGGCTACTGGGCACTGAGGGCAGAAGAGGACAAGCTGCGTACCAACTGCTACTATTGAAACGTTCATACAGTGTTATGGTTTACAAAGGCTTCTTTACATCCATTATCTTATTTGAGCCTTACACCAGCCATCGAAGGGATGTATTACCGGTATCGCTGTATTGTAGATGAAGAAACTATTCTCTAGACATCTCCCTACTTGATGTCTCCCAAACTTGCCCTTTTCTTTTTTCGCCTCCTGCCTTTACTCATAAAGTTCATCTTTCCTGGAATGCTCTTCCTTCTTTCTTCATTGGTAAACCCTGCTCCCCTTTGAAAACCAAGTTCCAGTTTTATCTGCTTGGCAAGGCCTGCTCCTGACATACCTTCAGTCAGAATTAGAGCCATCTCTGTTTAAAATCCTTCCAGCTCATCATCTTTGGGATAAAATCCAAGTTTCTCAGTATGGCAAGAATCTGGCTTATGCCGGCCTCTCCAACCTCATTTCCAACCTCTCCCTCCCTGCCCCACCATTACCTT
Source organism: Lipotes vexillifer (assembly GCF_000442215.2). Classification (NCBI taxonomy): domain Eukaryota; kingdom Metazoa; phylum Chordata; class Mammalia; order Artiodactyla; family Lipotidae; genus Lipotes; species Lipotes vexillifer. Next base: position 891,705 of record NW_006789913.1, on the reverse strand, counting down.
CTATGCTCAAAGTAAAACAACCACTGATTCACAGATCCCAAAGGGACATCATACTCATTCCTCCACTTGCTATACCTTTCTCTTCCCAAGGCTAACTCCTATTCATCTCATGCATCACCTCTTCTGTGCCGTCTTTCCTGGCACCCTAGGATGGGTTAAGTTCCCTCTTCTGTACTTACAGAGCATGCAGTGCTCATCTCTGGTCACAATACCTGTTAGGATTGAACACGTGTGTCTTTCTGCCTCACTAATACGTGAGCTCTTTGCAGGTAGAAAATTTGTCTTCCTTATTAGTCTTTGCATACCCAACATCCAGCACAGACCAGACACTAAATATGTTTAGAGAAGGAAGACAGAAATAAGGGGATGGGGAACACGAGGACAAATAAGGGGTGGTGGTGGTCATGGATCCTCAAGTGAATCAGACATTGCATTGGAAACCAATTGTTTCTAATGCCATTAAGTACACTGAATGTGAACACATGCAGATACAGACATGCACTGAGAGACTGGCATAAATATAGATACATACAGACAAACAAACACAAACACCAGTTAGGTCCGAAGACAAGCAGGACCTTGGGAGCCAGTGGCTGATTCTTCCTTAGACAGGAAGATCCAGAAACTTACTTAATACCTGAAGCAGATCTTTTCTCTCTCTGCTGGCTTGACCATTTCTGGCCGTAGATGACCCTTGCATTCTGCCTACCACTTTGTAGGGCCCAGATCCTGCCTAGACTAACAGCAGCTTTGGACTCCTGATCATACTTCCTGGCTCTGTTTTTGCCCCCAGGTCCTGCACACTGTACTGCACTGTAACCTTTCGCTCCTAATATTCTCCTTGATCTCTGACCTGGCTCATGGGCCTTCTCTCAGCTCCTACCTCCTTGGCTCAGTGTTCCTCCCCTCCTCTACTTCTTATGCACACAGACACATCTAAATACAGAAAGGCACAAAATGATGTATGTACACACACACAAAGAAACAAACACAAAGGCACATATAGACATATACACATATATAGACACACACACACACAGAAGCCTTACAAGTACAACTAACCCCTGCCATTAACAGGATTGCCATCCAGAATAGACAAAGCAGACTCACCAACAAAGAGGGGAGGAAGGAAAACAACAGTCTGCTTAGTGAGAAAGAATTTCCCTATCTGTCAAAGCAAACCACCATCTGGGTTTTCCTGGAAACATGAGTGGAACCATCTGGGGGAGCTGCTGCTTCACCCTGTATCTGGCTAAGGCACTAGGACAGATTGCAAACGATGCTTACTCCCTCTGATGTGTAGCTCAGTTTGTCTAGCAACCGGTACCTTTCCCTGAGTGCTGGCTGACAATGTGTCTTCGGCTACACCAGCACATGTTAGATTACCTCACCCCTATTCCTCTTGAAACTCCCACAGTCTCCTGTGCACACCACCATTACAGCCCTGAAGATGTGCTGTTGTCATTGCCATTTTACATATCTGCCTCTCTCACTAGCCTAAGGGCTTATGAATGGCAAAGAGTGTCTTATTTTCATCTCTCTTCTATTCTACAGATGAGGAAAGTGAGCCTCCGAATTACTTGGCCTTATAGCTAGTACATTGCCAAGCTTGCATCTGAACTCAGGTCAGACTCCACAGCTCATGCTTAGACTTTTTAAAGTCAATTTCCAGATACTTTATTCTAAGAAACTCACAAAATGCCAGGAAGCCCTCCTAGAAGTTAGGGCTGAATGCCTGAGGAAGGCCACAGAACTTGGACTCACTGGGGTTGTAGCCTGGAAGCTGACTATGAGGCAACCCTGGTGAGTGAATGCTACAGCCATCCATAAGTATGGATGGTTAAATTAAGTATTTACAAGGAAAAATGGGGATAGGTCATTTCCCTAGCCTAAAGAGCACGTTTTCTCTGAAGGATGATCTCTCATGGTATCAGTCGTCTCTGTTCTGTCCAAAGGGTCTGAGCAGACTTCAATCTGTGCTTTGTCTGAATTAAGGGCAGGGGGTCAGAATGTTCCACAAGGCAGGAGATAAGATGGTGACTGCACCAGGAGATAGGCAGGGAGCTAGAAGGCAAAAAAACAGGGAAGTGACTCCAAACTGTAACAGTCCTTTAGGTCAAAGAAGAGTTATTGCAGCAGCAGAAATGTATACATCGAAACCCATGCTGAGGTTATTTGAATAATTGTGTGCAAGTTTTTTCTGCTCTACTTTTCATATAGTAAACTTAAAAAAGCAAAGCAAAACAAAACAAAGAAAACTCTAGGCTGTCAAAGCTGTTCAAAGAGGAAACAAGGAAAATCTATGTTCAGGGACCAAGGGGAGAACTCTGCTTCTGAGGGGCCAGCATTGTAGCACTACTAGATATCAGAGGAAGGCCCTGAGCACAAGGCAAACCCAGGAAAAATAAAACTGGGGCTAATTAGCCAGCTGCCTTTGATATCTCCCGTCATGGAGCTCCATATGATAAGGGTCAAGAATTGGATTCAGGTCCCTGGTGTGTGGGTGAGAGAGAATTACCACCTGGCTCTCCCTTAGCTTCCCCAGAAGTGACAACTATAAAAAATGAGAAAGAAGGGAGGTAGGAAGGGAGGGAGGGAGGGAGGAAGGGAGGGA
>NW_006789913.1:873603-889055 GCF_000442215.2 Lipotes vexillifer | reverse complement strand
AGGAAGGAAGGGAGGGAGGAGGGAAGGAAGGGAGGGAGGGAGGGAGGGAGGGAGGAGAAAGAAATTCTCCCAAAGGCTGTTTAGTCTGGTGTCCTCAAAAGCCATCTACACCTGCCCAGAAACAGAGGGAACCTAGCTGTCAGCTAGCTAACCAGGGATCTCTGCTTCCAGAAACCATGGTAATTCAGACTTAGAAGCACCTCATCATATCTGTCAGAGTAAGGAGTGGGGGAAAGGGAGATAGAAGTCAACATGGTTTTCAATGTGTTTTCTACAGAGCACTAGGGATTCTTATGGATTGGGCTACAGAAAGGCAAGTGGAAGGTGATCACTACTCCAACCAATGTAGTGAAACTTTTATTTTTTTAACATCTTCATGAGATATAATGCACATACCATCTTAGTGTACAGCTCAAGGGTTTTTAGCATAATCACAGAAGTGTACAATCACCGCAAGTCTGAAACATTTTCATCAGCCTGAGGCAGATGTGAGTTGCAATAACCCCAAAAAATGGGTAACTGTGAGCTAATTCAGTCTCAGTTTCCTTATCAGTTACATGGAAAAATCACTATGTACCCCACAGTAGATGTTTCCTGTAAAGATGACATGAGCGAGTGTACGTAGAAGCACCCAGCACAGGCCTAGCACGTTACAGGCGGGTAGGAGTAGAAGTAGGTAGTACTACTACTGGGAACTAAGCCACAGGCTGGGGACTCTCTATGCACAAGTTCATTTCATCTGTGCCATAACCTTTCAAGGTAAGGATTACTGTCCCCATTTGACAGTGAGGAAACGAAGCTCACAGAGTTTAACAAACTTCCCAAGGTCATACAACTATTAACTGTACACCTAAAACGCTCGTCTTTCTTGCTCCAATGCCTGTGCATGCCTTTGCTCAGTCACACAGCCTTTCAGCAGTCTCAGCAGTGTCTTTTCCTTTCTTCAACACCCCTCTTGTATGTTTTTCTCTGTCTTCCCTAATATTTTAACTATAGTGATTTTACCTCCATCCAGATTCTGTATATGATTCATAGCACAGGGCAGAGGGATAGGGAAGCAGTCACAGAGGAGGTCAGACACACACATCATACACAAACGTCTGGAGCCCAGACCTTAGCAACTTCTAGAAACAGCCCACTATTGACTCAGCTGCTATCCTGGCCAGGAACTCACAAGTCAAAAGCACCCTGTCCACTATACGATTGACCAGCCAACTCTATACTCTTGCTCTGCCCTAGTGAAACAATTTAAGGAGCACACACAGATAAGATAGGATTTTGCTTTCAAATTCAAAAAAATGTAACTCATCACCTTTGTGTGCAAGGCCCTGCAACAAGCACTGTGGGAGAAGCACTGATGAGTGAGACCTGGTTCCTGCTCCTGGGAGGCACTCACAGTCTGGTAGGACAGACAAGGATGCACCCAACTAATTACAATATGGAGCAAAGCAATATGCCAGATGCGGGCTTCATGCCAAGTACTCTGGAGCATGGGAGAGGAAGGATTACGTCCCACTGTAGGGGAACAAACAAGATTTCTTGGAGGCAACATTTAATCTAGGGCCAGTAGTTCTCAACCAGGAGCAATTCTATTCCCCAGGGCGACTGACAAGAGGCAATAAAAAAAGTTTGGTTGTCACAACTTGGGTGGTGTGGGGCGTGGGGTGGCTGCTATTAGCCTCTAGTGTAGAAAGGCTAGGGATGGTGCTAAACATCCTACAATCTGGCCCAAAACGTCAGCAGTGCTGAGGCTGAGAAACCCTGATTAGGCCTTGGAGGACAAGTAGAATTTTTACAGGCAAAAAATGGGAAACAGAGCGATGCCAGGATGAGGGTTTATCTGGAGCAAAGGCACAGTGATGAGAGATTAAGAGCATGTTTGAGATGGCTGCAGCATAGAGTAAGGGAATGCAGGGTATAACAAGAACTAGTCAGGCGAGCTAAAGTCAGATTGCAGGAACCCTGGCGGGCAGGTCAGAGTTTAGATTAGTTTAGTAAGTGAAGGTAAGCCACTCTTACAGTTTCAACATCTCTAAAACAGAGTTAATAACACCGATTTCATAGAGTGGTTGAGAAGTAAATGAAACTGCATATATACTCAGCTGGCACAGGACTTATTACATGGTAGGAATGTTACTTTTCCACCACACTCCCTTTACAAGACAGGACTAACGATCAGAGTTGTGCTTTAGCAATTCCAGTATTAGTGCAAAAAGACAAACTTATAGGCAACAATACAATCAAAATCATTGGGGTACAAAGCAAGACATTCTAAGTGCTAAACAAGTGATGTAGACTGTGCTACAGGAGTTAGTACTGAGATGAGAGAGATCAGTGGGGGAAGAAAGCCAGGCAAGGTTCATGAAAAGTGAAGCTGGGGCATTCCAGAGGACACCTAAGACCAATACACACAGAGCCAGGGGTTGGAGGGAGGGATATAAAAAGTTAATTCCCAGAAAGGAGAACTATCTGAGCAAAGAAAGGCACCTGGAATAAACATGGAACGACTATGACCCAAAGAAGGACAAGAGTCCGATCAGAGTGGTAGGAGGTATGTCTAGAGAGACTTACAGGCTAAGGCCACGGAATTCCCTGGTGGTCCAGTGGTTAGGACTTGGCACTTTCACTGCCATGGCTTGGCTTCAATCCCTGGCCAGGGAACTAAGATCCCACAGGCCGCACAGCATGGCCAAAGGGGAAAAAAAAAAAGGCTAAGGCCAGATTTGAAGGGATGGTGTGCCAGGCACAGGAAGCCAGATGGAATAAGAAAAGGAAATTAAAATGTAACTTAGAAAGATCACTGGCAGCATGTACACGTGCTAGTGAAGGAGAAACTAGAGGCAACGGAACACTGAGGGGTGTCTACAGCTATCTGGATACAAAGAAATGAAGCCACAAGCCTCAGGAGGGAATAACAATCATTGTTAGTCATGATGATAACTTCTGAGCATAATGCAGCTACTTATCTTTGTCCAAATTAACCCATGCTGGCCACAGCACTGGCTACGTGTGAGAAGCTCTTAGGGTCCTATATACTGCCCCTCCGGCCCAATTCCTACTGGCCCTCTGGCTATTGCAAGTGGAACTGCCAGCTGCACCCCTTAGGGTTGTTTCCCCAGCCCTGATTCCACCTGGTGCCAGAGTCCATCCTTTCTCAACCCTCACAGCCTCCCAGGACCTAGCATGATTCTTGGTGGAACAATTTTAAAAAGGTAAAAAACAAGTCAACTTTCACCATGCTAAAGTCAAGCAGATCTAATGACACTACCACAGCATGGCCTTGTTCAAAATCATCTAGCCTTCCAGATGGGTAGGGGAAAATCAAAAGTTCTCACCTAGACCTTTTTTAAAATAAAGGCATAGGCAGGAGGCTGAGTGAGCTAACAGAGAAGTTGTGGCCCCTAGAAACGTGTGACTCTGCTCTATCACGCGCCATTTCCCTTAACATCAGCTACTCGGGTGAAGACAGAACTACCTCTTGCAGGGTCCTGGCCCTAGCCATGTCAGCCGAGCTGCTGGGGGTGGCTCCCAGAGCTGAACACTGTGGTGCCTTGGGATGATGAGAGGGCTGATTTGGAATTCTTGCGATACAAGCCAGCCCTCACTATCTGTACCATCACGCTGAGGGAGGAAAAAACATGAATTTAGAACCTATCATGCGCCAGCCCTTGTGCTTGGGGCTTTGAATACATTAAATTCTTACAACAACCCTGCAAAGAGTTACCCTCCTCAAATAGCTGAATAATTGAGGCTCAGAGAGGTGAAGTTATTTGCCTATATGTCACACAGACAGTAAGTGGCAAAGCCAGGTTTTGAACACAGGCCTATCTCTATCAAAATGTAGGTTCTTTCTGATGATAACAACAATAATAATAACAACAAAAACTAACTTTTATTGAGCCTGTTCTATATGCCAGGCATTGTACTAATTGCTTTATATGCATTATTTCATTTAATCTTCATAACAACTTCATGAGGTACCTACTATTATCACTCCACTTTTTTTTTTTTTAACATCTTTACTGGAGTATAATTGCTTTACAATGGTGTGTTAGTTTCTGCTGTATAACAAAGTGAGTCAGCTATATATATACATATATCACCATATCCCCTCCCTCTTGTGTCTCCCTCCTACCCTCCCTATCCCACCCCTCTAGGTGGTCACAAAGCACGAGCTGATCTCCCTGTGCTATGCGGCTGCTTCCCACTAGCTATCTATTTTACATTTGATAGTGTATATATGTCCATGCCACTCTCTCACTTCTTCCCAGCTTACCCTTCCCCCTCCCACTGTCCTCAAGTCCATTCTCTATGTCTGCGTCTTTATTCCTGTCCTGTCCCTAGGTTCATCAGAACCATGTTTTGTTTTTTTTTTAGATTACATATATATGTGTTAGCATACGGTATTTGTTTTTCTCTTTCTGACTTACTTCACTCTGTATGACAGACTCTAGGTCCATCCACCTCACTACAAATAACTCAATTTCGTCTCTTTTATGGCTGAGTAATATTCCACTATATATATGTACCACACCTTCTTTATCCATTCATGTCAGTGGACACTTAGGTTGGTTGCATGTCCTGGCTATTGTAAATAGTGCTGCAATGAACATTGTGGTACATGACTCTTTTTGAATTATGGTTTTCTCAGGGTATATGCCCAGTAGTGGGATTGCTGGGTCGTATGGTAGTTCTACTTTTAGTTTTTTAAGGAACCTCCAGGCTGTTCTCCATAGTGGCTGTATCAATTTACATTCCCACCAACAGTGCAAGAGGGTTCCCTTTTCTCCACACCCTCTCCAGCATTTAGTGCTTGTAGATTTTTTGATGATGGCCATTCTGACTAGTGTGAGGTGATACCTCATTGTAGTGTTGATTTGCATTTCTCTAATGATTAGTGATGTTGAGCATCCTTTCATGTGTTTCTTGGCAATCTGTATATCTTCTTTGGAGAAATATCTATCTCGGTCTTCTGCCCATTTTTGGATTGGGTTGTTTGTTTTTTTAATATTAAGCTGCATGAGCTGCTTGTATATTTTGGAGATTAATCCTTTGTCAGTTGCTTCATTTACAAATATTTTCTCTGATTCTGAGGGTTGTCTTTTCATCTTGTTTATGGTTTCCTTTGCTGTGCAAAAGATTTTAAGTTTCATTAGGTCCCATTTATTTATTTTTGTTTTTATTTCCCTTTCTCTAGGAGGTGGGTCAAAACGGATCTTGCTGTGATTTATGACACAGAGTGTCATATGTTTTCCTCTAAGAGTTTTATAGCGTCTGGCCTTACATTTAGGTCTTTAATCCATTTTGAGTTTATTTTTGTGTATGGTGCTAGGGACTGTTCTAATTTCATTCTTTTACATGTAGCTGTCCAGTTTTCCCAGCACCTCTTACTGAAGAGGCTGTCTTTTCTCCATTGTATATTCGTGCCTCCTTAATCAAAAATAAGTTGACCACATGTGTGTGGGTTTATCTCTGGGCTTTCTATCCTGTTCCATTGATCTATATTTCTGTTTTTGTGCCAGTACCATACTGTCTTGATGACTGTAGCTTTGTACTATAGTCTGAAGTACAGTACATATAGAAGTATGTACTATAGTCTCATTCCTCCAGCCCCATTTTTCTTTCTCAAGATTGCTTTGGCTATTCGGGGTCTTTTGTGTTTCCATACAAATTGTGAAATTTATTGTTCTAGTTCTGTGAAAAATGCCATTGGTAGTTTGATAGGGATTGCATTGAATCTGTAGATTGCTTTGGGTAGTAGAGTCATTTTCACAATGTTGATTCTTCCAATCCAAGGACATGGTATAGCTCTCCATCTGTTTGTATCATCTTTAATTTCTTTCATCAGTGTCTTACAGTTTTCTGCATACAGGTCTTTTGTCTCCTTAGGTAGGTTTATTCCTAGGGATTTTATTCTTTTTGTTGCAATGGTAAATGGATATCACTCCACTTCTAATGAGGAAACTGAGGCTTAAAGAGATTAAATAACTTCTCAAAGTTTCCACAGCTGGTAAAGGGAGAGCCAGGTTTAAATCTGGGTCTGTGTGACTCTGCAGCACAAGCTTTTAACCCTGTGCTATTCTACACCAGACACCACAGACACTAACAGAAGGTTAAGTATATTTTGCAGCTTCCCAGGCTCATACTAATGTACCCATCTCCACCCCGCAAAATGTGTGATCACACCCTTGCATAAGACTCCCATCTCAGCCTGACAACATGCTTGCTATAGTGATATTGGTCAGTCATTCCACACACGAACATTAAAATACAATTGTCAGGGACTTCCCTGGTGGTGCAGTGGTTAAGAATCTGCCTGCCAGCACAGGGTACATGGGTTCAAGCCCTGGTCCGGGAAGATCCCACATGCCACGGAGCAGCTAAGTCCATATGCCACAACTACTGAGCCTACACTTGAGAGCCCGTGAGCCACAACTACTGAAGCCCGTGTGCCTAGAGCCTGTGCTCTGCAACAAGAGAAGCCACCAGAATGAGAAGCCCGCGCACCACAATGAAGAGTAGCCCCTGCTCGCCACAGCTAGAGAGAGCCCGCGTGCAGCAATGAAGACCCAATGCAGCCAAAAATAAATTAATTAAAATATATATATATATATACAATCGTCAGATGTAGGTAGCTTTCCTGGAAATATACAGGAAACAGAAAGGTGGCAATAAGTAGCATTCACTGAGCCTGAATTGTGTTTCAGTGCTATGCTAGGAACATTTTTCTTAATTAACATATGATGAAAGTAACTGTGGTGGAGGGCACAGGGGGAATATGGTCCTATGAGTTTTAGTACCTATGTAGATTCTTATAACTGCTCCACAATCCAGACATGGGACAGTTCCATTACCAAAAAAACACTCCCTCATGCTGCCCCTTTGTAATCAAACCCTCCCCACACCCCTAACCCCTGGTAACCACTGATCTGGTCTCCATCCCTATAAATTTGCCCTTCTTAGAATGTCATTAGATGTTATCATATGGTATGTAACTATCTGAGATGGTTTCCTTCACTCAGAGTAATGCCTTTGAGATTCATCTATTCTGTGTACATCAGTAGTTCATTCCTCTTATTGCTGAGTAGTTTTCCATAGTTTGTTTTATCCATTCACACACTGAAGGACATCTGATTTGTGTCCAGTTTTTGGTGATAATGAGTAAAGCTGCTATAAACATTTGTGTACAGCTTTTAATACAAATATAAATTTTCTTTTATCTATCGGGGTAAATACCTAGAAGTAGAACTGCTGAGATATGTATTAAATTGTGTTCAGCTTTATAAGAAACTCTGTAAGAGTTCTAGTGGCTCTTCCTCCTCACATGGTACTTGGTTTTGACTACTTTCTAATTTTACCCATCCAAATAGGTGTATAGTAATATCTCATTGTGGGTTGTTTTTTTGTTTGTTTGTTTGTTTTTTGCGATATGCAGGCCTCTCACTGTTGTGGCCTCTCCCATCGCCGAGCACAGGCTCTGGACGCGCAGGCTCAGCGGCCATGGCTCACGGGCCCAGCCGCTCCACGGCATGTGGGACCTTCCCAGACCGGGGCACGAACCCGCATACCCTGCATCGGCAAGCGGACTCCCAATCACCGCGCCACCAGGGAAGCCCTCTTTTTTAAATTTTTTTGGCTGCACCGGGTCTTAGTTGCAGCATGCGGGATCTTTAGTTGTGGCATGCAAACTTTTAGTTGAGGCATGCATGAGGGATCTAGTTCCCCAGCCAGGGATCGAACCCAGGCCCCCTGCATTGGGAGCACAGAGTCTTACCCACTGGACCACCAAGGAAGTCCCTCAATGTGGTTTTAATTTGTACGTCCCTAATAGCTAATGATATTGAGCATTTTTTCATATGCTTATTTGCCATGCATATATCTTCTCTGATGAAGTGTCTGCTCAAATCTTGTCTCATTTTTTATTGAGTTGCTTGTTTTCTATTGATGAGTTTTGAGAGTTCTTTATTTGGACTGGGAACTTTTAACAGCACTTTTCTCACTTAATCCTGATAGCAACGCTGCAAGGGTAGGAATCATTAACCAGCATTTTACCCTGAGAAAACCAAAGGGAAGTCACTAAACTACTATAACCTGATCACAGTTCTGCCTAATTTCAAAGTTTACTTATCACTTAATCACCTATGACATACATATTACTAGAATGCAAGCTCTATTAAAGCAGGGATCTTATCTGCTTTGTTCATCATGGAATCTATAGCCCTACAACAGTGCCTCACACATAACAGGTATTCAATAAGAATTTGTTTAATGGCTGAACAAATGTCCTTTATTTTCCACGTAGGCTCCACAGAAGAAAATAAAACTGCTCTCAAACTGTCTGATCCAGTCAAGGGGACAGTGGTTTTAGGAAGGCTCTTGTCTGCCCACCTCAGACTATCAGGACAGGCTAAAGTGCCATCCCACTGTTGCAAATCCTTTGCCCAGAGGCAGTATCCCTACCAGAGGTCTCAGTAGAACACAGGTCATGAATTCCCACACTGCCAGGCTGGTAGAACTCCCTGTCAGCTTTGCAAGGAGGACACCAGCACCAATAGTGCCATCTTGCTCATCTGAAGGGCCCACAATCCATAGCCTCTGCTACCTAGGACAAAAGCAAGCAAAGATGACACTTGAGAAGTCAAATTGGCTTCCCCCCACACAAATGACTATATATTGTCTATAAAATGGCTGCTGAGTCTCAGTTTACCAAAAGTCTAATTTCATAGCTTACAGCAGAGATAGAAAGATGAGAAATGAGAATGAATCAAAGAAGAGATAGAAAACTATAAAAAGAAATCCCAACAATGCATACAGGAATGTAAGCACTCGGGTAACAGTGCAAGAGGCCCTGAAGACATGCTTTGAATAATCCAAAGAAAGTAACAATCTGTTCACAGTAATCTGTAAGAAGGAAAACTTACTTCGAAAGTGGCTAAGATTTTTAAATATCTAGAAATGAGGTTATAGTTCAGTTATCTGAAAAACTTACCGATATGAGGCTGAATAAATGAGGCCTTAATAGAGTATCCCAGCAGACTTCTACTAGGGTCCTTGGGTAATCAGCAATTCTTTTAAGCGGGACATAAAAATCTCAGGTCCTTGATGGCCAGCACAACCAGAGTTTCATCTCTGGTGTCTCAGCGTCCATAATCTAACATTCCAAGCTCTGAGCTGCCCACCCAATGGTCTAGTTAGATCATGCACTCCATATATGTTGAGACTGACTTAAACACACATACTTTGCTACCATGACTTGCTCTTTCAAAGAGAAAGTAGCTTGTGAATGATCATGAGACCCCAGACTGGCAGGCCCCTCTGCTCACCAGAGGCCTAGACTGTAGGGAGAGCAGCTGAAGCCAAGGCAGGCAGAAGCTACACTGAAAAAGAACAGCTCACCACTGGCACAGGGAAAAGCAGGGTGACAGCTTTTGTGTTATTTTAGAACAGTTTGTGCTGATGAGCTTTTTGTTGTGGTACATTCCTCTAAAAAGAACATTTTCTTCCTCCCTTCATTGACAAAGTAATTCAGCAGAAAGTGAAAAAAGAAGGAGGAGCGGATGACAAAGATATCCAGGAATTTGTGGATCTTGGAATGTATCACCTTCTTGACTGTGGTGCCACGCATCTCCCAGTCCTGTGGTCAGGAAACCTCTAGGCCTCCCTCACCACCAGGAACATGGCTCTATTCCCAGCACAGACAAATAAAATGTGGGTCCTCTGAGGGTCAGTGACACATCTAGATGTGACCAAAAGTTCGGATACTTTCATCATGGCTGTTGGCCTTGCTTAAGAACCTACAGCTGCCAGGTTCAGCAAGTATACATACCTCAGCCTGGTTGCCTGGGCCCCCTTTCCTTGCCAGGCTTTTGTCCTGCAGTTTTCTCCCACAGTCACTCTGTGTGACCAAACCTACCCTCCACGCTTCTTACTACCTCCACATCTTTGCTCACACTGCTTCCTGCTGCTCAGGGTGCCCCACCCCTTCCACTCTCTCCCAATTCTATGTTTCCTCCAGGAAGTCTATTTTTCTCCTCTTATAAGTTCCTTAGACATTATCTAGTTCAACCTGATACAAGGATCCCCTCTGCTGACCAATCAGTGGAGTGCTGTGTTCTACTTTCCCATCTTCAGTGACAGGGAGTTCACTACCTACCTACCAAGGAAGCCTCTTCTATGACGAGATAGCGCTGTGAGGTGATTCTTTATTCCAGAAGAATACGCCTATATTTTACTTTCCCCACAGTGGTCCTGGTTCTGCCCTTAGCATAAGAGAAACAATACTGCAGTACTTAACAGCATAGGCTTTGAAATCAGATCTGTTCTCCTACCCAGCGTGTCCTTGAACAAAATGCTTAACCTTTCCAAAGTTCCAGTCCTTGATGGTAATACCAACTTCCTAAGGCTATCAACAAAGTTAAAAAAGTAACTATGCAAAGAGCTAAACACTGTGCCTGGCACAGAGTAAGGATTTCACTGTTATCATCGTCATCATTTAAGTCTGATTCCTCTACTTCTATTGCATTTGAAAATAGAAATTGTATTATCTGAATCTTTTCTTTTCCAGGCTAAAGTTTCTTCACTAGACTGTAAATTATATGAGGACAGATGTATCTCTATGTAATTATGTGTATTTGCTGCCACATCCCCACGTCTAGAACAGTGTCTGGCACACATATGATAGACAGTTATAAACACTGAATTGTACTGAATGCTGTCCGTTTCAGTTTCCATACCCTTCATCATTCATGTCACTCCTCTCTTTCACTGTTTCAAATGTTTTTGGCAACGTGAAATCCAAAGTTGAATTCACAACTTAAAGGTGGGCTAACCAGAGGAGGAGAAACTAGACTGGCCCCTCCCTCATGATATACACCATATCGCTACTAAAAGCTGGCATAACTTGCCAGCTTCACCCCATTGCTGGCTCAAGTGGAGCTTGAAAACAACTGAAACTTTTCAATCTTTTGACACATGATGACTTTGGGCTCTGGGCTCTGTGGAACTGGAGCTGCAGTCATGCCAAACGGTGAAACAATAACAGAGCTATTTCCACCTAGAGATTCCTCTCGCTCTGACTTTCTGGACCACTCAACTGGCTCCCAGCAACTGCAGCCTGGAATTCGGAATGATCTTTCTAGGAACCTTTGTTTCTTCCTCACAAAGAGAGTATACGCTTCCAAAGGGCAAGATCTGACTGTCTCGCCTTCTCTTCCACATGCCAGCACAGGGCTGAGCATAGAGTAAGGACAGATGGATGCCCTCCATCTACAGCAGGATTACAGCAAGGATTCAGGGAAACTGTACAGACGAGCCTCAGGGCTCCCTCTCCTCTCAAACAGCACAGCTCGGTCAGTGTTGTGCTTCTAGCCGGTAGGCAAACAGGAGCCAGTCCAGGCACAGACACAGATGTTAAGACCTGCACTTTGGCAGGCCGGCTCCTAGAGGCTGCTCTGCTGAGAATCACCTTCCCTCACAGGGATGCATTCCTAGAGGACAAGCCAATATCAAGAACGCCTCTCCTCAGGGACCAGCCTGTCTAGACAGCTTCAGGGACTGTTCACACAGGAGGAGAAGACAGCCACACAGGGTGAGGGAGCTCACCTCATCACTTTCTTCCACATCCACGTCGCCATTGGCATCATCATCCATCAGCTTGTGGATGCTGCGGACTGCATCAAAGCTGAGCTTCTCATCCTCACTGTGGCACAGGGGCTTGTCAATCCGGCAAAACTCTGTACAGGAAAAGCAAGAGACAACATTACTGGGGGCTGCCACCCAGCTCGATTACCTACCTGTCTCACAGTCCCTGGCTTCTAGCACCTGAATCCTCACACAGCCACTTAACCAGCCACTTATTTGTACAGTGATAAAAGCATTTCATATTAACTGTCTTCCCTATTTAGGGTCAATGCTTTATTATCCTAATAGTTCCTTGGCAGGGAAGTCAAGCATAGGACTAGGAATACACTGGGATCTACACAAAGAACATGAATAAATAACTCACAAGGAAAAAAAATACAAGTGAGCGAAAATACAAATAGCTGATGAACACAGGGAAAGGTCTCACTAGTAATCAAAGAAATACATATTCAAATGAAACATCATTTTTAGTCAATAAATAAATGTGAATTAATACAATCTTTCTAGAAATAGGAAAACAGGCCATTTGTTCCAAGGCCAGAGTACTACGTAGTTTTCCTTTTTGTTCACTTTGTCACTGCCTGTACATATAATGCCAGCCACAGGCTAACTGAGGAAACCCTTCACATCTCATGCCTTCTCCAGGACAGCTACATTCAGCAAGTATCTGTTAGACATCTAAGGTCCTGAGAACATCTGACACAACAGCATGGAGGCCTGGAGTGAAACTTCCTCCATCCACCACCATACAGTCATACAGCAATAAAACCAGCACAAGAGCCTAGCCCATCCAGTCTCTTTGATGACACATAATCCTCTCTTACGAACCTGGAAAACACCTAGCCTGATCAAGGCACATAGCAGAAAGAGCCTGGAATCTAGTCGTAGCTCTACTATGTGGCTCTAAGGAGGTCACTTCCCTTCTTCAGGCTTCAAGTTCACTATTTGAAAAAGATATTTTAACTAAGGTTTCTGGTATTTCTTCCAATTCCTAGAGTATAAAATTCCTCTTGCCTTTCGACCCTGATCTTTCTAGGCAAAATACTCTTCAGATCACCCCCAAAGAAGACAGAAGAAAAACCGTGACCTCCCAGATAACGGAAGCAGTCACAGAAGAGAAAGCAAGGACAGGGTGAACAAGCTGTGGCTGTGAAGCCTTCTAGAAGTCCCTGAGCAGAGACCGGAAACACTATCCATCTAATCATTTACTTGTCTGCTGGTGAGAAACAGAGACAGGACTGGACAGGTCACCTCTCTATCGCTTGCTAGTTGCTCAAACCTTTTCAAAATGAGGAGGGGTATAAATATTAAATTTTTTAAGTCCAAGATGTGACTCAATAAAAATATGTTGGATATTGAAGCTCACAGATGTTAACGGATGTGCCCAAAGTCAAAGGCCGCTGAAGAGGCACAGCAAGAGCCCGGGTCTGCTGCCTCAAAGGCCAGCACTTCACCTGACTGCCTTTATGACAAGGTAACCAGACAGCTTTAGTTTCATCTTCTGGAAGCCACGGACAGTAATGCCGGTAGGAAGCACACTGAAGAAATGGCTTTATAAAAGAATAAAGTAGATAAATAGTATGCATACAAAAGAAATAAGTACCTCCATGGAACCTTATGTTCCTCTACCTTTGTCCTGGCAAGGTGGAGTGGAAAATGGAGGGTGGGGTAAAGAGGTGGTGGGTATTGAGGAAAAGAGTAGAAAATAGCCAAAAATTAAGGCATTGTTTCTCAGTTTCCTCACCAATGAGAGCTCTTGGCATGATTGCTTCATTCATGGACTCCTATCCACAAATTACCTATCCCCCAAAAATTGCAGTAAGTAACGACTAGTCCATAGATGAAGCACACAGCACTGAGATTAGCATAACCAACACAACACTTTCCTTCCCTTATTCCTGTTTTTATATTACTCAAAGGCATATATAATTGCCTATAAGAGCTTTTTGATCAGCATATGATATGCCCATTTAAACAACATTTATTGAGTACTCTTCATATATCAGGGTCTATAATCAGCACAGGGTATAAAGAGATGAATCAGACCTCATCTTTGCTCTCAAGGAGTTCAATTATAAAAGTGGGGGAGATAAGCAATTAAAACACTATGTGCTAAGTGCCATAACAGAAAGAATTGAGGTTATGCTAGGGGTCAGCAACTTCTGTAAAAAGCCAGACAGTAAACATTCAGGATTTATGGGCCATATAGTCTCTGGTGCAGCTACTTAACTATGTCATTGAGCACAAAAACAGCCACAGACAAAACATGAGTGAGAGAACTTAGCTGTGTTCCAACAAAATTTTATTTACAAAAACAGGTGGTGGGTTGGATTTGGCCCTTGGATCACACTTTGCTGATCCCTTTTCTAGAGCTCCATAGGTAGCACACCTGAAGCACATCAGATCGACAGATTTCTGACCCAAAACAAAGAAACCTAATCTTTTCATTAGCAGGTATCTACCCACACAGGATGAAGCTAAGTAAAGTACTTCTATTAGGCTTTTAAAAAATAATGGGAATAGTTTACCAAGCTCTAGGGACTGGGGTCTCCAGGCTGGGCACAATTGGCCTACAGCAGGTCCAAGAAGTTTAGGCTTCAAGCATCAGGCTGTAGTTTGTAACCTAATCAGAAAGACAGGTGACCTTTGCTGCTGGCATCATCTGGCATAGAGAAGGATTAAAGGGATTGAGGATAAGGGAGTACAAAATCTTGATGTCCCATATGGCCATAGAATCCTGTCCAGAAAAATCATGTCAGCCAAAATTCACAAATAATTCCTTCAATGAAGCATTTTCTAGGCTGTCTCTCTCTCTCCTTCCTGAGACCTTTTCTACCTTCTCTTAATACATTCCAATCTGGCAAGGTTTCCCAGACCCATCCGGAAATTACCTTAAAAGATCCACCCATTTTGGCAACACATTATTACTGCAATGAAAGAGCCCTGCACTTGGAGTCAGAACACATGTGTCAAAATCCCAGCTTCATCAGTTACAACCATATGATATTGGACAAGTTGTTTAACTTCTCTGAGCCTCCAATATCTCATTTGCAAAATAAGGATAATTAACTCTGTTGCATAGGGTTTTTGTGAGAGTTAAGCAAGACCACATTTGTTAAAACACCTAGCATAGGGCCTGCATGAAGCTGACATTTAATACATTTGTAGTCTCCTTTTTTCCTCCCAAAGCAGCAAGTGAACAGTTCCCATCTCTTGCTAACTTCAGCCACTTTCCCTCTAAGACCATAAAGAATAAAACACAGGCGGTACAGTCCAATCACATTGCTCAGAGGAACGTTCTAGGTGAGCTGGCAAGCAACTCTGACAATAGCCTGTCTTCCCATAGCATTTATATGTCTATCACTGGTAACATTTATCATACTGTGTTGTAGCTGTCTATTTAATTTGTCTTCTCCATAAGGGCTTGGGACTATGTACCCAGCAGCAAGAAAAGACCAGGTTCTTGGTAGATGCTCAGTAAATGTTTTCTGAATGAATAACTAAATATCAGCTCTACAATTATGTATGGGATTTCTGTAGGCAGAAAAGAGAAGAATTTTAGGTAGAGAGAATAGCATAGGACCAAGTTTTAAATTTTTTGGTCTCAGGACTCCTTTTTACACTTAAAAATTGAAAATCCCTTGGGCTTCCCTGGTGGCACAGTGGTTGAGAGTCCGCCTGCTGATACAGGGGACACGGGTTCATGCCCCGGTCCAGGAAGATCCCACATGCTGCGGAGCGGCTGGGCCCGTGAGCCATGGCCGCTGGGCCTGCGCGTCTGGAGCCTGTGCTCTGCAAAGGGAGAGGCCACA
>NW_006789913.1:865994-873086 GCF_000442215.2 Lipotes vexillifer | reverse complement strand
CCAAAAAAAAAAAAAAAAAAAAAAAAAATTGAAAATCCCAAAACTGTTTGATATTTACTATATTAGAAATTAAAACATAAATTCTAATATTTAGTAATTAATTCATTTTAAAACAATAAAATCTCATATACATTAATATAAACATGTTTTAATGAAAAATAATTGTTTTCTGCAAAAAAATTCATGAGGAGAGTGGTATTGTTACACATTTTTGTAAATCTTTTTAATGTCTGACTTGATAGAAAACAGCTGTTACAGCCTCATTATATCTGTTTCCACATTCAAGGTGTTGTTTTGATTGAAGATCAAAACATAGATATGCAGTTGGAAAATGCAGGAGTATTTTAATAACCTTTCAGATACTTGTGGTCATTCTTCTCTGATACTTCACCAAAACTCAACAAGTAGGAAGTTTATTAAAGGTTAGTTACAAGGTGAAATCTGAAACTATACAGATGAACTTTTTGTACTCTATTACAATAAAATCCATTGGTCTATCTTGCACTTTGAATGGATCTTTTATCCATAGGTGATTTTTTTTTTTTTGGCCGCACAGCATGCAGGATCAGATCTTAGTTCCCTGACAAGGGATTGAACCCACGCCCCCTGCAGTGGAAGCATGGAGTCTTAACCACTGGACCACCAGGTAAGTCCCTACCCATCGGTGATTTTGAAACATGATACGCTAATCATTTGGAAACTAGTGATTCGATGAGTTAGGCAGAGCTTCCAAATTTGACACAGTTCATTTATACCATATCAAAATAATCACAATTATTAATATCACCACTGATTTCATCAGAAAAGCTGTAAATCTGGAGAAGCTGTCAAGCTCACAGTGGCAGATACAAGTTTTCCCAAACTCTCATTTTCAATTAAAAGCTGGAATTTTATCACTGGCAACAAATACTATCAGCTGTTTTCCTTAAAGTAGCAGAGTCACTTTATTCATTTTCAAGATGTCTGCCAAAAGCGTAAGTCTGAGTAATTTCAATTTGTCAGTTATTCTTTCAAGTAAAACAAGTGTTCCCCGAAAAAAGGACGTAGTTCAGCTTGCAACTCAATCACACAAATGCATTTCCTTGAGATAAACATCAGGCTTCTACATGCAGCAAAAGTGCTTTATTCATACTTCCTGTTTTATCACACAGAATACTAAAGAGACATGTATTCATGGGATACAATTTAATAAAATTAATAAATTTTTACTTCTCTATTAAAAGCTTAAAAGAAACTAAGAGGGCATGGAGGTGAGGAATGCAATGATTACTGGCACAATTTTGTGCCACTCTTTTGACTCCTGTTAAGGTGCCAGCAGTTTTACCTACTAATTTCTTCTGTACCAACAGTGCAAAAGCACACACGATGGAAAAAGCAAATTGCATCTTAGTATTATTAAATGGCTTTGACCTTCTGGATCCCCACAAAGATCTTGGTGACCTCCAGTGGTCTGCAGACCACACTTTGTTAACCACTGGCAGACAAAACCACAAAGGCTTTTCCCTCATGTCCAAATCTCCTCTCCTTTCTCAAGGCAGAGCTAATCATTTACTGTTTTATGCTCCAAAGCACTCTGTACATAACTCTGTTATATTAATTCTCATGCTCTGAGTTGTTTGCATGCCACATCCAGAAAAGGGCAAGGACTAAATTTGACTCACTCTAGCCCCCAGGGCCCAGTATGGCACCATCACTAATATCCACCTTGTCAAGTATGAAATCAGTAAGTGCTGGCTGAACGAATGAATGCATGAATGAATGGATTCATAACAAACCACCTCCCCAAAAGGCAACAGAATTCTTGAGGGCAACCCACCAATTCCCACCACCAATATCCACCATCCACCTAATGCCTCTCCTCTCCCAGCACTACCGTGCAGAGCCACTACAGTTGAGCTGGACAATGGATTATCTGATGTGAGACACAAGCCTAGAGGGAAAGAAGTGAGAGAAACAGCAGTCAAGGAAGAAGGGAGAGAGAAGGAGGAGAGAAGGGCACTGGTCAGACTGGTCCTCAGCGCTTGGCTGGAACCTGAGGGGAATCTCGATGGAAATGGCTAAATTTTACCAACAGGGGCCTCATCTCTGAAAATAATTTCTCCCTCTTCACCCTCCGCCCCCCAGCCAGGACTGGCAGGCTTTGCAGTGACTCTGATGGGATCAGAATCCACCCTTACCCTTAGAAAGGGCTCAAACGACTGTAAGACTGAGAGCATGAGACCTAGGAAGACTTTCAGATTTGACCAAGGACCATGAGGTTCCAGAGATAAAACAGCCTGGAACCTAGAATGAGGATGGGGCTGGGGAGGAGGGCAGGGGACCCTCTAGACAAAAATGTGAAGGCTGAGAAGGGGAACTGGCTTGGGACCTGGAACTGGCAAGAAAAGGTCCCCCCTGGAATACAGCACGTAGCAGGCCTAGCCACAGAGGAAAGAGGAGTCCTCTTTGAGGAAAGAGGATTCCTGGGCTGTGTAAAATCCAGCCTACCTGAGGTATGTTCCTTCCCCTGTTAGAACATCATGTCCTCATATCCAAGAAGAGGCCCAGCTCTTCTCAGCAGGGGGCAGGAACTGAGAAGCGCTTTCCTTCTAGACAAAGCTGGCACTGGTTTCAGCTACCCAAGCAGCACTGACCCAAAAAACTTCTGACCATGCTCACTTCTCCTCAGAGGGAGAATACCTAAAAAATAACCCATACAGCACCAAGAGTGAACCCTAAGGTAAACCACGGGCTTTGGGTGATTACGACGTGTCGATGTAAGTTCATCCTTGGTTAAAAAAAAGAAGCACCATTCTGGTGAGAAATGTTGATAATGGGGCTGGCTATGCAAGTGTGGACGCAGGAGCTATAATGGGAAATCTCTGTACCTGCCTCTCAATTCTGCTGTAATCATAAAACTGCTCTAAAAAATAAAGTCTTAAAAAAAGCATAGCCTGTAATATGTGTGTGATTGGTAGAGATTTTGTTCAATTCTTATTAGCCTGCTTTTAAAAATATTACATATGTTGATTATAATGTGAGATAATTATATTCTCACTCTAACCTGAGATCTGAATACTCCAGTAACAGTTGTTTATTTTATTTTTTTCATTTTCTCTTTTTTAAATTAATTTTTATTGAAATATAGTTGCTTTACAATGTTGTATTAGTTTCCACTGTACAGCAAAGTGAATCTGCTATACGTATACGTATATCCCCTCTTTTTTGGATTTCCTTCCCATTTAGGTCACCACAGAGCACTGAGCAGAGTTCCCTGAGCTATGCAGTAGGTTCTCATTAGTTACCTATTTTATACGTAGTATCAATAGTGTATATATGTCAATTCCAATCTCCCAATTCATATCACCCCCACCCGCTCCTTTCCCCCCTTGGTTTACATACGTTTGTTCTCTACATGTGTCTCTATTTCTATTTTGCAAATAAGATCATCTGTACCATTTTTCTAGATTCCACATATATGCATTAATATACAATATTGGTTTTTCTCTTTCTGACTTACTCCACTCTGTATGACAGTCTCTAGGTCCATCCACGTCTCTACAAATGACCCAATTTCGTCCCTTGTTACGGCTGAGTAATATTCCATTGTATATATGTACCACGTCTTCTTTAACAGCTGTTTAATTTATATTAAACATAATTAAAGAAAGTCATCAGTGGAAAAAAGATAATCCATAGCATCAACTATGTATAAAGCTCCAATAAGCAACATAATGAGATATACCTCTGAGTTCCAGCATTTCTGACTTTGTACCTCATGTAGGCTTACCACGGTCAGCTTACAGCTGCAGTTATCTGACGGTATCTGAGGGCAGAGCTATGTCTTTTTCATTTTTTCATAGCACCTACTACCACCTCACACATGATATATTTGTTCATTTATTTGTTTATTGTCTGTCTCCCTCCAATAGATGTAAGGTTCACAAGCAGGGACTTTTTTTGTTTACTGCAGTATCTCCAGGGACTCATATAGTGCCTGGCACATAGCAGGTATTCAATATAGATTTGTTGAACGAATAAATAAATCTTTGTCTTCCCTAATGTGCAGAGCAGACTTCTCCTCTCTACCTGACTTTTTAAAAAATAAATTTATTTATTTTTATTTTTGGCTGTGTTGGGTCTTCGTTGCTGCGTGCAGGCTTTCTCTAGTTGCGGTGAGTGGGGGCTACTCTTCATTGAGGGGCGCGGGCTTCTCATTGCAGTGGCTTCTCTTGTTGCAGAACACGGGCTCTAGGCGTGCAGGCTTCCATAGTTGTAGCTTGCAGGCTCAGTAGTTGTGGCTCACGGGCTCTAGAGCACAGGCTCAGTAGTTGTGGCGCACAGGCTTAGTTGCTCCGCGGCACATGGGATCTTCCCAGACCAGGGCTTGAAACCATGTCCCCTGCATTGGCAGGCGGATTCTTAACCACTGCACCACTAGGGAAGCCCCTCTACCTGACTTTTAAATGTTGGACTTTCAAAGAATTCGGGCTCAGTCCTAGGCTCTGTCCTCATACTACACTCTCTCCTAAGTAATCTTACCTCTCCTCATAGCTTCAACTACCATTTAAAGAAATTCCTAGCTATTACCAACTCCCAAAAAACAAAATGATGTTTCTGGTTCAAGTTTCACTTTTGGCCTACAGAAACCCACAGACTCCAACTACCTACTAAACATCTCCATGTGGATGTGTAACAGGCACCTCAACTCATAATGTCTAAATCTAAACTCATTACCTTTCCCCCAAACTTCCTACTTCACCAGTTGTTTGTGTCAGAAACCTTGACATCTCACTCTACCTCACTCCCCACATTTAATCAATCACCAATCCTAGTTCAAGACTCTTTTTAACTATTCCAGATCACATTCTCCACACAGCATGTCACTCTCAGCAGAGAGATTCTAAATACTTAATGAGCAATCAGTAGGAGTGCTGGCTATAGGCAGTGCATATCTGTCCAAGGCCTCTCCCTTCCTAAAACCCTTCAAAAGTTTCTCATTATTCTCAAGATAAAGTTCAGGACTTCCCCGGTGGCGCAGTGGTTAAGAATCTGCCTGCCAATGCAGGGGACACAGGTTCGAGCCCTGGTCCGGGAAGATCCCACATGCCGCGGAGCAACAAAGCCCATGTGCCACAACTACTGAGCCTGAGCTCTAGAGCCCGCGAGCCACAACTACTGAAGCCCGCACGCCTAGAGCCTGTGCTCCACAACAAGAGAAGCCACTGCAATGAGAAGCCTGCACACCACAACAAAGAGTAGCCCCCGCTAGCCGCAACTAGAGAAGCCTGCACGCAGCAACGAAGACCCAACACAGCCAAAAATAAATAAATAAAATAAATAAATTTATTTAAAAAATAAAAAGTTCAAAGTCCCTACTGTGGCCTGCCAGGCCCAGAACGATCTGCCACCTGCCACCTTTCTGGTCTCATGTCCAGCAACTCCTCCTGCTTCGTGTGAACCCTTCTTTGATGTGCCAAGTTTCTTCCCTCCTTTCCACACAGCACAGTGGTTCTCGGCTCTGGCAGCATATTAGAATCACCTAAGGAGCTCTTAAACTGCTGACACGCAGGCCCCAGTATCTCTATGGGTGAGACCTAGGTATGGGTTTGGGTTTTGGGGGTGTTTTTTTTGTTTTTTCTTTAATTGAGAAATAACACACATACAGTAAAGTACATAAATAAACATAAGGATCAATTAAAAATACATATATATATATATATATATATATGTATATGTGTGTGTGTGTGTGTGTGTGTGTGTGTGTGTATACATACATGTAACTTTCACCAAAATCCAGATACAGAACATTCCTAACACTCCAGGAAGACTCCCTCCCCTTGCCCCTCTCCAATCACTAATACCACGACCCCACAGCGGTAACCACTATTCTGACTTTCATCACCATAGATAGTTTTGCCTTTTTTTCCGACATTTATTAAAATGGAGCATGGGGCTTCCCTGGTGGCGCAGTGGTTGAGAGTCCGCCTGCCGATGGGTTCGTGCCCCGGTCTGGGAGGATCCCACATGCCACGGAGCGGCTGGGCCCGTGAGCCATGGCCGCTGAGCCTGTGCGTCCGGAGCCTGTGCTCCGCAACGGGAGAGGCCACAACAGTGAGAGGCCCGCGTACCGCAAAAAAAAAAAATGGAGCATGGATATTTTTAGGGTACAGTTGCACACAATAAAATGCTCCCATTCTAAGCGTACAGTTCAATGTGTTTGACAAACATACGCATTCATATGACCACCACCCTGATTAAGATCTAGAGCACTTTGAAATGGTCTCAAAATGCTCCCACTTGGCTCTTCAGTGCCAACCTTCATCCCCGTCCCCACACAACCAGTGATCTGATTTCTATCATTAGAAATTAGTTTTGCCTCTTCTAGAACTTCAAATAAATATAATCACAGCTCTGTACTCTTTTGTGTCTGGCTGCTTTTGTTCAGCATGATTTGAGATTCAACCATGCTGTCACATGAATCAGTAGTTTGCTCCAATTTATTGCTGAGTAGTATTCCATTGAATGGATATACAATTTGTTTATCCATTAACCAATTTCTAGCTGTTACAAATAAAGGTTATGAACGTTAGTGTATAAGTCTATGTGTGTACACATGTTTTCATTTTTCTTGAGTGAAAATGAGTTTTTTATTCCTTGAGTTCCACTAGGGGTGGAACTGCTGGGTTATATGACAGGGGTATGCTTAACTTTTTAAGTAACTGCCAAACTGTTTTCCAAAGCAGTTGTATCACTTTATACTCCCACCAGTAAGCACCAGTATGAAGCACCAGTCCTGTTGCTTCATATACTCTCTTATACCTGGTGATGATGCTAATGTGAAGCCCAGGTTGAGAACCACCTAGAATTCCTTTTATATGAAAGGCTCTTCTCTTTCTTAACCTGCAAACTCTGACTCAGACTGCCAGTCTCAGCTTAAATACTTTTTCTCCAAAGAATCTTCTTTGATTCATCTTCTTTCCCAAACTAGTTTAGGCCCAAATTATATTTTCTCCAAAGTACCCTATATTTTTCATTTATAACACTTTTCACAATTGTAATTATTTGTGTGATACTTTGCTTAATATCTCTCTTCTCCACTAAACTGTAAGC
>NW_006789913.1:861366-865984 GCF_000442215.2 Lipotes vexillifer | reverse complement strand
AGCAGGAATCATGGCTATCTTCTTCATGGCTGAATCCTAGCTTCTAGCCAAACTCTAGCACCTAGCAAAGTCCCTAGCACAACAGCTGGGCTTCAATAAACGTTTGTTGAATAAACAAATGAATGCCCAAAAGAACCTGTTGCATGAAGGAGCAAATTCAGAGATGAACAAATACAGTCCTTGCTCACAGAAAGTACTAGAATGAGCATAGTACATGAGTTACAAAGACACCAAGTAGAATATGGTAAAGGGTCAAGAGACCAGAGCAACAGGAAACAGCACAGTCTGAACAACAGGTAGAAGGCAGTGGGGACAGAAGGGAAGGCTACCTAAGCACAGCAACCCAAAAGCAAGGAGCACAGCATCTCACATGGTTTGATTTATTAAAAGAGCCAAAGTCAGAACTTCCCTGGTGGTCCAGTGGTAAGACTCCATGCTCCCAATGCAGGGGGCCCGGGTTCGATCCCTGGTCGGGGAACTAGATCCCGCGTGCATGCCTCAACTAAGAGTCCGTATGCTGTAACTAAGAAGTCTGCAGGCCACAACTAAAGATCCCGCATGCTGCAACTAAGATCTGGTGCAGCCTAAATAAATAAATCAATAAACAAATAGGCCAAAGTCAAAGGGTTCCTTTTGCCAATCTTGCAAAAGCTCCTGGCATAGAATGGGAGTAATGGATAGTGGGATCTCTCATCATACTCAAACTCTAAATGGCAGAGTTGGAGGAGCTTTGAAGGGCATTAAGGGCCACTGCTCACTTTACAAGTAGAGAAGGAAACTGAGGCCATGAAATGGGGTTGTTTTGCCGTAGGTGGGCTGGCAAAATAGTGTTAGAACCAGATTAGAAGCCTCACTAACTTTTTTAAAATTTATTTTATTGAAGTATGGTTGATTCACAATGTTGTGTTGATTTCGCAGCAAAGTAATTCAGTTTTACATATATGTAATATTTTTTCATATTCTTTTCCATTACGGTTTATCATAGGATATTGAATATAGTTCCCTGTGCTCTACAGTAGGACCTTGTTGTTTAACCATTCTAGATATAATAGTTTGTATCTTCCAACCCCACACTCCCAATCCATCCATCCGCCACCCCCCTCCCGCTTGGCACATACAAGTCTGTTCTCTATATCTGTGAGTCTGTTTCTGTTTTATAGATAAGTTCATTTGTGTCATATTTTAGACTCCACATATAAGTGGTATCATATGGTATGTGTCTTTCTCTTTCTGACTTACATCACTTAGTATGATAACCTCTAGGTCCATCCATGTTGCTGCAAATGGCATTATTTCATTTTTTATGGCTGAGTAGTATTCCATTGTACATGTACACCACATCTTCTTTATCCTTTCCTCTGTCAATGGACATCTAGGTTGTTTCCATGTCTTGGCTATTGTGAATAGTGCTGCTATGAACATAGGGGTGCATGTATCTTTTCGAATTATAGTTTTTTTCTAGATATATACCCAGGAGTGTGATTGCTGGATCACATGGTAGCTCTATTTTTAGTTTTTTGAGAACCCTCCAAACTGTTCTCCATAGTGGCTGCACCAACTTACATTCCCACCAACAGTGCAGGAGGGTTCCCTTTTCTCCACACCCTCTTCAGCATTTGTTATTTGCAGTCTTTTTAATGATGGCCATTCTGACTGGTGAGAAGCCTCACCATCTTCTTATGCCATGTCTTGTGGCAAGACTATGGTTGGGAGATCCAGATGAGCCTGTGCAACAGGGCTTCTTAGAACTACTAATTATTACTCTCCAAGGCCAACAAACAGGGGTGGCGGGGAATGGGTTCCATTAGGTTCTGTTTGTCTATTAAGGGCAAGCACAGAAGCCCTAGCTGAGCTTGTGCCATTCCCCAAGCAGGGTAAAACAGAACTTCCCGGTTTTGCCTTAACTTCTTCAGTGTCTAGCACTAGCCAAAGGCCCCTTCTTCACTAGGACTTAGAAACAAAGTTAAAAAGACACTAGAGGGGCACTCAGTCACCCCTTTGTGTACCATTTCTACCATCTTCCTCCTCTCAGTATTCTTTTCTTCAAATTTTGATCTCACAAGAAGCCTCCTTCCAGAAGAAGATGGCTAATCCTTAAAGTTAGTCCCCACCAAGCAGGTCATGCCCTCAATAACTTGGGCTTCTGGTCCTTCTGGCTGTTCTGATTCCTGGGGCCTACTCCTGGGTCTCCTGCAGGGCTTTGGACTCTTGCCCATCTGCTTAACAGCCTATTTGCCTGCACTTTTAAACCGATAACCTTTCTGACTGAATTAGAAGTGTCTGACCCCAAGTTCAGTGTTCACATGCTGGCATTTTAACAGTCATTTATGACTTTCAAACAGCTATTTGATGAAATAGCTAGCTAAAGGCAGTGGCAGTACAAAGAGAAGTAAGACACACTTTTCTGGCCTCCAGGGTCCCCTCCATTCCTACCCCCCAATTATTAAAATATATACTGAATTACATAAGTGGTGGATGTAGGTCTTTGAATCTGACTTTCTTATACCCTGACTACTCCTAAGGATTAATTTTCTTATCTGAAAAATCAGTAAAGTTCTTTAAAATTGGTAAACCCCTATAAAAATGTCAGTTGTTCATTTGTCAGTTCTCTGTTCTTTGCTTTACCTGTGAGTCTGATGTTCCCAACTACAGCAGGAGGAGTCTGATTTTTCCAGTATCCCTTGTGTCTGGCCCTGGGCTGGGCAGCACAGTACCCGGTTCTAGTGACAACTGAAAGGTGCATACAGGTTTGGAAGATTCACTTTCTCAACTCTGGGGTCCCACACACCACAGGTCTTTACATTCTTTACATTCTAAAGGCGTCTGTGCCAAGAAGTGTGACCGTCCCAGAGAAATTCAACACACTCTGGTTCAAAAGCCACCCCAAATTCTCTGATCTGGCGCCTGACCCAAACATTCCTGTGTCCTGGCCAGTACTTGTCAGGGTCTGAGATGGCCAAAAAAATAATTACAAACAACTCAAAACAGCTTTCTGCTAGGAAGAGTTTTCTAACAGTGCTGGGGTGGCCATTCAAGGACCAGCCCAGATAGGGACTTGGCACAGTGCCCTGGGGAGATGTCCAACCTATTAGTGGACCCTCTAGGATTATACCCTCTGGGTTCAGAAGTGGGGCTGGCTCCCAATAATCAGTGCTTATCACAGCAGCCCCAAGAGCACAGTGATAAAGGCCTTGAAGATATAAACACTGAGGAGCCAGGCACACCACTGCATGGGGTAAAAACAATGTGGATTACAGTTTCCATAGCAACAAGAGGTTCTTCCTCAAGCCTCCCAGGCCCACTGCTGGCTGGCTTACCAGAGAACACATTCCTAGGCTCCAAAAGAGACCAAGACTAGGAGAGAACCTCTCACCATCTTTCTGCCCCATATACGCCTCCACTCAAACAATACAAGGAAGCTAACTGGGCCCCCTTCTTATTTTCCTGAGAGAAGATAACCAAGAACACCTACTGAAAAACCTGGCAGTCAGGATGATCGTTCTAAGAACTAGGTTCGCAGCCCTTCCTTACCCGATGCAGCTCTCAGCTATGGTAGCAGAGCAATTCCCCTGAAGAGGGACTGACTATTAGGAATGAAGTATGCCTGAGCCTCCTTACAGCCCAGGCTCCCTGACCCTGCTCCCTCATCTGCACAAGCCTGATGCGATTTCTGAGGAAAGGCCTCTCTGGCAAAGCACATTCCAGCTCACAGAGAACGGAGTTCAGGTCTCAAAGTCTCTTGCCTGGGTTACTACAATAGCTTCCTCACTGATCTCCCTGTCTCTGCTCTAGTCTCTCTTAAACTCATCCTCTACCAAAGCAGTCAGTATAATTTTTTCTAAAATTCAAATCTGACTAGACCACGGTCCTGAATAAAATCCTTTTCAGTTTCCCATAAAAACCTGTACACAAATGTTCATAGAAGTTTTATGTGTAATGGCCAAAAAATGGAATCAGTCTATATGTCCTTCAACAGGTGAATGGTTACACTCTAGTACTTACATATTACTCAGCAATAAACAAGAATGAAGTAATGATTCACATACCTTCCCTGGGTGAAGTCTCAGGGAATTATGCTGCGCAAAAAAAGCCAATTCAAAAAGGTTACAAACTCCACAATTCTATTTATATAACATTTTTTAAAGGGCAGAATTTTAGAAATGGAGGATAGAAGGGTTAGGGACACAGAAGGGCATGGGAGGGAAGGGTGTGATTACAGAAGGACAACATGAGGGAATTCCCTGGCAGTCCAGTGGTTAGGACTTGGCGCTTTCACTGCCAAGGGCCCGGGTCGATCCCTGGTCGGGGAACTAAGAATCCCACAAGCCACTCGGCCGGCTAAAAAAGAAAAAAAATAAATAGAAAGATAACATGAATGATCCTTACGGTGTTGGAACAGAACTTGGTACACACACACACACGTGCACACATACACAAATACATGTAAAAGTGAGGAAATCTGAACAAGATCAGTGGACTGTATTAATGGCAATATTCTGATTGTGATATTATACTACAGCTTTTCAAAATGTTACTGTGGGGGAAACTACACAAAGTTTCCCAGTGATTTCTATATTATTTCTTTTTTTTTTTTTTTTTTTTTTTTTTTTTTTTTTTT
>NW_006789913.1:857794-861179 GCF_000442215.2 Lipotes vexillifer | reverse complement strand
GGTACGCGGGCCTCTCACTGTTGCGGCCTCTCCCGTTGCGGGGCACAGGCTCCGGACGCGCAGGCTCAGCGGCCGTGGCTCACGGGCCCAGCCGCTCCGCGGCATGTGGAATCTTCCCGGAATGGGGCACGAACTCGTGTCCCCTGCATCGGCAGGCGGACTCTCAACCACCGCGCCACCAGGGAAGCCCTTATATTATTTCTTAAAACTGCAGATAGGGACTTCCCTGGTGGTCCAGTGGGTAAGACTCCACGCTCCCAATACAGGGGGCCTGGGTTCGATTCCTGGTTGGGGAACTAGGTCCCACATGCATGCCGCAACTAAGAGTTCACATGCCACAACTAAAGATCCAAGTGCTGCAACTAAGACTGGGCACAGCCAAAATAAATAAATAAATATTTTTAAAAAAAAACAAACTGCAGATAAATCTATAATTATCTCAATAAAAATTCTAATTTAAAAACAAAATCCTTTGCAGGGCTCCCAAATTCCTACAACAGTGATTCCTAACTTTTTTTCAATGAGTAATTCAAAAAAGCTCCATATAATAATGGTTGTACTTTTAGTATCCACCAAATGAAAAATGATAGTGGAAATAATATGGATTCATGAGACACCCCTCAAGGACCCTTTTCAGGGCTTCAGATCCCCAAGACTGGAAACCCCTGGCCCATATAATGAATATAAATGAACAAAGCATACAAGGCTTTTCAAGAGGTGGTCCCTTCCGAGTTCTCTAGCCTTACCCCATGCCGCTCACTCACACATACCCCACGCTCTCACCGCACTAAACCACATGCAATTCCATAAATACACAAGATTCACTTTGCGGCTTTGTACATGATGTACCCTCAGCCTGCAATATCCTTGCCCCATTCTATGCCTGACTAACTCCTACTCAAGCTTCAAGATTCTACTCAGGCTTTTTCTAATTCCTCCAAGAAGTCTTCTCTGCACCGCAACTCCTAGGGTTAGATTAGGAGCCCCTCTTCTGTGCTCTCATATTCCCTGTGCTTCCCTCTATCACACTTAGACCAATTACTCAACCTTTTGATGCCCCATTTCATTTTATTTATTTATTTATTTATTTTTGGCCGCGCCTCACAGCTTCTGGGATCCTAGTTCCCCAATCAGGGATGAAACCCGGGCCCCCTGGAAGTGCAGAGTCCTAACCACTGGACTGCCAGTGAAGTCCCCTCATTTTGTTATCTTAAAAAAATAGAAATAATATGTACCTATCTCATAAAGTTGTGCAAATTAAATGAGTTAATACATCTAACGTACTTCAAATAGAGCATGGCACACGGTAAGTGTTCGATTACTACCAAGTTGTTTTTGTTCTAATTGTCTGTCTAACCGCTACAGTAAAAGATACAAGCAGGAATCAGTATTTGCATCCATCTCTAGGTATATAGTAGGTGCCTGATCAATATTTGGGAAAAGAATTAAGGGATCTAAGTTTGAGGTAAGGAGGCAGAATTTAAGTCAATGGTAGCATGGGGGATCTAGAAAATTGGGAATTATTACTAAGAGCAAGAGGTAAGTATAGGGTGCAAGCAAGGAATAAGATAGCCATCTCAGAAGGATAAGCACTATTACACATTACTGAGAACTTGGGTGAATAAACACAACTGAGAACTGCTAAATTATACGTATCTCCTAACCTGGCTTTGGCTGTACTCAATTATTATGAAGAACTCCTTTGATTTGTCATTGTAACTTTTTAACATTGAGCTGAAAAAGTTGCTTAACCTTTTGGAGGCACTGTTTCCTCATCTGTAAAATGTGGCATAATAACACAATTTTCTAAGTATTTAAGATTATGCAAGAAAACTACCTAGCCCATTGATTGAAGTAAAACTAGTTTGGTCTGGAATAAATGTTATGTCTTCCCCTTGACTCAAAAAAA
This sequence comes from Lipotes vexillifer, assembly GCF_000442215.2. NCBI lineage: Eukaryota > Metazoa > Chordata > Mammalia > Artiodactyla > Lipotidae > Lipotes > Lipotes vexillifer. The sequence continues at coordinate 859,270 of NW_006789913.1, read as the reverse complement.
TTTTTTTTCTCTTAAAATTTTGAAAATATATCCCTTGAATAATAACTACCTAGCTGATGGGAGAAGGAGGAGATGTATGTGAAACTGACCTATACAAAGTGCCAGCTTGACAAAGGGTGTAGATGGGTACCTAGAATTACTCTCCCCACAGCTCCTCATGTTTAATTAAGACTTGCTGGTCCTTCAAGGCCCAGGGAAAGTCCATCTCCACCAGGGAACCTTCTTGAACCACTCCAGGCCCTATGAGTCTCCCCTTCTGAGGTCAGAGCACTGAACCCAGTCTGGTCCAGGCACCACCTCATAAGGTTTCTTCTAATCATAACTGAATTATGTCCCCCATGTGGCCTGTTAGCTCCTCTGGAGTGGAACTTGACTGTCTTGCTGCTATCTCCACAAGAACAGAATTAAGGACATTCTAACTGCCTAAGGGAGAAAGGGAGGATGAACATGACAAGAACTATGCAGCAACTTCTACATATGGTGTCTCTTTACAACTCTGTGAAGTTGGTACCTTTATTATCCCCAATATAAGATGAGGAAACTGAGGCCCAGATATACTACATGACTTACTCAAGTCACATAAATGGTGAAAGTAGGGCTGGAACTGGGATACTATCTATCTCCAGAGTCTTGATAATAATAAGTGCATATTGGTATCTGCCTGGTTACCAACCATATAGCTTATTTGTTAGGCAATTCGGTCACACCAGCCTCCCATCTCAACTCCTCTTTGCTGCCAATTTGGGCCCGAGACAGTTGTTTGACTTTCTTTCTTCCTCTTATTTTGTCCCACGTAGGAAATGAGAAGGGAGCTCCCCTGGGTCCCTTCCAGGTTGGAGTATGTGGAAGAAACAGGCTAAACAAAGGGCCCTTCAGGGGTAATAAAAAGGGAGGCAAATATTCATATCCTACAATATCAGAGCCAGAAAGACTCACTAGTTAAATTCTCTGGTTTTACAGATGAGGATATTGAACCCTAAAAGGCAAGGTCATTTGCCTAAGGTCACGCAGCTGAATGGAGACTGAAACCCTGTCTCCCAACTCCCAAATTAGCGCTCATTTTGGTCTACCCCGCACCAGGCCATGGAGACAGAACTGGAGTATGAACTTTCAGGCCTGTCACTAAGCAAAAAACCCAAACACCGTAAACACAGGAAATGGGCTGGGGTGAGGTTCAGAGGGCGTAGCAACCTTTGCCAAGTTAGAAGTGTTCACGGGTTTCCTGTCCACAGCTGTTAACTGTCACAGAAACACTCCAAAAAGTAATACAAGGCAGAGAAAAAGGAAATGACTGAGGCTTAGAATTGACTATAAATTATTCAGGCCAACCCACTTAGTTTTACAGATGAGGAAGCTAAGACCCCCCCCCGCCAAAAAAAATGACGTGTCCAAACTCACACCATAGAATTTAAGGACCCTTAGAAACCACTTACGTGGTTCAAATCTTTCACTTTAATGATGAGCTGTCTGAGACCC
>NW_006789913.1:857336-857784 GCF_000442215.2 Lipotes vexillifer | reverse complement strand
GGGAAAGAGGCTTGCCCAATGTCACACAGCTAGACTGGGTCAGAGCCAGCAGTGGAACCCGGGTCTTCTACCTCACAGGCCAGTATGCTTCCCACTAGTTAGAATGAATAAGATAAAGGGGTTTGCCTCAGATGATCTGAGTGCTGTTTTGGTCTCGGAAAAAATACAACATGTCAGGAAATTGAAAATAAGCAGAATATACTAACAGCTAATGAAGAATGACAAGGACCATACAGAGCAGGCTTAAAGGAGCCAAAACCAAAGTGGTCTGGTTGCTTAAGACACTTTGGGAAACTAAGAGGCAGAAAAATATTTTGGCTATTCTAGGAACTTAAAATCCAAATAAGAACAAGTAGGGAAGGCAGACAGAAAAGGCCGGAAACCCTAAGGGAAATCCCAAGGTACTACTTCCTTCTTCCGTCCTAGGCCAAAATATCCAGAAAACATC
>NW_006789913.1:850291-857326 GCF_000442215.2 Lipotes vexillifer | reverse complement strand
CAGGAGCAGCCCTGGGGTCAGCAGGCCACTATGGGGTACTATAGTAATCAGCAGATTCCCGGGCCCCACATGCCACACAGCTGGTAGGTGTGGTGGGGAACTACATTTACACAATTCCTGGCAGTTCATATATATTCAATCCTCACATCAGCCCTGCATGACAAGGATCATGATTGCCATTTTTTTAATTTATTTATTTATTTATTTATTGACTGAGTTGGGTCCTCATTGCAGCCCATGGGCTTTCTCTAGTTGTGGTGAGCGGGGGCTACTTTTCATTGCGGTACACGGGCTTCTCATTGCAGTGGCTTCTTTTGCTGCGGAGCACGGGCTCTAGGCGCTCAGGCTTCAGTAGTTGTGGTGCGCAGGCTTCAGTAGTTGTGGCGCACGGGCTCAGTAGTTGTGGCGCACGGGCTTAGTTGCTCTGCAGCATGTGAGATCTTCCCGGACCAGGGATCGAACCTGTGTCCCCTGCATTGGCAGGGGGATTCTTAACCACTGCACCACCAGGGAAGTCCCATGATTGTCATTTAACAGATGTGGAAACTAGGGTTTAGAGAAGACAAGTCTCTTGTTCACAATCGTAAAGTTAGTATTGTATATGGCAAATCCAGTATTCAAACATAAACTCTCATTCCAGAAATTCTTAGCAAATGCCTGCTGTTCCAATCCTGTGGAACAGGGCTAGGGATACAGTGAGGAAATAGATATAGCCCCCAGCCTACAGGAGTTCCAATCAGGGATTAGAGAGTTAAGTAATAATTATTATAACGATATAGAACATTTTTGAATGCTTACCATATGCCAGGTGCTCTTCTAAGCTCTCCACATATACTGCTGCATTTAATTCTCACAGTAATTTAGTAAGGTAGTTACTTTTGTTTTCTTTTTTTTTTTGGCTACACCACGCAGCTTGCAGGATTTTAGCTCCCCAACCAGGGATTACCCCCAGGCCACAGTAGTGAAAGTGCCAAGTCCTAACCACTGGACCACCAGGGAATCCCATGGTAGTTACTATTATTCTCCTCATGTACAGGTAGGAAACTAAGGCACAGAGAGATTAAGTAACTTGCTCAAGAGCACACAGCCAGTAAGTTGTAAAAGTAAGGATTCAAACCCAGGCAGCTTGACTCTAGAGCCTATACTCTTTTCTTTTTTTTTTTTAATTTACACAGGTATAGTTTATTTACAATGTTGCATTAATTTTACTTTACAGCTAATTGATTCAGTTATATATACATTCTTTTTCACATTCTTTTCAATTATGGTTTATCACAGGATATTGAATAATGTTCCCTGTGCTATACAGTAGGACCTTGTTGTTTATCCATGTAATAGTTTGCATCTGCTAATCCCAAACTTCCAAGCCATCCCTCTCCCACACCCACCACCCCTTGGTAACCACAAGTCTGTTCTCTATGTCTGTGAGTCTGTTTTGTATATAAGTTCACTTGTGTCATATTTTAGATTCCACATATAAGTGATATCATATGGTATTTGTCTTTCTCTTTCTGACTTACCTCACTTAGTATGATAATCTCTAGGTCCATCCATGTTGTTGTAAATGGCGTTATTTCATTCTTTTTTATGGCTGAGTAGTATTCCATTGTATATATGTACCACATCTTTATCCATTCATCTTTTGATGGACATTTAGGTTGTTTCAATGTCTTGGCTATTGTGCATACTGCTACTATGAACATAGGGGTGCATTATTTTTTGAATTATAGTTTTATCTGGATATATTCCCAGGAGTGAGATTGTTGGATCATACGGCAACTCTATTTTTAGTTTTTTAAGAAACCTCCATACTGTTTTTCATAGTGGCTGCACCAATTTATATTTCCACCAACAGTGTAGGAGGGTTCCCTCTTTAGAGTTTATACTCTTTTTTAAAAAATATTTATTTTATTTATTTATCTATCTATTTATTTATCTATTTGGCTGTGTTGGGTGTTAGTTGCAGCACACGGGATATTTGTTGAGGCATGCAGGATCTTTCGTTGCGATATGCGGGCTCTTCGTTATGGTGTGCGGGCTTCTCTCTAGTTGTGGCGTGCGGGTTTTCTCTTTAGTTGTGGCGCGTGGGCTTGAGTGCGTGGGCTCTATAGTTTTGCAGCACGCGGGCTCTCTAGTTGAGACCTGCAAGCTCAGTAATTGTGGCACGCGGGCTTAGTTGCCCCTCGGCACGTAGGATCTTAGTTCCCCAACCAGGGATCGAACCCATGTCCCATGCATTGGAAGGCAGATTCTTTGCCACTGGACCACCAGGGAAGCCCCAGAGCCTATACTCTTAATAGCCGCTTCCAAACAGGCAATGGCAAGACACTCTGGTGAGGGCTCTGATAGAGGGAGGCCGGAGGCAATGGAGGGCCTTGCTGGGACAACTGTAATGAAGAATGACTATCTAGAGGCTAGAAAGCACAGAAAGGTCAGAGGAACCTGAGCATCAAGGACTGGGCTATAATAGTTGATTGCTCCAGAGACAGGAAGTCTCTGGTGAGAAAAGATGAAAGGGTGACCAGAGTCATTTTACTCTTCTCCTGCTCTGACCAGGGCACCATCACCTCTGTTCTGCAGAGCTTTCTCATCCAACATCTCACCAATCCTCACTACAGTCAAGGGAATCAGGCAGGGCAGAGATTCCCAATTCCCACTTGACAAATGAGAAAAATGAGACCAATAGAGCAGCAGTGATTTGTCCTAGATATGAGGTAGCGGTAGAAGAAAGTCAAGTCTCTTGACTTCTGCTCTTTCTACTAACCTACTCTGACTCTAGATCACAAAAAGGAAAATTCAAAACATTGTATTTAGGAAGAGTTTAAAATTCTAGATTTCTCTGACCATTCTCTTTTCATTTTACCATCACTCCCACCACTCCACCCCCTCCACCCCTCACCATACATGCACACAGAGTTCTCAAACTCTGCTTACGTATACCCATGCTCCCTCCCTTGATGCCCAAAAGTCAGTGATTCAATCAGTGAGTTAATCAACCACAAAGCCATGGCTGCTATTAGACACCATGCCCACCAGCTCTTCCTCAGCATACAGATCTTTAAATAGCAATTAAAGAAAAGAGAGGAATGCTGAAAAAGGAAAGGCCAGGGAGAAACACCCTATGAGGGGAGAACATCTCAAACGATTCTTATGTCTGCACAGAGACATCATATTTAGCCCCAGCCTAAGGTCCATCCACAAAATCAACTCAGTTGGGATCTTGAATTTTTAATAAGGAGAAGTACTAAAACTCCATCATTAAATCATTCATTCATTCTTTCTTTCTTTATGATTGATGTTTACCTTGCATACAACTTAGGTGCTAGAGCCACACACACTCACACACACAACCTCTGCCTTCAAGAAGCTTAACTTCTAGTTTATGCTCCATTGTTGTAGATGAAGCCATTTTTTTACTAATTCATTTGCTTCTATCATTTATGTGAGTTTTATATATACAAGTGATAATTTGTGTTTTTCAGGTCTTAGTGATATGACTATGGGAGTTACAAGGAAAGAAAGAATGAAGGAAAGGCGTGTTTGTTCTTTGATATATTTTTTCATCTATTCTGGAAGATTATCTTTTTAGAAACTTGAGTTGGCCTGAGGCTCTTTTGGAAAGAGCTATGTTCAGCAGTAAATAATCTTTTTTTTCTTTAATTAATTAATTAATTATTTGGCTGTGTTGGGTCTTCGCTGCTGCGCGCGGGCTTTCTCTAGTTGCGGCAAGTGGGGACTACTCTTCGTTGCAGTGAGCAGGCTTCTCATTGAGGAGGCTTCTCTTGTTGCGGAGCACAGGCTCTAGGCATGCGGGCTTCAGTAGTTATGGCACACAGACTCAGTAGTTGTGGCTCGTGGGCTCTAGAGCAGAGGCCCAGTAGTTGTGGCGCACGGGCTTAGTTGCTCCATGGCATGTGGGATCTTCCTGGACCAGAGCTCGAACCCGTGTCCCCTGCATTGGCAGGCAGATTCTTAACCACTGCACCACCAGGGAAGTCCCAATAATCTTTTTTTATTAAAAAAAAAATCAATAGCTTTACCAGAAAAACAAAACCTTACCTTCTAGTGGAGAAGGCAGGCAATCAGGATACAAGGAAAGAGCTACAATCAAGGGATATACCACGTTCTGTGGAAGCAAGATGACCAATTCTCCTTTAAGGGTCAGGGAAAGACTTCCCAGAGAAGATTGGCTTGGCCATTGGCTTGGCCTCAGAGAATATGGAACATCTAGATGCTAGAATGCTGAGCCTGCACCGACAGGGCAGGAGAGGTCTCTAAGGGCAGACTAAACAGCCCTAGGTTGGGAATTTCCTAGCAGTGGTTAGGACTCTGTGCTTCCACTGCTGAGGGCCCAGGTTCAATCCCCTGTCTGGGAACTAAGATCCCACAAGCTGCTTGGCATGGCCATAAAAAAAAAAAAAAAAAAAAAAAAAAAAAAAAGAGTAGTCCTAGGTTCCTAGCAGATGAGTTGCCTTGGGATAAAAGAAATATGTCATGGCCCTGGTTGTTTCAAAAATTATATTACCCCTCTGGGGCATCTGCTCCAGGTAAAGTTCATCAAACTCTGTAATGGACCAAACTCTACCCTGCACTCAAACAGACCCAAAGCTCTGAGCATAAGCTCTGAGACTCTAAAAGAGACTTCTCTATCTTGCCCTCACACACTTCTTCCTGTCTTGCACACAGCCTCCCACAGCAACCAGAGCCACCTTATCTCCCAAAGAGCTCTGCTGGTGGATACCACCTTTAATGGTCTTAAGACTTAAAGCCAGACAAAATGAGAAACAGTTCAGTTCAAATGCAACCATTAGTGGTTTAACCTTGAGCGAGCCAAAGATGAAGACAAAAGTCCTTTTAATGCACAAACCCAGAGCAAAGCAAACAGCTCATACCAAACTACAGTCCATTCAGTGGAAGCTCCAAATTCAGTAGTCCCTGCCACCCTACCCACCTGTCACCAAACCCATGTTCCAGCTAGGCCCAGCCTAGGCACACAGCACAAGCAGCACTGGAAAGAAGGGTAGGGGAGCAGGTGCTCAGACCCTTACCTGAAACACTATCCAAATGGAAGAGAGCAGCTGCACCCTTCCCATGCCCCACCCCGACCCCACAGAATGCCAGCCCAGCCTGGCCCCTAGTGGGACTTGAAAATCCGCAAAGAAGCTGGCAATGTGCCACCTGAGCACCACAGACCACACTTCTCAGGAAATGCGGGCTACTTTTGCAGCCCACATGACGAGACTGCCACACGCAGTCTAGATACTAATGGCTATTTAAGGAGTGCTGCTCTGAAATAGAGAAAGTGGGTTGAAGTTTGGTGACCAACTTGATCATATTCTACACCCATTCTCACCTCCATCCAGTCCCCAATATCAAATCCTACCATACCTTCAAGCCCAATCCACATACTGCCTCCTCTGAGGACAGCTCCCAGCCTCCTGCAGTCCTCAATGATCACCCTATTTCATTCAGACATTTATTCACTCAGAAAATATGTAGCAATGCTTTTTCTATGGCAGCACTCTTTGCTGTGGTACTGCTGCATTCCCCTCACCGGAACTCAAATTCTTTGACAAGGCTGCCCAAGTCATACACATCTACTGCCTAACCCCACCAAGAATTGCCTCTGCATGCAACAAATCTATTATACTAGGTGATTTAACGTGGACACATCCTACCTCAAGAGCCCACTGCCAATTCTCCTCCCTCTAATTCAGCCTGCACTTCCCGATCAGATCTTGTTTACCACCACTTTATGCAGGCTCACCACGGTGATGACTCTTCACTACCTAGAGCAGAGGTCTTCAAAGTACAGATGACAATCCCTGAGTTAATAGATCAGCTTTTTTTTTTTAATTTATCAGAGTCCATCAGTAAGGGCATACACTGTTTTATGGAAGTTTTATTTCATTTAAAGAATAACAACAATAATTATAGCAGCTAACATTTATGTAGTACTGTGTGTCAGGCACTATTCGAGAACTTTCTATTTGTTATCTCATTCGTCCTCACAACAACCTTACAAGGTATCATTACTATCATCTCCATTTTTCAGATCAAGAAACTAAGGCACAGAGAAATAAACTAAGTGGTGGCATTTAGAAACAGGTAGTCTGGCTCCAGAGTCCAAGCCCCTAGCTACTATACTACACAATAGAGTATAAAAAGGGCTTTTAGGGCTTCCCTGGTGGCGCAGTGGTTGAGAGTCCGCCTGCTGATGCAGGGGACACAGTTTCGTGCCCCGGTCTGGGAAGATCCCACATGCCGCAGAGTGGCTGGGCCCGTGAGCCATGGCCGCTGAGCCTGAGCGTCCGGAGCCTGTGCTCTGCAACACAAGAGGCCACAACAGTGAGAGGCCCGTGTATCACAAAAAAAAACAAAAAAGGGCTTTTATATACATATATATACACCAGTATACGGAGCTCAAAAAAAACCTTCCCATGATAACATCTCTTTTATTCTTTTTCTTTTTTTTAATATTTATTTATTTATTTTGGCTGCACCAGGTCTTAGCTGCGGCATGCGGACTCTTAGTTGTGGCATGCACACGGGATCCAGTTCCCCGACCAGGGATCGAACCTGTGCCCCCTGAATTAGAAGCATGGAGTCTTACCCACTGGACCACCAGGGAAGTCCCCAACCTCTCTTTTAAATAAAGCCTAAACTTCTGTCTCTTTAGCTTTACTTCTTACTGCTTCTTCCATGTGCCCTCCATTCCCACCAGACTGACATACTCATGAGACCTGAACCTTCCCACCCCCCCCTTCCCATCACCCTTCTTCCACTCTTCCCTTCCCCCAAATCCTAATCAACCTTTCAGGCTTAGCTCCTCTAGGAAGGCTCCTGGAAAAGGGGAGGAGGGAATTACCACTGGTTTTATGCCCACCATGCATCAGACACTATGCAGGTGCCTTAGACACATTACCCTCATTCGATCTTCACAACCCTGTAAGGCTGCTATCACTATGCCTGCTTCACAGAAAAGAAAAAAGTAGTTCAGAAGGTTAACTTGTCAATGGCCCACAATACTAAAGC
>NW_006789913.1:823648-850281 GCF_000442215.2 Lipotes vexillifer | reverse complement strand
ACTCTTTCCACTATACCTTCTAAGCCCCTTATGACTTTTTCCCCATGTTTAAATAATTACAGGTATACTATTTGATTTTGTATTTTATTAAAAACTGTCTCATATTATTTTCCTGTTTATATATGTGTCTTACCTCTCCAGCTGAACTCTGAGCCTCTCAGCCCAAGGACTTCCCCTATTGCACCTAGCACATAGCTAAGCACACAATGGCTACAGAATTTTACCAAATCAAAGCAACATGTCTGGCCTTAGCTAGAAGAGAGAACTCTTGTGTTCTGGGTAAAGCTGCTGAACACCTGTGCCTTAACCACACATAACTATTAATTAATTTCTTCTAGAGCTAAGGAAAAAGTTCTCTTAACCAAGAAAATCACATAGTGAAGTCTATGAGTCACTCCTGTCAGCAACAACATGAAGATCCCAGAAAACAAGTAACAGAAAAAGAATTACAGTGGGTGGAGTGTTTTTTCCCTTCCCACTTTGTAGGGAACACAATTGGGATGATGCTCTCTAATGGGTGCACACAGCTTCAGCTATGGAATGAGGGAATCCCAAAGGAAAGGCCAGCAAAACCCAACCAATCCTAAAGTTGCTCACAGAAAGCCCCCAGAGGGCTCAGAAGAATATAGTAGCAAACTACTGGGCAAGGAAGCAGAGAATGTGGGCTCCAGTTCTGGTTCATTCATTTATTCAACAACACCTATTGAAAGTACAGAGGATACCAGTCAATCTAATGTGTAATCCAGACAAGCAAGTTACTTAACTTTTCTGGACCTCTAAAAAGAGCTTAATAAGCACTTTCTTGCCCATTTCACAAGCTGTTGAGAGGGTCAAATGAGAAAAGGACAGAGCCTGTGGGATTTTTTTAATTGTGGTAAAACACACATAACATAAGTGGCTCTATTTTATATCTGTATTTCTCTGGCCTAAGGGCAGAGCAGTGGTGGGCAGAAATGCAGAAATGAGATCAACAGTAACCTCAACTTTGTCACAGTCACCCACTCTCCTGACCCCTTGTTGGGCCTGTAAGATTTCCAGGAATCACTGCACAAAGTCAGTTCTAGAATTTTCAGGAATGGAAAGGTCTAAAAGACTCAAAGAATCTCAGAGCTAGAAAGGCCTTTCGATGAAACTCATCCTAACCCACATCCATGTCTCATCTTTCTTCCAGCTTATCACCAGATAACTGTGATGGCACTGCCTATCTTCTGAGAGCCTCAGATATCAAACAGCATTTTATATGCCAGGTTATCTAGTTTCAATAACTATATTTATTGTCCTATTGCCATGTCTGAGTCTTTAGAAAATTCTTGTCTAAACATTCTGTGTAGGGAGATTGTTCAAGATGGTGGAGTAGAAGGACATGCGCTCACTCCCTCTTGTGAGAGCACCAGAATCACAACCAACTGCTGAACAATCATCAACAGGAAGGCACTGGAACTCACCAAAAACGATACCCCACATCCAAAGACAAAGGAGAAGCCACAGTGAGACGGTAGGAGGGTCACGATCACAATAAAATCAAATCCCATAACTTCTGGGTGGGTAACTCACAAACTGGAGAACATTTATACCACAGAAGTCCACCCACTGGAGGGAAGGTTCTGAGCCCCATGTCAGGCTTCCCAACCTGGAGGTCCGGCAATGGGAGGAGGAATTCCCAGAGAATCAGACTCTGAAGGCTAGCAGGACTTGACTGCAGGACTTCAACAGCACAGGGGGAAACAGAGACTCCACTCTTGGAGGGCACACACAAAGTAGTGTATGCATCGGGACCCGGGGAATGGAGCAGTGACCCCATAGGAGACTGAACCAGACCTACCTGCTAGTATTGGAGGGTCTCCTGCAGAGGTGGGGGGTGGCTGTGGCTCACCATGGGGACAAGGACACTGGCAGCAGAATTTCTGGCAAGTACTCCTTGGCATGAGCCCTCCCAGAGTCCGCCATTAGCCCCACCAAAGAGGCACATAGCCCCCAGGGCTGGGTTGCCTCAGGCCAAACAACCAACAGGGAGGGAACCCAGCCCCACCCATCAGCAGACAAGTGGATTAAAGTTTTATTGAGTTCTGCCCACCAGAGCAACACACAGCTCCACCCACCACCAGAGGCTTGCACAAGCTTCTTAAATATCCTCACCCACCAGAGGGCAGACAGAAGAAGCAAGAACTACAATCCTGCAGCCTGTGGAAGGAAAACCACTTTCACAGAAAGACAGACAGAATAAAAAGGCAGAGGACTTTGTACCAGATGAAGGAACAAGACAAAATCCCAGAAAAACAGCTAAATGAAATAGAGATAGGCAACCTTCCAGAAAAAGAATTCATAATAATGATAGTGAAGTTGATCCAGGACCTCAGACAAAGAATAGAGACAAAGATAGAGAAGACACAAGAAACATTTAACAAAGACCTAGAAGAATTAAAGAACAAACACCTAGAAGAATGAAAGAACAAACAAACAGAGATGAACAATACAATAACTGAAATGAAAAATACACTAGAAGGAATCAATAACAGAATAACTGAAGCAGAAGAACGGATAAGTGACCTGGAAGACAGAATGGTGGAATTCACTGCCGTGGAACAGAATAAAGAAAAAAGAATGAAAAGAAATGAAGACCGTCTAAGAGACCTCTGGGACAACATTAAACACAACAACATTCTCATTATAGGGGTCTGAGAAGGAGAAGAGAGAGAGAAAGGACCCAAGAAAATATTTGAAGAGATTATAGTCGAAAACTTCCCTAACATGGGAAAGGAAATAGCCACCCAAGTCCAGGAAGCGCAGAGAGTCCCAGGCAAGGAGAAACAAACCGAGACACATAGTAATCAAACTGACAAAAATTAAAGACAAAGAAAAATTATTGAAAGCAACAAGGGAAAATGACAAATAACATACAAGGGAACTCCCATAAGGTTAACAGCTGATCTCTCAGCAGAAACTCTACAAGCCAGAAGGGAGTGGCATGACATATTTAAAGTGACGAAAGGGAAGAAACTACAACCAAGATTACTCTACCAGGCAAGGATCTCATTCAGATTCGATGGAGAAATCAAAAGCTTTACAGACAAGCAAAAGCTAAGAGAATTCAGCACCACCAAACCAGCTCTATAACAAATGCTATAGGAACTTCTCTAAGTGGGAAACACAAGAGAAAAAAAGGACCTACAAAGACAAACCCATAACAATTAAGAAAATGGTAACAGGAACATACATACCGATAATTACCTTAAATGTGAATGGATTAAATGCTCCAATCAAAAGACACAGACTCGCTGAATGGATACAAAAACAAGACTCACATATATGCTGTCTACAAGAGACCCACTTCAGACCTAGGGACATATACAGACTGAAAGTGAGGGGATGGAAAAAGATATTCCATGCAAATGTAAATAAAAAGAAAGCCAGAGTAGCAATTCTCATAATAGACAAAATAGACTTTAAAATAAAGACTATTACAAAAGACAAAGGACACTACATAAAGATGAAGGGATCAATCCAAGAAGAAAATATAACAATTGTAAATATTTATGCACCCAACATAGGAGCACCTCAATACATAAGGCAACTGCTAACAGCTATAAAAGAGGAATTCGACAGTAACACAATAATAGTGGGGGACTTTAACACCTCACTTACACCAATGGACACATCATCCAGACAGAAAATTAAAAAGGAAACACAAGCTCTAAATGACACAACAGAACAGATAGATTTAATTGATATTTATAGGACATTCCATGCAAAAACAGCAGATTACACTTTCTTCTCAAGTGCACATGGAACATTCTCCAGGATAGATCACATCTTGGGTCACAAATCAAGCCTCAGTAAATTTAAGAAACTTGAAATCGTATCAAGCATCTTTTCCAACCACAACGCTATGAGATTAGAAATCAATTCCAGGGTAAAAAATGTAAAAAACACAAACACATGGAGGCTAAACAATATGTTACTAAATAACCAAGAGATCACTAAAGAAATCAAAGAGGAAATCAAAAAATACTTAGAGACAAATGACAATGAAAACACGACAATCCAAAACATATGGGATGCAGCAAAAGCAGTTGTAAGAGGGAAGTTTATAGCAATACAAGCCTACCTCAAGAAACAAGAAAAATCTCAAATAAACGATCTAACCTTACACCTAAAGGAACTAGAGAAAGAAGAACAAACAAAACCCAAAGTTAGTAGAAGGAAAGAAATCATAAAAATCAGAGCAGAAATAAATAAAATAGAAACAAAGAAAACAATAGCAAAGATCAATAAAACTAAAAGCTGGTTGTTTGAGAAGATAAACAAAATTGATAAACCTTCAGCCAGATTCATCAAGAAAAAGAGGGAGAAGAGTCAAATCAATAAATTTAGAAATGAAAAAGGAGAAGTTACAGTGGACACCACAGAAATACAAAGCATCCTAAGAGACTACTACAAGCAACTCTATGCCAATAAAATGGACAACCTGGAAGAAATGGACAAATTCTTAGCAAGATATAACCTTCCAAGACTGAACCAGGAAAAAATAGAAAATATGAACAGACCAATCACAAGTAATGAAATTGAAACTGTGATTAAAAATCTTCCAACAAACAAAAGTCCAGGACCAGATGGCTTCACAGGTGAATTCTATCAAACATTTAGAGAAGACCTAACACCCATCCTTCTCAAACTCTTCCAAAAATTTGCAGAGGAAGGAACACTCCCAAACTCATTCTATGAAGCCACCATGACCTGGATACCAAAACCAGACAAAGATATTTCCAAAAAAGAAAATTACAGACCAATATCACTGATGACTATAGATGCAGAAATCCTCAACAAAATACCAGCAAACAGAACCCAACAACACATTAAAAGGATCATACACGATGATCAAGTGGGATTTATCCCAGGGATGCAAGGATTCTTCAATATATGCAAATCAGTCAATGTGATACACCATATTAACAAATCGAAGAAGAAAAACCATATGATCATCTCAATAGATACAGAAAAAGCTTTTGACAAAATTCAACACCCATTTATGCTAAAAACTCTCCAGAAAGTGGGCATAGAGGGAACCTACCTCAACATAATAAAGGCCATATATGACAGACCCACAGCAAACATCATTCTCAATGGTGAAAAACTGAAACCATTTCCTCTAAGATCAGGAACAAGACAAGGTTGTCCACTCTCACCACTATTTTTCAACATAGTTTTGGAAGTCCTAGCCATGGCAGTCAGAGAAGAAAAAGAAATAAAAGGAATACAAACTGGAAAAGAAGAAGTAAAATTGTGACTGGTTGCAGATGACATGATACCATACATAGAGAATCCTAAAGTTGTCCCCAGAAAACTACTAGAGCTAATCAGTGAATTTGGTAAAGTTGCAGGATACAAAATTAATGCACAGAAATCTCTTGCATTCCTATACACTAACAACAAAAGATCAGAAAGAGAAATTAAGGAAACAATCTCATTCACCATTGCAACAAAAAGAATAAAATACCAAGGAATAAGCCTACCTAAGGAGGTAAAAGACCTGTACTCAGAAAACTATAAGACACTGATGAAAGAAATTAAAGATGACACAAACAGATGGAGAGATATACCATGTCCTTGGATTGGAAGAATCAACATTGTGAAAATGACTACACTACCCAAAGCAATCTACAGATTCAATGCAATCCCTACCAAACTACCAATGGCATTTTTCACAGAACTAGAGCAAAAAAATTCACAATTTGTATGGAAACACAAAAGACCCCGAATAGCTAAAGCAATCTTGAGAAAGAAAAATGCAGCTGGAGGAATCAGACTGCCTGACTTCAGACTATACTACAAAGCTACAGTCATCAAGACAATATGGTACTGGCACAAAAACAGAAATACAGATCAATGAAACAGGATAGAAAGCCCAGAGATAAACCCACGCACCTATGTTCAACTAATCTATGACAAAGGAGGCAAGGATATACAATGGAGAAAAAACAGTCTCTTCAATTAGTGGTGCTAGGAAAACTGGACAGCTACATGTAAGAGAATGAAATTAGAACACTCCCTAACACCACACACAAAAAATAAACTCAACATGGATTAGAGACCTAAATTTAAGACCAGACACTATAAAACTCTTAGAGGAAAACATAGGCAGAACACTCTTTGACATAAATCACAGCAAGATTTTTTTTGATCCACCTGCTAGAGTAATGGAAATAAAAACAAAAATAAACAAATGGGACCTAATGAAACTTCAAAGCTTTTTTTTTTTTTTTTTTTTGCAGTACGTGGGTCTCTCACTGTTGTGGCCTCTCCCATTGCGGAGCACAGCCTCCGGACGCGCAGGCTCAGCGGCCATGGCTCACGGGCCCAGCCGCACCGCGGCATGTGGGATCTTCCTGGACCAGGGCGCAAACCCGCGTCTCCTGCATCAGCAGGCGGACTCTCAACCACTGCGCCACCAGGGAAGCCCGAAACTTCAAAGCTCTTGCAAAGCAAAGGAGACTACAAACAAGACAAAAAGCCAACCCTCAGAATGGGAGAAAATATTTGCAAATGAATCAATGGACAAAGGATTAATCTCCAAAATATATAAACAGCTCATGCAGCTCAATATTAAGAAAACAAACAACCCAATCAGAAAATGGGCAGAAGACCTAAATAGACATTTCTCCAAAGAAGACATACAGATGGCCAAGAAGCACATGAAAAGCTGCTCAACATCACTAATTATTAGAGAAATGCAAATCAAAACTACAGTGAGGTATCACCTCACACCAGTTAGAATCAGCATCATCAGAAAATCTACAAACAGTAAATGCTGGAAAGGGTGTGGAGAAAAGGGAACCCTCTTGCATTGTTGGTGGGAATGTAAATTGATACAGCCACTATGGAGAACAGTATGGAGGTTCCTTAAAAAACTAAAAATAGAACTACCATATGACCCAGCAATCCCACTACTAGGCATATACCCAGAGAAAACCATAATTCAAAAAGACATATGCACCCCAATGTTCATTGCAGCACTAGTTACAATAGCCAGGTCATGGAAGCAACCTAAATGCCCATCGACAGACGAATGGATAAAGAAGACGTGGTACATATATACAATGGAATATTACTCAGCTATAAAACAGAACGAAATTGGGTCATTTGTAGAGACGTGGATGGACCTAGAGACTGTCATACAGAGAGAAGTAAGTCAAAAAGAGAAAAACAAATATCGTATATTAATGCATATATGTGGAACCTAGAAAAATGGTACAGATGAACCAGTTTGCAGGGTAGAAATTGAGACACAGATGTAGAGAACAAACGTATGGACACCACGGGGGGAAAGTGAGGTGGGGGTGGGGGTGTGATGAACTGGGAGATTGGAATTGACATGTACACACTGATGTGTATAAAATAGATAACTAATAAGAACCTGCTATATAAAAAATAAAATTAAAAAAAAAGAAAAAGAAATAAAGGAAAATAGTCAAGCAAGACCAAACAACAACATTCTGTGTAGGACCCAGTTACGTAATAGTGAAAAAAAAAGCTCCTGTACCCAACTTGGACCCAAACATAAAAGGAAAGCAGTACCTTCCAGAAGGTAGTATGGTGGTAGTACAGATATTTAGTAAGAATCAGTCCCTCAATGAAGGAAAGGGTTTCAAGATCCAGGTTCAGATGACATGGTCCAGTTGTTCCTTCTCACATCTTCTAATGCCAACCTTAGTCATTCTGGATGGTGGTCTTATTAAGAAATTCAGCATTTCCTCCCTGTGGCCCTAGGCAGCTAGTCTCTGTTTAACAGTTGTAAAGTCAAAGCACTCCTATCTCTGCATGGCCCACTCCAGTGATAGGGAGTTACAGTAGTTTGGAAAATCTTCCTTGTTTATTAGCAGGGGACCAGATTAAACAACAATCCAAACTACTTTAGTTAGAGAAAAACTGCCATTTTACAAGTTGTCAGCCCCTCTCTGTCTTAGAAATACCAAGTCATCTTGGTGCAGACTATTGTTCTTAAGGGGTTTTTTAACCCCCCTTTAATTATATAAATATAAAGCAAGCAGGCACATATTATCCCTGGGGAAAAGGATACAACATGATCTTCTATGACTTGGCAAAGACTGTTCCCAATATTCCTTGGTATGTAAAACTGGGAAAAATGAATACAAATATACACAGGGTCCAAAGCTCTCCCAGGACCAAAGGCTGAAACCTTGACCACCTTTCTTTTGAGGTTCTATACTATTAGAATTTCTCAGACTGACTTGAGATTTTAAGTCAAGTTAAAGGTAGGAAGGGACAGTAAGAGCCTACAGTAAGCACTCACACTGAGGAAAGAGAAAGTATGAATGGGTGTTCTAAGCTCAATACCATAACCAAAATGATCATGGAAGAATGCTGGCTATGCAAACACTTCTAGACCCAGCCAACTAGAGATTGAAGAGGTTCCCTTCTCCGGTGGATGAGCATATATAAACATGACTTGGAGAGGTCAAACACAGTAAAGCCTAGGCCAGGTGTGACATTCAAGGAGCACTATATCATTCTCCCTCAAAGAACCACTGTCACTTGTGCAGAACCAAGTCCTCACAGCTACACTAAATAAGGAAACAACATACTGTGAGTAGTCCGTTTTTAAAAGCCACAATGTGTTATCATCAACAGAAGCTAAAATATGGGGCCCGCAACCAGACCAGTAAGATTCTCTAGCCCTCTATTTGGAACTAAGCCTGACCCCTTAGAGTTCTTAATACTTCAGAAAGAGAAAGAGGGAGGAGGAAAAACCCCAAGAGAAACATACTAAATTTCCTGATAATTTTATAGTCATTCAAGAGATTAACCTTAATATTGGAAAGACATCTGACCTTATGTGTACTTCAAACAAATGACAAGCTAATGAGGCATTTCATATCCACTGCACTTTAATTTTTCCAAAATATGCTATACTGGCCCACCCATAGGGCTCTAATTATGCCTTCTGAAGCCACACAGGAAAACAAGTTGATTTTCTCTTCCAAAGAACAGCCTTTCAAGGATAGGAAGACAATGATTACATTTTCTCTTCTCCAAACCTGGCTCCTTCAATTCCTCTCCAAAGCACTAGATTTCAAGGCCCCCCTCCATCTTCCCTCCTTTACATATGCTCTGGCCTGTCCATGTTGCCCTTATAGTGCCTAGCCCAGAACTGGCTGCAGCCTACCACAGAGAGCAGTCTCAGAGCATATGAGACTATCATGTCCTATCATCTATATTTCTATATCTTGTTCTGTGAGCCTAGGAGCCAGTCCCTTTTTCAGACACTACATTATACCCTGTTAGCAGGCTCCTTAGTCCACCCCATTCTTCACAGGCCTGGAGAGGCAAAGGCTGGGCATAAGGCAAGTAGTTCTGCCTACTTTGGTCCTGAGGTTCTAGCGGTACTGATAGCTGTTTCATCCCTCCCCACCGCCTACCTCTGGGCCTCTTGCTCCTCAAGACCCCTTTAGTGTGTAGACTATTAAGCCTATGTCATCTTACTCTTTAATGCACTTGTCCACCAGGGCAAGACAGGAAATGGCTGGGCCACAAAAGAAGAGACGGACGGCAGAAGAGCACAGTAGTTAAGAACATGGGCTCTGGAGTCAGACAGCCTGGGTTCAAATCTTGGTTCTATCACTTATTAGCCATGAGACCTTGAACAAATCACTTAATTCCTCTGTACCTCAGTGTTCTCCGTGTGGAATGAAGATAATAATAGTACCCACTGATGGAAATGTTCTATACCTTGACTGCAGGGGAGAGGTTCCAGAGGTGTATATAGTTGTCAAAACTCAAACTGAACACTTAAAATGAGTACATTTTACTATATGTAAATTACATCTCAATAAAATCGATTTGAAAGGTTAAAAAAAATTATAGTAACTACTCATGGAGGATTGTGAGGATTAAAAGAATTTTGAAATACCTAAAATAGTTCCAGAAATCATAGCAAGCACTGAAGCAATGTTATCTATTTGTAATGGAGTTAGCAATTATGCACCCAATCTCTATGTCCTGTGATTGCTGCTGGAGAGCAAGGGAGGGGTCTGAAAACCCAAAGGGATCTTCAGTTAGCTGAGATGTGGTATTTTCCCAGAAGTTTCATTACAGATCTGGCTTTCACCAGATAAAATACCAGTATCACAAACCACACCTCATCCATGCTCCAGCCAAGGTTGAGTTTAACACTAGCAAAGCCAAACCACAGGAATCATCACCAAAATCAAAGATGTTCCAGTGAAACTGGGAGGGATCTGTTTTCTTTAGTATTCCTCTGGCTTAGCCCATGAGATCTTCCTGGGCCAACTTAGGTTTCTATTCAGTCCTTCACCAAGTCTTCCCTGAACCTCTTCTCTGCCTAGCCTAGGCAGGAGGAGGGGGTGACAGAAGGAAAAGATATCAAGTTTCCTGGCTCCCTCACCCTCACCAAGTTCACAACCTACAGGAATTACAAATAGAAAGAGGAAACTGATATCAGAGGCAACAAGGCATAGTGAAGAGACCACTCTGCAGGGAGCTGGAAGACCGATGTCTAGCCTCAGCTGACACTTAGTAACATGACCATGAGCTAGTCCCATGGCACTGTGAACTTCAGTTTCCTCCCCTATAAAAATGAAGGGATAAGAATAAACGATCTCACAGTCTGTGGCCCGACAATGGTAGAAAAACAAGTGTAATAGGACTTGTTTCAGGATCTCAGTCCTGTGAGAAAAGCAGGGTGAGCCAAGTGAGCTAATTTAGAAGAACTGATTGTCTTAGACCCAGAATACAGTAAGGGGAGTACCTCATGGCTATGGCTGCTGCAGCAACAGTGAAGGCAGTCATAATTTGGAGGTAACCAGTTCAGCTGCTATTACAGGGAATGGGTTCATTTCTATTTTCTCACCTTGCACTGCCCCACAGGACCAAACCTGCAAATTAAGGATTCAGGATACCAAGCATGGCTCATTTCTGGCATTTCCTCCCTATTCATTCCCTGGATCATGCCCAGGGGGCTAGAAGAGCACTGTGAGGTGAAGGGCAAAGCAGGCAAAGATAACATCTGTAGAGCACGACACTGTTCTCTCTGGAAGTCAGCTACCGCCATGCATGTTTGAAGGACTAGGGGACCTAGAAGATAACACAATACAGTGAATTATGCAAGAGAATCCTTTTTTAGTTTATGGAGGTACACAAGATAGTTGTACAACCATCTAGTTCAGGCATCAGTGTAGTTCAGTTCAAATTTCTTGATACTCTAGTCTCCTTCAGGTCCTGTGCCTGATAAAGAAAGATGAAACCGACTCAGTCTCTTGCTCTTAAGGGGCTCAAGATGTGGACAGCGAAGCAGAGTTAAGTGAGTAAACATGGTACAACAAAGGCCTATACAGAGTGCCTACCTCCATAGAAAGAGGGGATCAAAGGCAATGTCACTAAAACGGTAACATCTAAACTGAGTCTTGAAAGGATGAGGATGTATCTATGGGGCAGAGAAGATGGAAAGGACATCTTCCCTCTTCTCTAGGGATGGAAAGGACAGAGGGAACAGAATGTACAAAGACCTGAGATATGAAATAGCCTGTCATGCTTCAGGACCTGCAAGCAGTCTGGTGTAGCTGGAGCACAAGCTAGGTGAGTGCAGAGGCCTTCTGTTATTTAGATCCTACTTCTCAAATGGGACTGCAAAACTGCCAAGAGAAAGGAAGGGAAGAAAGAGTACTGAAAAGCAGGTGAGGCAGTGAATACACACCCCACCTCTCCTCCCGCCTTCCACCAGACTCTGCTTGACACAGCCCTCTCCCACACCAAACACACCCCTGAAAACTCCAGGAAGGAAAAACCCTCCCCACTCTAAGGTCAGTAGCTCCAGAATCCCCAGTTGAAGAGGCAGGTCCTCTCCTAAAAGGGAGAAACGAGAACCACAGGTCCCTGGAAAAGGAACATTAAGGACTAATTTGCAAAGATCCAACCAACCCTAGCAGCCATGCAACTTAGAAAGGCTGAGGGAATCTCATCCCACCAGCCAAGCCCAGATCCAATGCCTTTTTCACCCAAACTCATCTCCAGTGAGCCATCCCCAACTTCTATCCTACTGAGAACGCTGTGGGAGCTGCAGTAAGAAAGGCAGCCCAGCAAATCCAGAGCTGACTTACCCTTTAAAATGACTTTAGCTACAGTTATATTGTTGCCTCCTGCTAAACACAAAAATAATTTTAGATGGTAAAAAAAATGACTCTAGAGTATCTCCCAAGCAGGACACATTCCTGAGCCTCAGCCATGCTGAGAATCCTTAGGTTACTGACACAGGGCAGCCAGACAGATAAGTCAAAATAGACAAGGCCAAGCAAGCCATGGAAACAAGATGACACGCAAGAGCTGAAGTCTGTGACCACATTGGGAAACAGCTGGGAGTGGGAGAGAAGCATGAACTTCAGTCAGACCCGAGCTCTAATCCCAAGGCACTACTCACTAGCTTCACCGAACCTTCAGTCTCCTCATCTGTAAATAAGCATAATAATAGTATTTACCTCAGAGCATTATTGAGATTATTAAATGAAGTAAAGAATATAAACCACTAGCCTGAGGCACACAGTCAGTGTTTAAATAACTTCCTTTCCCTTTAACCAGAGCCACAAGGATGCACTGCTGCACAGTTAGGGAGGGGTGGCCCCATTCACAACACAGTCTATGTGAACAGCGCACCCTGGAGTTAGTCAATTGCACAGTCCAAGGCAGCCAGCCACTGAGCCTTCTGTCTATTATAAGCGGTACCAGAACTCAGAAAAACAGAGCTAAAATACCCCCATAGGTGTATTCAAGACAATGGATGGGTGTGAGACCACACAATCAATCCAACTAACAAATATGAGGCACCAGGGACACAGCTCTGACAACCATGGCAACTCCATCTTAGCCAGAAAGCCTCTTCTATGCTCCTGCTGAGGTAAAAGCCAATTTCTTGACCTCCATCAACCTCAGGTCTGTAGATGAACCCCATCAACCAAGGATCTGGCAAGTGTGAAGCCAGGGATGAAAGCAAATGCTACAAGTTTCCAGCTGTGGTCCACATCCTCTCTGCTTGACAGGTGGGCCAAATACTCAAGGGCAGGCAGTGTCTCTGAAGGTGTTAAGTCTTGTCACATGGGAGCCAGGAGATTGAATCCAAGACCTAGGATGACTTTAGCGCCCTGGTTACCAAGCAGTAAAGCCACTGCTCCTAACTGAGCATCTCCAGAGCAGGTAGGGACCATGTCTGATTGTTTTGTATGTCCCCAGACCCTAGCACAGTGCATGACATAACCCACCAGCTGTAAATGGTTGCTTAATGAATGAACCAACATGGACGTGGCCTTATCCCTATCACCTGGACTTTAGGCCTCTGCATATACTCTATCTGCTGCCTAGAATTTACCTTTTTTTTTTTTTTTTTTTTTTGCTGTCGGGGAGCCTCTCACTGCTGTGGCCTCTCCCATTGCGGAGCACAGGCTCCGGACGCGCAGGCTCAGCAGCCATGGCTCACGGGCCCAGCCGCCCGGCGGCATGTGGGATCTTCCCGGACCGGGGCACGAACCCGTGTCCCCTGCATCAGCAGGCGGACTCTCAACCACTGCGCCACCAGGGAAGCCCTAGAATTTACCTTTCTTAACCCCATTTACTTAGCTATTTTTTCTCAATTCTCCGGTCTCAACTTAAATGTCATCTATTAAGGTAGTGTTGAGGTCTTTCCTGACACCCTAAACAATATTAAGTTCCCCAGCCATAAGTACGCTCTCATCACATCCCTTATTTCCACCTCATAAGTTATCAGACTTCATTGTGATTATCTGTTGTATTTTTGCCTTCCCTGCTACACTGTAAGCTCTAGGAGAGCAGGAACCATATCTGTCTTGTTCATTATACTGATTCCCAGGGCCTAGTACAGTACCTGGCATAGAGGGAGTGCCCAATATGTTAGAATAACTGAATACATGAGTGAAGGAATGAAGGAATGAGAGAGCTCCAGTCCAAAATGACTCTGGAGTGACTGGGGATTCAAAACTATCTGCTCAGCCCTAAGCTGTCAATGGTTACTTTTTGATTCAGATCTTAATAGAGCCTACAAATGCCCATGCATGGAAGATGACAGCAGATTTGATGAACAATAGAACAAAGAACAGTCTGTGTGACAGGAAGTAAGAAGAGACAGAATAGGAGTTATGAAGCAGAAACCCCACCTCTGAGTGCCTTGAATGCCATGCTAAGGAATATGGTTTATCAGCCTGCAGGACAGCCACTATCTGACCTGAGTTCACTAAGGGCACACAGGCCTATGAAAGGTACCATCCTGCTATAGCCATCCACTGAGCTCCCTTTGATTGCCCACAGACTGACAGGCCTTCTTCCCCTCCCTTCAGGTTCACCCCCATTTCTCTGAGCTATGTGGGATCATTCAATAACACAGGTGCCCCCAGTGATAATTTGTCCAAATTACCCTAGCCCAATTTTACTACAGAAAGTTGTAAACAGGGAAGCTGTCATTTAGGAAAAACAAGATCAGAGGGCCTGGACTCAAGTGTTGTTTAGCTGTGTGACAGTAGGTTACTTAGTCAATCTTTCTGAGTTTTAATAATCTCTATAAAATAAGAATAATACCTATCTCACAAGGTTGTAGAGAAGGTTGAGATAACACATTCAAAGGGCCTAGTTCAGTGTCTTTCATATAGTGAGGGTCCAACATAGATTTATTAAAAAAAAAAAAATCCCACCTAGGGCACAGGGCTATTGTTTCCTCCTAAATGCTAAGCACTTTCATTTGACCTGATACAGCACAGAGACCCACAAGGCCAGAGGTTACTCATACAGACTTGGGCCTGTCTTACCTCCTAAAAGGGGATGGGCAGACTGCCCTGTTTCCATTCTGTGTCTAGCTATCTGAGCACTGAGGAAATTACCAGCAGGCAGGCTGCTGGGAGTGGGGAAGTGGGGGAAGAGCTGAGACTCTCCCAGAACTTCAGATCTATTAATAGCCTGGTCACGTGTCTACAGAGGCACAGGACTGTTGTCTGTAAACTTGGTAACCCATGGCCCAAGACAGGCAATTTAGGACTGGGCTGTGTTCCAGACCAAAGACTGCAGACTGGGGTCCACTCTCAACCATGAAGCATGGTAGCAAACTAGAGCAACCAGAAGTAAGGTGTTGACTCTTCATAAGATGCAAGGAAGGAAACTACAGAATAAATCCCTCACCCTCCCCAACGCTGCTAGCTTTATGTTACAGGAGGCCTCAGATGGGGCTCAGCGTTTATAGGATTTCAGTTTGCCCTTGGAAATTTATTTAGATACTCACTCTAGCCCTGACCAACCGGCATCACCATGGATGAGTCACTACCCTCTAGGCTTGTTTCTTTATCTGAAACTCAAGAAGGGAAGGCCAGATGATCCTACCTCTTGATGAGCTTGTTCGCGAATCTTCATCTCAAAGTCCCAGCCCTGATTTATGAGAACACGAAGTCTAAAACACTGTGTTCTAGAGATGGAGAGAGAGGGATCTCTGGTATACTGCCCTCTGCCACCAGCCTCAGCCACTCGACCAGGAAGAGAGGCAAGGAACATAAGGAACTGGGAACAAGCCACCTCGACCTCTCAAATCCCAGCACCTCCAGCCTCAGAAGGCCATCATCCTATGGCACCCAGGAAGGGGCTCAGTAAATATAAGCAAATGACCAGAATATGGGTGTAAATTGCCAGTTCCCATACAGTTTCTTAATGGGAAGACCAAGAAAAGAGGAGATAAGGGGCCTGTATTTTCTGTCTTTCCCAATTTCAGCATCACCATCAGGGGAAAAGCAGGACATCTATAGGAAACTTAACTACATAAAGTCATAAAGTTATTAGATTTAAATACAGTTCTCTGTGTGTGTGCGTGTGCATGCACATTCGTGTGCACGCATGTATGGAACTGTCTGTGGTTGCATGGTCTTTTCTTTATTCCACCAACAAGCCTCAGGAGGAAGACTCAAGAAGTGATGGCTTCCAGAATGCCGGGAAAGCTCTGACACCAGGAAGGGATTTAAGCCCTTGTCAGCACTTTGGGGCTCTGTGAAGTGCCCCTCTACACACACACACACACACACACACACACACACACACACACAAACACACACACACACACACACACACACACACACACAAAATCACAGACAATCATACACCCCAGGGCTAAACTAAAACGCCCACAGAGCACAGATAAGCCAAATGAGTTTAAAAGACAAAACAGTTCCCAAACTAATAAAATGTAACTGTTATATAGGATTACATATGTATTAACACACCTAAAGAAAAAAATCTGTACTTCATCCGGAAGTTTTGGACAGCCCCAGAAACTGAGAAAAAGCAATCACAGATACACATATTGGCAGACATACAATTGGGTTCATTGGCAGAATGAACCCATCACTCATTCATTCCACAGAGGTTTACTGAGCACCTACTATATACCAGGCACAATTCTAGGCCCTGGGAATACAGTGACCCTAACACTCTCAAAAAAGAGGGAGCCAATGAACTTCAAACATTCCAGCTGAATTCCCATGACCTTTCCATCCCTACTGTGAGACGAATGCATCAGGCTACTGTAGCGTCAGTATCAGCCAGAGTCCTTAGTCGCAAGAACAACTTAGCTTTTAAGTTCATCAACTAAAACTGATTCTAGATAGTCTAAGCAGAAAAAAAAAAAAAAAAATACACCTTATTTTAAGAGCAGCTCAGACTCACCTGGAGAAGTTGAAAACCCAGGGATGGGTGTCAAGAACAACACCTAAGATCTGGCAGTAGAACTAGTCTGGTCAAGACATCTCTGCTTCCACTGCCAACCTCCACTATCCCCAGCCACTATGAGCCAGCCACTGCAATACGACTACCACTGCTGCTCTGGGAACTCAATCTTGCTACATGCACCACCACCACTGCAGTCCCTGCTTGCCTGCATCACCAGCTCTTCAGAGTCAAAGTCCATGGAAAGCGGATCAGACCAAAAGAACCTACGGCAAGCTGCAAAAGAGGTTGAAAGTAGATGTCTGGCATTTTAAGTGGAGAAATTCTTAAATACAGGAAAAGGTAATAAATATTCCTTTTAGCTACTTTGGTATTATACACAAAACACTGGATTCATCTAACTAATGGCCCTAATTCAAATTTCATGTTTACCATAACCATTCTGATTAGGATTTGGTGTTCCACATTGCCACCCAAAGGCAAAATAGCACTGGTCATACCAACACAGGCATTCTTGAGGTTTTTATATATCAGCCTCGTGAACCTGGTTAAGAGATTCTGCTTGAAGAGATAAATATTCTCAGTGTACCGACAAAATCTGAACCTTCAAAAAGTGAAATACTAACAAAAATTCATTGAGCACTTCATATGTGCCAGATACTATCCTAAGCACTGTATGTGGATTAACTAATTTTTCATAACAACCTTATAAATTGGATACCATTCTCCCCATTTAACATAAGAGAGTTTAAAGTAAACTTGCCTAAGAATACACAACTAATAAAATGAGAAGTCCAGAATTTGAACCCAGGGAGTGTGACTCCATATTTTTGTCAGCTCCCCAAAGTAAATCCCCACCTAATGAAGCCTATTAGGTAGTGTCTTGCTCATTGCAGTGTTTCTGGTGGGTTACAGAATGGCAAGAAGACACAGTCCTGTAACCTCCATTCTAAGGTTCTATTCTTGATTTAATTAGCTGCAGATACAAAATCTTATTGGAAGAGGGATGGCTATCCACAGAGGACAAGAACAGATGAAGCACCTAAGTGAGACTTTGTTTGGCCTCCAGATTCTCTAACCATAGTTGCTGATAGTACTATTCACATAAGAGAGTCTTTGCCGGACTTCGAGCTCAATTCTTATTATGCTACAACCTTTTATTTATATTCAGGGATTATGCCTACATTCAGAAAGAACTTATACAAACAGTATATATTAAGAGAGTCATCTCCTAACTGGAATGCACAAGACTTTCCAATGAAAGTACAGAAACATTAAAACTCTTATTTTATCCTGTTTTTAATCTTAAAATATAATTACACTTTACCAGTATTAAATGTACAGACTAACAATGATGCCCTCTCTGAATCTGTCAAATGTTTCCATATCATGTATTACATATAAGGTGTCCTGAGAATAGAATGGAAGTTCCACAGTGTTCGAGGGAGAACAACAGTGTCTGTCTGCAGTTACTCATGTGCTTTCAGGATACCATGACATACTGTACTGCAATTAATACATGTCTGACTAAATAAACTTACAAATTATGGTTTCTATTTTTTTTCCCAACTAAACCAACCCCCACCACATAGATCAATGATTTTAAAGGATTCTTGCAAATAAGTAAACAAAAATAAAAAACAATCCCCACTGGTTGAAGATAATATTAAAATTACACACAAAAATAAATAACAAGAAAATGACAGAGCTGACCTTTCTATTCCTAATTCTATTCCTAAACTCTCTATCAGCTACATTACAGGGTAAAAACAATCTAACTGGTTCAAATAATAAGTTGGCCAAAAAGATTGAAAACTATCAAAAAAACTTCTGGAAAGATGGATTTACATTTCTCATTAACAGTGAACTTCGTCCTTAGTATATACTGTGTCTTGATACGTTACACTAAATCAGGGGTCAGCAAACATTTTCTATAAAGGGCCAGACAGCGAATATTTCAGGCTCACAGGCCAAACATCCTCTATTCTTTTGTAACTAAATAACTCTGCCATTAGTGCAAAGGTAGCCACAGATAATATACAAAATATATATATATATGGATTTATTTGTAGAAGCAAGTGTAGTTTGCCAATCTTTGTATTTAATAATGATGAAATAAAGCTATCATGATTTAAAATACATCTAAAAATTAAATCTAAAGATAAAACTCTACAAATTTTCTGCGATGCTTAAAGTCTGAAGATATTCAATCCAGTTAAGAAGTCTCTTTATAGATTTCCTGCTTAATAGTGAAAAATAAAAGGCACATATCACTGGTGAAACACTATTTCCTTCTTGCTGCAGTGAAAAACGGGATTAAATAGAACATGAAAAGCAATATTTTGTAAACTGCATTCATTTGCCAGAAAATGTGATTTGAACAATATATACAAAATATTTCTTAAGATTAAAAAAAATAGGGCTTCTCTGGTGGCACAGTGGTTAAGAATCCTCCTGCCAATGCAGGCGACACAGGTTGGAGTCCTGGTCCGGGAATATCCTACATGCCGCGGAGCAACTAAGCCCGTGCGCCACAACTACTAAGCCTGTGCACTACAGCCCGTGAGCCACAACTACTGAAGCCCGCATGCCACAACTACTGAAGCCCGCGTGCCACAACTACGGAAACCCGCACGCCTAGAGCCCGCGCTCTGCAACGAGAGAAGCCACCGCAATGAGAAGCCCGCGCATCGCAACGAAGAGTAGCCCCTGCTCACCGCAACTAGAGAAAAGCCCGCGTGCATCAACGAAGACGCAACGACAGCCAAAAATTAATTAATTCATTAATTTTAAAATAATAATAATAAACAAAAAAAACGTAAATTTAAAAAAACAAAAAAATAAAAATTACAAACTATGGAGCTCGGGAGATTGCTAGACTGTAGAATGTAAGTTTCCCTTCATGTGCCACTTAAATGTATTTGCTACATTCTGTTAAATACTGAAGTACAAAAGGAACTGCTTTTTAAGGGCCACTGAAGGAAAAATGCACAAAAAAAGAAATATCCCCTATATGGGGTGTGCTCAGAGCAGGGGGCCTGAAGAAATGGTTCCTCTGTTTACAACACATCCAACAGGAATCTGGGTACATTGTGACAAGGGACACAAAACTTGTGGCCTTCCTATGAACAAATACCTGACACATGTCCCCCCTGCGCTTCCACGTGGCTGCTGGGTCAGAGCTCAATACTGGTAGAAAAGCTACAGTATTTATGTGGGGAGTTTGCCACCTAGAGCCTGTCCAGTCTACACATGGGTGGGCCATGAGTGGTCCTAGAGACATAAAGGCTTTGAATCTCTCTTTTCAAGGAAAAGAAAAAGAAAAAGAAAAATGGATTCCAACTATATGCCATTCTGGAAAAGGCAAAACTATGGAGACAATAAAAAGATCAATGGTTGCCACGTGTGTGAGGGGAGAGAGGAGATGAATACACAGAGTACGGAAGTTTTTATGAGCAGTGGAAATACTTTGAATGACATTATAATGATGGATATATGTCATCACACTTTTGTGCCAAAAATTTAAAAATTTATCAAAAAAACCCTATTAATAATTAAGACAGTGTGGTATCAATTGCAAGGATACAAAAATAGCCAATAGAATAGAATGGGGTCCAGAAACACAGCCACACATAACAGTCACCTGACTTATAACAAAGGTGACACTACAGTACAGAAGGGAAAGAATGACCTTTTCAATAAACAGTATTAGATCAAATGGATATCCATATGGGGGGGAAATATACCTTGACTCACTACCTCACACCATCACAAAAAAATTCATTTCAAATGGGCAGCAGATCTAACATGAAAGGTGAAACAATAAAGCTTTTAAATGAGGAAATAGGAGAACATATTCATGATCTTGGAGTAGGCAAAGTTTTCTTGAACAGGACACCAAAAGGCCTAAACATGAAGGAAAAAGTTGATAAACTGAGAAAAGATATTCACAATACATATAAGACAAAGGACTTGGATCCAGAATACATGAACTCCTACAAACCAGCTAAAAAATGGCAAGCAACCCAAAGAACAGTAGGCAAAAAACTTGAACACTTTACAAAATAATAAATCCAGACTATGTGTGTGTATGTGTGTATATGTATGTGTGTGTATGTATATATGTATGCATATACAGATAGACAGTATTTGTATATATCTATATACATGTATATAGATATATATGAATGAAAAGATGCTCTACTTCATAGTCATTGGGGAATCACAAATTAAAACCACAGCGTGAGAACACTATACACCAATCAGAATGGCTAAAATGACAAAAATAGGGAAATATTAGATGTTGGAAAGGATGTCAAAAAACTAGTACACACACACAGCTTGTGGGACTGTGTATTAGTATCACTTGTTGTATAATAACTACCCTAAAACTAAGTTGCTTAAAACAATAAACATTTATTATCACACACAGTTTCTGAGGGTCAGGGACAAAGAGTGGCTTAACTGAGTGGTTCTGGCTCAGATCTCGCATAAGGTTCATAAAGGGCTAGGGCCACTGGAGACCTGACCAGGGCTGGAGGATCTGCTTCCAAGATGGCTCACTCACACTCCTAGCAAGTCAGTGCTGGGTGGGTCAGGAAGCCTCAGTTCCTCTCCATGTGGGCTGTTCCATAGCCTGCTTGAGTGTCCCCACAGTATGTAGGTGGGCTTCCAACAGAGTGAGTGATCCAAGAGACAGTGAGACAGACAAACAGTAGTACCTTTTATGACCTAGTCGCTGAAGTCATATACCATCACTTTCATTTTATTCTATTTCTTAGAATTGAGTTACTAGGGTCTAGCTGAGTCAAAGGGAGGGGAATTAGGTTCCACCTCTTGATGGGAGGGGTATCAAACAATTTGTGGACATATTTAAAAACAAATACAGGCTTCCCTGGTGGCGCAGTGCTTGAGAGTCCGCCTGCCGATGCAGGAGACGCGGGTTCGTGCCCCGTTTCGGGAAGATCCCACATGCCGCGGAGCGGCTGGGCCCGTGAGCCATGGCCACTGAGCCTGCGCGTCCGGAGCCTGTGCTCCGCAAATGGGAGAGGCCACAACAGTGAGAGGCCCGCATAACGCAAGGAAAAAAAAAAAAACAAAAAAAAAAAAAACAAATACACTTACTTTGGCAAAGAATGTGGCAGTACCCACTGTGGAGCACATGTATCTTACCAAGGCCTCCGTGTGCTAACCTCCTCTTGTTCATGCTGTCTAATTAGCATGATGTCATCAACGTAACAGATCAAAGTGATGTTCTATGAGATGGCCAGATGGCCCAAGTCTCTTCTGACTATATTATGACAAAGAGTAGAAGAGTGGAAGTGTTTATATAGCCCTCGGCAAAACTACGGAGGTGTAATGATATCTGTTCCACAAGAACGCAAACTGTTTTTGGCCTTTTTTTCTGATTGAGACAGAAAAGAACACATTCACCAAACCAATGCCCACATACCATATTAATTTGCTCTAGCAAAGATAACATATCCATCACAGAATCCATAATTGGGGCTACTAAATTAAACTTGCTGAGGTCTACGTTCTCCAGAATCCATCCAGTTTTGCAGAAGAGGGCAGACTAGTGAATTAAATGTAGACATAATAGGGACCACCACCCTGCACTCTAAAGATACTTAAGGAGAGCACTATTTCCACCATTCCTCACAGAATATGATATTAGTTTTGATTCACTATCTTGGCCAGAGGAAAATGCAACCGTTTCAAAAGCTTCCACTTGGCCTTCTCCACTATGATAGCTCTTATGTGACAGGTCAAGGTTCTGATGTGGGTGCTACTCCAACTGTTGAGTATGTGCATCCCAATTATATATTTGAGGATAGGTCTGTGGAATTCTAAAAAGTATCATGAGAAAGTAATTAGATAAATATATGTTAACATTACAGTAAGTGAAAGAAGCCAGACATGATTCCATTTATATGAAATGTGTAGAATAGGCAAATCGACAGAGATGGAAAGTAGATTAGTGGTCGCCAGGGACTAGAAAATAGGGAGCGACTGCTTAATGGGTAACAAGGCTCCTTTGGGGGTGATGAAAATATTCTGGAATTAGATAGTGGAGATGTTGCAGAAAATTGTTAGAAACCACTGAATTCTATATTTTTAAATGGCAAATTTTATGTTATGTGAATTTTATCACATTAAAAAAAACAAAAATAGAAAAACAAAGACAGCTGTTGGCTGCCTTATGCAGCTGGCTGATGTATGAGGGCTGCTTTCACCCTCACTCAATTTACAATACAGAATCCAGCTCACGGCGCTATACATTCTAGCATACTGATCCCTTGCAAAATGCTTAGGATACAAATATATTTCATCATTCACATCAACCACTACATTGTAAAGTCACTTCTTCCTGTTCTCTAGGAGTCCAAATTTAAATTTGAAAGGCTCATGGCTTTAAAAAAAAAAAAAAGCAGTTTGGTGTCCAGGCTAAGCAAGGTCCTTGGCATCTTCAACCCCAGGCAATAATAGCTGGCTCTGCTACTTACCTCACTGTCCCAGATTTGAAGGAAAATACAATCTCTTCTACATAAAGCCAGAAAGGCAGGAAGAAAGGATTCAGTGACTATCACACCTCAAACAAATATTTATTGGACAAATTGTCTAGCAGTTTTCAAATTATGCTCTGCAGATCCCTCCTCCCACTCAGGTTCCTTGGCAATATCTACAACTTCAAGCAGAGCAGCTCTACTTTGTTGAGTTTTAAATATTGGAAGCACACTTTAAAAAAAAAAAAAGAAATTAAAATGGGTCAATTATGTAGCAGACATCTATGAATTTTGCTAATTTAACAATCTCCCCACCTCCCAAGCCCTCTTTAAGTACATGTACCTTGATCTTCCCTGAGGGAACCATCCCTCCCCTGCTCTCGGCCCACATGATTCCAGGGTAGCTGACCATGATCCCTGGGCTCCATGAGTAGAATATAACTGTTGGCCAATGAAAGTCCAGCATTCTTCCAGTCACAGTGATACTTTAGGGTGGGCAAATGACCCAAGCCAAAATCATACCCACGACTGCCAGCACCATCAGGAAAGAGGTATTATCTTTCCAATAGTGGTTGCTTAGCTGGTAGATTACACACCCAAAGCTGACAACTACCTTTGCCACTACATGGGTGGAGGCTGCCTAACACCAAAACAAAGAAAAGCAGAGCCAAGAGGAGAGAGATTAGGTCCAAATGACATGATTCAAGCCCCTGGATCTTGCTGTGTCTAAAGGTAAATCTCCTTCTAGGCTTTTTAGTTACTTCAGTCATAAGTGCCTCTCATAAGTGAGTCTGACCTGTATTTCTGTCACTTGCAAAGAAGGCACAACAAATGTAAAATTATTTGAAAAAAATTAAAAACATCCATCTGGTCAATAAACCTCAAACCTTTACTGTAAATCACAGATGGGGAAAGAATATTTTTAAAAAAAGAGAAAATTTTAGAAAAAAGCTCCCAGGAGAATTAGTCTTCTCCTTGACTCATTACATTCCCAAAAATGCATGGTATGGGCTTCCCTGGTGGCGCACGGGTTAAGAATCCACCTGCCAGAGAGAGGAATACTCCCAAACTCATTCTACGAGACCACCGTCACCCTGATACCAAAACCAGACAAAGATGTCACAAAGAAAGAAAACTACAGGCCAATATCACTGATGAACACAGATGCAAAAATCCTCAACAAAATACTAGGAAACAGAATCCAACAGCACATTAAAAGGATCATACAACATGATCAAGTGGGGTTTATCCCAGGAATGCAAGGATTCCTCAATATACTCAAATCAATCAATGTGATACACCACATTAACAAACTGAAGGATAAAGACCATACGATCATCTCAATAGATGCAGAAAAAGCTTTCAACAAAATTCAACACCCATTTATGATAAAAACCCTTCAGAAAGTATTCAGAGGGAACTTACCTCAATATAATAAAGGTCATAAATGACAAACCCACAGCCAACATTGTCCTCAATGGTGAAAAACTGAAACCATTTCCACTAAGATAGGAACAAGACAAGGTTGTCCACTCTCACCACTATTATTCAACATAGTTTTGGAAGTTTTAGCCACAGCAGTCAGAGAAGAAAAAGAAATAAAAGGAATCTAAATCAGAAAAGAAGAAGTAAAGCTGTCACTGTTTGCAGACGACATGATAATACTATATATAGAGAATCCTAAAGATGCTACCAGAAAACTAGTAGAACTAATCAATGAATTTAGTAAAGTTGCAGGATACAAAATTACTGCACAGATATCTCTTGCATCCCTATACACTAATGATGAAAAACCTGAAAGAGAAATTAAGGAAACACTCCCATTTACCATTGCAACAAAAAGAAAAAAATACCTAGGAATAAACCTACCTAAGGAGACAAAAGACCTGTATGCAGAAAACCTGTATGAAAGAAATTAAAGATGATATAAACAGATGGAGAGATATACCATGTTCTTGGATTGGAAGAATCAACATTGTGGAAATGACTATACTACCCAAAGCAATCTACAGATTCAATGCAATCCCTATCAAACTACCAATGGCATTTTTCACAGAACTAGAACAATAAATTTCACAATTTGTATGGAAACACAAAAGACCCCGAATAGCTAAAGCAATCTTGAGAAAGAAAAACGGAGCTGGAGGAATCAGACTCCCTGACTTCACACTATACTACAAAGCTACAGTCATCAAGACAGTATGGTACTGGCAGAAAAACAGAAATATAGATCAATGGAACAGGACAGAAAGCCCAGAGATAAACCCACCCACATATGGTCACTTTATTTTTGATAAAGGAGGCA
Organism: Lipotes vexillifer; assembly: GCF_000442215.2. Classification (NCBI taxonomy): domain Eukaryota; kingdom Metazoa; phylum Chordata; class Mammalia; order Artiodactyla; family Lipotidae; genus Lipotes; species Lipotes vexillifer. Next base: position 824,739 of record NW_006789913.1, on the reverse strand, counting down.
AGAATATAATGGAGAAAAGACGACAGCCTCTTCAATAAGTGGTGCTGGGAAAACTGGACAGCTACATGTAAAAGGATGAAATTAGAACACTCCCTAACACCATACACAAAAATAAATTCAAAAGGATTAAAGACCTAAATGTAAGGCCAGAAACTATAAAACTCTTAGAGGAAAACATAGGCAGAACACTCTATGACATAAATCACAGCAAGATCCTTTTTGACCCACCTCCTAGAGAAATAGAAATAAAAACAAAAATAAACAAGTGGGACTTAATGAAACTTAAAAGCTTTTGCACAGCAAAGAAAACCATAAACAAGACAAAAAGACAACCCTCAGGGCTTCCCTGGTGGCGCAGTGGTTGAGAGTCCACCTGCCGATGCAGGGGACACAGGTTCTTGCCCCAGTCCAGGAAGATCCCACATGCCACAGAGCGGCTGGGCCCATGAGCCATGGCTGCTGAGCCTGCACATCTGGAGCCTGTGCTCCGCAACAGGAGAGGCCACAACAGTGAGAGGCCCGCGTACCGCAAAAAAAGAAAAAGACAACCCTCAGAATGGGAGAAAATATTAGCAAATGAAGCAACTGACAAAGGATTAATCTCCAAAATTTACAAGCAGCTCATGCAGCTCAATATCAAAAAAAACAAACAATCCAATCCAAAAATGGGCAGAAGACCTAAATAGACATTTCTCCAAAGAAGATATACAGATTGCCAACAAACACATGAAAGGATGCTCAACATCACTAATCATTAGAGAAATGCAAATCAAAACTACAATGAGGTATCACCTCACACCAGTCAGAATGGCCATCATCAAAAAATCTAGAAACAATAAATGCTGGAGAGGGTGTGGAGAAAAGGGAACCCTCTTGCACTGTTGGTGGGAATGTAAATTGATACAGCCACTATGGAGAACAGTCTGGAGGTTCCTTAAAAAACTAAAAATAGAACTACCATACGACCCAGCAATCCCATTACTGGGCATATACCCTGAGAAAACCATAATTCAAGAAGAGTCATGAGCCACAATGTTCACTGCAGCTCTATTTACAATAGCCAGGATATGGAACCAACCTAAGTGTCCAAG